>NW_020837962.1:0-6390 GCF_003676395.1 Aethalodelphis obliquidens | reverse complement strand
CTTAAACTGCATCATATGCTTTACTCTGCAACTTGCCTTTTTATTACTCAGTATATTGTTTTTGAGATTTATCCATATTTTTACATATAGATTTAGTTATTTCATTTAAAATGCTACAGAATAATCCATTTTAGAAATATAGTATAATTTACTTATCTATTCCCCTATTGGTGAACATTTAGGTTGATTTTGTTCCAACATTGTATTGATGCAAACGTTCAAACATACAAATTTAAAGAGTTTTACAGGGAACAACCATATACCACCACATGGATTCTATAATTAATATTTTATTATCCTTGCTTTATCACTACGTCCATCCATCCATTTTTTGATGCTTTGCAAAAAAAGTTGCTGTATTTTACTATTCAAGATAATGTTAAGAATAGAGAACAAAATAGTGGTTCCCAGGGGTTAGAGATGGGTGGAAAGAGTAAGGTGAGTGTGACTAGAAAGAGTGTCATGAGGGAAATCTTTGTGGTGATGGAATTGTTTTCTATCTTGATTGTGGTGGTGGTTTCACATGTCTACACATATGATAAAATGATATAGAATAATGCACAGGCACATTGTACCAGTGTCAATTTCTTGATTTTAATATTGTATCAAAGTAGCATAAGATGTAACTTTGGGAGAAACTGGGTGATGGGGTACACAGCATGTCTTTATACAATCTGTGCCACCTCATGTGCATCTGTAATTATTTCAAAATAAAAAGTTGAGACAAAAAGAAATAGCAGGAAGAAAGAGAAAATTGGAAGCCCCTAAGCATTATTGTCAAGGCAGAGATGTTGCAACCAAGAAGCGAACAAGTATAGAAAAAGAGGTAAGAAAGCCAACTATGGCACAGCAGAGAAATGGAAAGAATCTTGGTTCTTGAGGTCATCACTGAGACACAAAATTAAGCAGCTCTCCTAGACTTCTTATGGGAAGTACTACATTTTTCTCTATTTAAGCCACTTTACTGGTGGCTTAAATATCTTATTGATACAAGAATTAAAGAAATCAACTTCACTAGCTTCTTAGAATAAAACTCTTTAAAGTAAAATACATTGCAATGAGCAACATTAAATATATCTTTGATAGGTGTGAGTTTCTACAGAGCTATGTCTAGGAATCAAATTGCTGGATCAAAGAGCAGGATCATCTTCAACTTTATTACATATTTTATTAAAACTGAGAGGTGATTTAATGTAAGTTGTACCCAAAATGCTATTATTCAAACTCTTAAGACACCAACAATTGTAAGATGGATCTGCATTTCAGAAATGCTAAAATGTGTGTGTGGGAGGGTAGGGGATGGAGATCAGGGAGAAACATCTTAGAATCAATGCAGTGCAGCAGATACCTCCAAATTCCTTTGCCAAGTGATTGTGAAACCTTTCCCTCCCACGAGCAATATAAAAATTCAAAATTTCCGCATCCCTACAAAAACTTAGAGAGTTTGATGATATGGCTTAAAAAAAAACAAAACCTGCAGTTCCCTAAGCACATTTTCAAAATATTTATAGTTAATTTGTATTCCCTCTAGTGTAAATTGCTGTTGCCATTTTTCTACTCAGTTTTGTCTTTTTCCTATTAATATTAAGAGCTTTTTATATATTCTTGCTTTATTCATTGTGAATATTGTCTCATATTCTGGATTGGTTTTGTAATTATTTTTTACATTTTCCTAATTATCTCTTTCTTCACCAAATCCACTCTTTTATTTACTTAAGTTTTATAACCAGTCTTCACATCTTACAAGTGTTTCATCCCTGTTCTTCTTATTCAAAATTGTCTGGCCTATTCTGGGCTTCAACATTTCTTTGTGAATATTAGGGTCTGTTTGTCAAGTTTTATGAACAAAAATCTTTGAAATTATATCGATTGTATAGATTAATCTTGAACATTTCCATCTTCATTATAGTGCATTTTCCCATCCATGAACCTGGTATACCTCTCCAACTGGTCTTCCTTTATATCCTTCAATAAAGTATTAAGTTTGTCCTCATAAAGCATTTGCAGATCTTTTGCTAGATTTATTCTATGGAATGCTATTTTTTGTTAGCTACTTGGAGTAAGATATTAAAATTACATTTCCTAACTTATTATTGGTGGTGTTCAAATACACTAATTTTATTTGACTTTGTGTCTATAATTCTAAAAAAACAAATAGCTTGCCTAGATAGTCTCTTAATTTTCTTATGTAGATAATCATATCGAATGCAAATGTTTCTTCAAGGAATTTCCCTATTATTTCTAGTTTGCTAACATTTTTTAAAATACATGAATGGATGTGGAATTTTATTGAATGTTTCTTTTTCCTCCATGAGATGGTCATTATTTTCCTCCTTTGATCTGGTATGCAGTAATGTATATTAATAGATTTTCTAATGTTACATCATTCTTACATATCTAGAACAAACTCTACTTGTTTATGGCTGTCTGTTCATTTCTTTTTGTACTACTTTGTTTACTAATTTTTTAAAGATTTTTATACCTAAACCTGTGAATGAGATGGACATAATTTTCCTTGCCTGGTTTGGGTATTAAGGGTTGTATTAATCTTATAAATTAACTGTGCCATCCTCCTCTTCTTCTAGTTTTTAAAAAATGTTCTATATGAAAAGGATTATATATTCCTTAGAATTGTAGATTTTGCCTAAAATAAACCATATGGGTCAGATACTTGGTTTATTTTCTTCTTCTCACTCCTTTTTTTCTGTTTCATTACATTCTGGTTATTTAAAACCCTATTTTTCCCTAATTTCTTTGAATTGACTGCTTATTTTCTAATATTCAAGCTAAATGTTTAGCTCACATTCTTTCTTCTTTTGTAACAAATGTATTAGGCTATTCATTTCCCTTAAAGGATTTTATAAATAGAATCCCATAAGTGTTAATATTCGTTCATCCATTCATTCAGCATGCCCCTACTAGGACTCGAACAAATGTTCTATGTGTGTGTTAGGAGTAGTATACATAGCTCTTTGGCCCCATGGAACTTGCATTCATATGAGGAAAGAGAAATATATATACAGAAATAAATTATATCAGGTAGCATTTGAATTATTAACAAGAATGTTTTTAAATTTGCAAATGTATGGTGAGTTTTTCATGTGGCTGTCAAATTGCTTGGCAGTTTTACTTTTGTTTTCTTATGTGGTTTTGGAATGTGTTCTAAATGCTATCAATATTTGTTTTATGACCAATATATAGTCAATTTTTGTAAATATTCCATATGGGCTGGGAGAGACTGTATTCTCTAATTCTGGGGTATAGGATTCTTAACATTTTGTTGTATTCAACTAATTTCTGCTTCTCCTCTAAAGGATATGAGATTAACTTATGCCCTGACACTGTGGGATGCTTTCAAAGACTTAACTACTTTATTGGCATCCCAAGAAAGAGTAAATGGCATATTGAACTAAACCAGGAGAACAAAATATAGGGTACATGTGGCACTGTGTCCATTCCTTCATCCATGGCAGACATTACTGATCAATCCTAGAGCTTAACCCAGTAGTCCTGGCAATCATTAGTTAATCAGAGTTGGCACATGTAATAAAACTTTTTGACAGAAGTGACAGCTTCGGGGGAAGATCACTTCATATCTTGCCCTAGACTTCTTACTTTTTCTTGAAATTCCTTTGTAAATTTATCTGGTAGGTATATCAGAAAAAAATGTGGATTGTCTTGTGCCAGAGTTAGCATGTTTTAAAGTGGATAGATGTTCTGTTATATCTCCATATCAAGCCCATGGAAGATGTTATTGATCCATCCCTCCATATTTTCTCATCCAGTCTGAACTCAGCCTCAGAATCTTTCTCACCACAGCATGCCAGGCAACACTAGCAATTGATTTGACTTGGCATGTATGGTGAAAACTTTTATTTTCTTTGAATAACTGGGCTTTGATTTGAATAATAAGCTTCCCTTCATTTGTGTATTTGTACAACTTTCATCCTTAAAATCAATGGTGATCACTTTCCTCTAAAGTTTTCAAAATGCAGACATATTCTTACAGGTATGTATGAAGAATTTACTCCCTTTCTCCTTAAGTAATATTCTGGAAAGGGATATTAAGTGAATGTGCTGGAAAGAAAATCTTAGTCATGTACTAGAAACAACTGAAGATAGCAAAATCTAGTTTCCAAGGATGAAGTTCAAAAAAAAAAAAACAAAATGCGATTCAGCACAGAAAAAATAATGCATGCTGTCACTTCTTAGTGGTGAGGGTGATAATCTGAAACAGATATTAAAAGGGCATAAGACATCTGGACATCAGAATTGCTGAAACTGAGTGAGGAGCATGCTGACTCACTGAGGCTGAGTAAAAATCCTTCTCCAGAGAGAGAAGATAAAGGACAGTGATGGGTATAAAGAGGCATCACATCATAGTTCAAGAACTGGGATGCCTTGATGAGACTGGATGGGCACTAGCCAATCCAGGAGGTTCTGATATAGAAATCACCTAAATAGAAAGGTTTGGGTTGGCTTTTGGAACTTCATCAGGTAATAAAGGATGGGGGAAGGAAGAAGGGAACATTAGGGTAATTTGGGAAGAGGAAATGAACGGATGCAACATCTGTTGTCTCCTAGACTAAGTACTTAAGAAAGACCACATCAAAAGATATGATGCAATTGAAGTTCATCAAGCAAGAGTAAAGATGAAAGGTTACTGGGGACAATCATTCAGTGAAAGGGACCCTCCTTGAAAAATAGGAGCTGAATTGGAGGAAAAACATCCATATCCATGCCAACCTAGGGCCACCAAGATAAGGGGGAGGCAGTAAATACAGCCTCTTTCCTTAGGACCTTTGGAGCATATCCAGAGCACATGTTACTGAAGAGTCCAGTCTCAGAATTAGATTTAAGCGTGGGCCCCCCTTCTTCTGTTTCTAGTTTCTCCACATTTCATGATGTATTTTTGGGAAAAAATACTTTTAATGATGCCAACTTGCCTCCTTTCAGCATATTAAAAGAGGGAAGGAATGGCTGAGGCTGTCATTATGATGGGAATAATTTTGTCGCTGTGCAATTTGGCTCTTGCTCTAAAGTGAAGCGCACATTTTCCTCCAGTGTATTTTAAGCCAGAGGCTTCTAAGTAAATGGGAGGTGGCTGATTTTATTTCGGTATGCAGCCAGACTTCACTGGCACGAGCTCTCATTTGGCCCAATCAATTTTGTATTCATGCTGAGAAGTGAGTTGATCAAGTTCAAGGAACATCTGTATGCATTTATCTGGATTGGGCACAAACATGGATGCTGCTCCTCTGAAAGGTTCCGAGCCCTCCAGTGACTGCTGCAAGACTCCCAGACAATGGCATTTATAACTCCTACAATTCCATTCCATCCTTAAATAACTGCAATGGCTCTTTAACACGCCACATTCTTTGTAATTTATAGAGCTGTTTTTAGAAGTCTAACTCTGGCAAGCTTGAGAGTTTGTTAAGTAAATCTTCATTAGGTAGTTAAATGGTCTCCAAAAAGTTACTCAACTAAGTTTGCCAGTGTTAGGATGTCAGTATATTAACACGATATTTCCATAGCTGCCTCTGTCTTGGTCTTCCCCTTGTTTTCTTTTTTTTTTTAATTCACCAATTTTCTTTTTATCAATTTATTTATTTTTGCTGTGTTGGGTCTTCGTTTCTTCGCAAGGGCCTTCTCTAGTTGCGGCAAGCGGGGGCCACTCCTCATCGCGGTGCGTGGGCCTCTCACTATCGCGGCCTCTCTTGTTGCGGAGCACAGGCTCCAGACGCGCAGGCTCAGTAGTTGTGGCTCACAGGCCTAGTTGCTCCGCGGGATGTGGGATCTTTCCAGACCAGGGCTTGAACCCGTGTCCCCTGCATTGGCAGGCAGATTCCCAACCACTGCACCATCAGGGAGCCCCCTCCCCTTCTTTTCATTTCCCCTCTCCTAGCTGTTATAAATTTTGTGTGCCAGCAGCTCTATGACTTGAAGAAGGTTGTAAACATCTTCTTGTTCAATTACATCAGGATTTTTTTTCCTTTATGTCATCAATTAGATTTATGAGGAAAAAAACTTCACTCTCTCAACCTAAAGACAGTCAAGCTCAAAGTAAATAAAAACAGAATGCAATCAACTATGGTTGTAAAGTATAAACAAAGCAGTGGAATCTGAAAGACCTGGTTCCAAATCCCAAAGACGTCCCAACTGACTGGCTGATCAGCTTGGGGGGAGGTTATCCTTACTCCTTAAACTATAGTTTCCTATTCCCCAAAATGGGTGGATGATTGCAATTTCATAGAACCTTTGGGAAAATTAAATGAAGGCTATGAAGTGGGCTAGGTTCGGGCTAGGGTTAGGGGACGGGGACGGGGACGGGGACGGGGACGGTTTAGGGTCCAGGTGAGGGTACGACAACGGTTTCGGGTGAGTGTACGT
>NW_020837961.1:32859435-33224894 GCF_003676395.1 Aethalodelphis obliquidens | reverse complement strand
GTTTCCTGGGCGAGTCGAAACTCCTAGGAGACCGCGAAGGTCTAACACCCTCATCTATGCAAAAATTTTAAACTTTAAGTTTTTTGCACACTTACGATTTAAGTGGAAGAGATATATTTACAGCAATAAAAATAATGGGAATTAAATTATACACAGTAGATGTTCAAAAAAGAAATGCAGTAATAGCATTTTTTTCTAATTCACGGAGGTTATGAAAATATTAAAAGTGCCCCACTTCATATGGGATTGTGGGTAATTCATACTTTTTCTTTATTCTGTTTTCTAAATTACCTTCAATGTCCATGTGTAGCTTCTATTATCAGAAAAAGAAAATGAGTTTGTTTATAAAGAAAGGGGAAGGGAAAATAACCTATTTTGTGTATCAACTATGAAGCATTCTTTTTTATATAGAATATATTAATTGAAATGCTTATCTGCATAAGTGTTCTGGTTCTTTCCCATTTTATGATATTTTCTATTTCTTAAAGCAATTTTCTCAGTTTTAAGAAAAATCGAGATAAATCGTGCTTAAATTTAGACTGAAATTAAGGATAGAAGGGAAACATTCAACCTGAAAATAATTTGGTACCTTAAGAGTTTAGTAAATATCACTAGTTATTTGACTTAGTTGGTGTAGGCGAGGAAGGAAGATTTGTCCAGAGCTAAGGGGTCTCTGCAGCCATTTAGAGAAAGCCAAAGTGTCAAGGGCTTGAGGGGTGGGGTGGGGGGGTGTGAAGGACACACCTCATACAACATGTCAGTCACAGCACCTGGGAGTCAAGGCATGAGCTTTGGAAGACTCTTCCTCAGACAAAGGCAGGGATAGGACAGCATGAAACATGGGGGCAAAGAAGAAGGATGGGAAAGCGAGGTCCCCTCCAAATGTGGGGCCTCTGGGTTCCTGAGGAGCTATCTTTTCTCCCGCCTGGAACCAAGAGTTGTCCCTTTCCCATCTCTGTGGCCCTCAGAATGCCTTGTGTAGAGTCAGAATAACTACTAGCTATTAACAACTACTGATTAACATTTATGAGCAATTGCAAAGTGCCAGGCACTATTCTAAATGCCTTACACATATGAACTCATTGAATCCTCACAGCAGCAAATGTTTTTACAGATAAGGAAACCAATTCAGAGTGATCCAGGGACTTGCTCTAAGGGCCAGAGTGTTGGAAGAAGCATTCAGCCCAGGTAGTCAGACCCCAGAGCTGGCATTCTTCCCTGCTTCTCCGCAAGTGGAAAAAGGAAGGAGGGAAGGAGGTGAAATATCTTATAATGAAGAGAGAAGTTTTTCCACGTATAGGGGGCAGTAAAGAAAATCAGCAAAATGTAGCCTAATAATCCACAGGGGCAGAGAGAAGACTCTGGCTTCTGGGTGTGGGTTCCTGTTGTCTTCGCCAGAAGCTGCTTCATCAGTTCCCAAGACCCCCAGCTAGAGAACGTCTGAAAGACAAGAAACTATTGATCAAGAAACTATTCGAGTAGGTTAGAGACATACATCTACCATGCGAGAGGAGACTGAAACTCCAGCGAGCAGTGCCAAAATCAACCCTTTCCAGAATGAAAAAACTTATCTCTCAGTACTTCTCAATCTAATTGAAATCCACCTCTATGGGGTAGATTCACAGACAGCAGATAAACTATGATTCCATAGTTGAGTACCCTCTCAGCACAAATAATACTTGGGCTGAATTCTCAGCTGCAAATATTCAAGTTAGACAAAAACAAGAGTAACAGAAAAGCACTGTTTTTACATATCTGAAATATACACCCCAACATCTCCACTTGGGAATAAGAATAGTTGTGTGTATATGTATTTTTAATATATTATTTGTACATATTACTGTGCCTGGTTGGAGATTGGGGTGGGGATTTTTATGAAAGAGATGTGTAAAGGGAGTGCTCGCTGGAGAAGCCTGAGGGAAGTGGAGGGGCTCCGCCAGCACGTGGCTAAGTATGGCTGGAGACAGCTCTTCCTTTTTTCCATATTTCTTGCCATAAGGTCTAAATTTAAATTTGGTTAACAAACAACTTTCATTTCAAGGTCCATTTCATTTTTATTTTCCTATGAAAAATAAATCATATGATGCCAGTAATGCAGACATACTACAGCTGTTTCTCTTTTCTGTATCAAATCTGAAAATAAACTTGAAAAGCTACACCTTACAACTCTGACATTTTCTGAAGTTTTTGTTCTAGTTAAGACTTAGTCTTTTTATACTTACAGAATAAATTCAGTTACTTCTGGTACATAGTAAACCCAAGCTCAAAGTGTTAGGTTCACAAAGAGATATCCACTTTCCTAAATATGAAACGCAAGGAATGGGCTGCAGCCAATGTGAGAACATAGACAAATGTGCATCCTCTAGAATTTGAACCAGGAAAACACAACCAATGGTGTCCATCCCTAAAGTGACACAAGAGGGGGCTTAAAACAACAACATGACTGATGCAACTGTTTACACTCAAAAGCGTTCAATTGTAAAAATTTATTTCCTGCTGACTTCAATTTGGAATTGGAAATAGCACCACCCTTAATCTATCTCATGCTAGATTGAGATTATTTTGTTTGGCATCTGTACAAATTCAAAAGTATGTATATTGTAATTTTTCCCTCCTATATGTAACTCAAATGGTTTTACCAAAAAAAAAAAAAAAAATCCTTTCTGGCCGGTCAAATAAAATAAGCTTGAATCACACCCCACTAGAGGAGATCATTCCTCTAGCTACTCCAAACATTGAGAGGGATGGAGTCATGGATTCAGATTAACCTCTGACTCTGAGCTTTAGCTTATGAATTGTTTTACTCTTATTCTGTACCATGTCAACCCAGATGTAAAACTGAAAACTCTTTCCTGTTTGCCACCAGAATCCACTTGCACAAGGTTTTAGTGTTAAAAGCATCGGCTGAAAGCTTTGGTGAGACAAGGAGGTTTACAATTGAAACTGTAAAGTCAGATCTTAAAATAATTCTTCTCCCCAAAAGTTATATTTTGGTAAATTTTTGCTTTAGTGCATTAACTAAAAACAAGTTCCTTTCTGAGCCTTTGAACTACCTGTCATCTTTGCAAGAGTGAGGATTTTGTTTCCGTGCAGCTTCTTCAACCCTGTGCAGCACACATTTTTGTGCATCTTCCTTTCTCTTTCTGGCAGCCTTACCTATGGTACCTGAGTCCAAACTGGCACTCTCATCCATAATGAGGAGTTCCTGAGATCTGGTGTACACAGAGGCACATACCCATAATTACATCCATTAAGATGTTCACAATAGCAATTAAGAATAAATGTCCAAAAAGAACTTACTAGTCCGTCTTATTGGGAAGTCCAGAGGCTGGATGAGCCTTGAAGTTGGTTTATACAGAGATGTCATAAGGACACAGCACCCTTCCTTCGCAGTCAGGGCCATCCCAAAGTGGCCTCACCTAAGCCCTAGGAATGCTACTGATGTTTCCTCACTTTACCAGTAGGACACAGAGCTTGAGTTCTACAACCTTTGAACAGAATTCCTCACATTTTCAGTGACTGAACCACCCCAAACTCACCCTTGTAGCTGGGAGCATGCCAGACACTGACTGGCTTTGTTGTCAATGACCAGAACTGTAGCCAGGAGGAGGGGATTGCCCTCTGGGTTTACACCAAGCCAGGCTGGAGACAGGGTTGATGCTAATGGGGGAGGATGTTAATGGATGTTGAGGAGACTCACAGCATCCACAACAAGAGTGAGGCCTCATCTGCGGGCCAGCAGCCCAACAGCACGCTCTGTGGGGACTGCCTACTAGAGACTTTTAAGTTTCAGCAGCTCTTGGGAAGTCAAAGAGGATAAGAGTGATGGTGGTCAGAAGATTTTAAGACAGAGAGGGGAAAAACAGATACCTGAGATACAGAGGCGGAATATGCTCAGGAAGAAAGCAGGATGCGGCCTTGGAAACAAATCCTATGAACAGATAGACATGCAGACCCTGCCCCAGGAATCCCACTCTGTCAAGTCCTGTGTGGTGTAAGCCATAAATACCCCCAGCAGGTGGCAAACATGACTTAGTATGATAGTTTCCCCACAAGCTGTTCACTCTCTCATTTCCACTCTGCCTCACCATTTGGACATGATAAATACCCTCACTTCCTCACTTCGTCTTCAGGGGCTTCACAAAGCTATTGCGCTCATCCAAGCCAGCCACTGCCGCCTGCTCGGCCTTAAGAGAGCTTCACAGTCCTGTGACCTCTGCTTTATTCTTCATTCCTCCAGGCTCCTGCAGCCCTGAGGAGTACTCACCCCTGGGCTTTGTGAGTGGAATGCTAGACACTTACAAGCATGCAGAAAGCACATTTCTATATAATAAATCTAATAGTAGCCAAACATTTTTCCTAGCCTAGAATGTGCTCATTTCATCTTTGTTTCCATATTATAGACACATGTTCTGTGTCTGGCACTGTACTAGATAATTTTTAAATCTTAACAAATTGTAATAAATCCTCACAACCAAAGTGTTTAACAACCAGTTTACAGCTGGGAGACTCAGGCTCAAGTGAAATAACTTGTTTGAATCATTTACTACAGTGGCAGAGCCAAGTTTGTCTAATTCTCTCTCCACCAGATCACAGTAAAATACAGCCTTCTTCCTGAGAACGCTATACTTATATATAAAGAGGGCAAAGAGATGCAAAATACTTTATTATTTAGCTTAAGCTTTGGGTCCAAAATCCATTGTAGGAACTAGGATATTGGGCTGGACCACAGGAAAATTCTGTTTTTTGCCTTGGTTAGAGACTTGGGGATCCTTCTTCCCCTCAAACCCAGACTCAAATCTTGAATCTTAAAACTCAAAGAAAAAGAAAATCCACATCCCATAGGGCCAGGGATATTGGAGATGGAGACAAGGGGAAAGAGGGAGCAGATTACTCAATACTCAACTTATATTAAAGTGGACCAGGCCACCTGCCCTAGGTTTTTCAGGCTGATATGGTAGCAGTAAACTTGGCTGCATGTGGGCAAAGTGAAAGTGAGAGCTGGCTAGGGCTGACTGAGCCCAGATTCTTAAGTCCAGACACACAGAAGAAAACACATCCATGCAACCCACCTAGGGGACACCAGCTCTAGGAAAAACAAAAATCGAAAAACCTTCCAGGATGTTCTAGCATTTGCACAACACATCTGCTTTTGAGAGTGATTGCTCTTGCCCTAACTTCTCTCTAGAGGGTTATAAAAGGGGTATCAGGGTAGAGAAACTTTGAATTCCCTCTTCGCATAGGCATCACAGATGCTAATTATAAGTGGAAATGCCTTGTTGATAAATTTCATTATTTATTACGTGCAACAGAGAATAAAGTTGTAAGAAAAATTCCTTTAGTCAGGATGGGTTTAATATGAGTAAAGTGAGAATATTAACAAGTCATTGGAATACTCATTTCAGATACAAGAACACTTTTTCAGATAACCGTGCTGCACCTCCACAAACTGAAATCATCCCCATCCTTTGAGTCCTAGTGTGTGAGTGATGGAGACCCCACTCACTGCTCCTGTGTCAAAGCCACCTCAGTGCCCTCAACAGAGGATGGCCATAGCCAAGGCTGCCTGTTGACTGAGAAAGGAAAAGAACAATTTGTGCAACAAAAGGAAAAAAGAAAAGAAAGAGAAAGAAAGAAAAGCCTTGAATACAGAGTAAAGCAGTTTTCTTTAAAAGGGCCTGGTCTGCTTGCTCAACTGACTAAGCTAGTTCCACATAAAAGCATAAAAGAACATTCATGAACTGAAGAACCTAAGCATAGTGAACTGAGTGGTTCACCACCAAGACCAGTAAGTTGACCTTATTATCTGCCTGCTGCATACATGCCATCAGTAACAAAGGATGGAGCCTTCATTTAAACTTTGAGTCTTTGGTCCTTTCACAATAGTCTTTTCAGGGTCTCAAAACTCTCGATACTTTTCCAGAAGTTCTTTATTACTCTGGACACTTAGTCCTTCCCTCCCACTCAGAACAGGAAGATGAAATTGGAGTTAAAAATATTCACAGACCCCAGAGATAAATTTGGTTTTTGTTCGTTTTATTTTCCTTTAGCTAAAACCATGTTTTGTACTACAAATATTAAAACCCTGCTCATGTGTATTCTAAACCTCCAGATAGTAGGACTCACTGTTCATATTTAGTTTCAAGTAGAGTTTGTGTTGGACCTTCTTTAAGCAACAGATCAGGTTCATTTGCAATTATCAAGATTCCTTTCAATCGTTCTTCTCTGGCAAGTTCAATGTGTTCCCCAAGAAAGGGTTTATATAACAATATCCAGGGACTTCCCTGCTGGTCCAGTGGTTAAGACTCTGTGCTTTCATTGCTGTGGGTGTGGGTTCGATCCATGGTCGGGGAACTAAGATCCCACAAGCCACTCAGCGTGACCAAAAAAACAACCCCAAAGAACAAAATCCAGAATGAAAATAAAAGTTTCAAATCAGCCTCAAGTCAAATAATGACAAATAGACAATTGATAAAACTGGCTTTGATGGAGTTCTGCTGTATATTCTGACCTTCACAGAAATTAAACTTTTGTTTTTTTCCTCCTAATCTTCTGGTTGCCACCAAGTATAACGGCAACTTACCGTGCCCCAAACCAATACGTGGTATAAGGGCAACACTTTCTAAGTCCCAACTTCCTAATCCATAGTGAAAAAAAAGTTTAAACCTGCCCAATCTATCCCTCAGAAATTTTATGAAAATAAATGAGATTTTATGAAAGCACTTTGCCTTATCAAAGGAGGAAGGAGTGTGACATAAATACAAGAGTGTGATAACTGGTAGCAAAAAAAAATTAGTCCTGTGTTATTCCAATATAGATCATATTTCATACATTATAACAATATGGGCACTCATCAGGAATAAAATAACCTTCAATTAGATTGAAATAGAGACAGGTGTGTAATGCAATGCCTTCTGACTGAATGTCAACATGAAATAAGTCCCTAGGGGTTTAAAATTCTTAAAGAATAAGCACTACAGGGCTTCCCTGGTGGCGCAGTGGTTGACAGTCCGCCTGCCGATGCAGGGGACACGGGTTCATGCCCCGGTCCGGGAAGATCCCACATGCCACGGAGCGCCTGGGCCCGTGAGCCATGGCCGCTGAGCCTGCGCGTCTGGAGCCTGTGCTCCGCAACGGGAGAGGCCACAACAGTGAGAGGCCCGTGTACCGCAAAAAAAGAAAGAATAAGCACTACAAAGATGAGCAGCCTCACTGGGATATAATTCAATCTCCACTTTTATTTCCAATTCCCCTTTCAACCCACACACCTATTGTCTGCTCTGCATATGTTATTGATATGCATCTACTTCGTTATTATAATCAATAACAGAAAAAAATCAGTGCCCTTAGTCTTGCATAGTAACACTTTTCATATCTTCTGTAGTGTCTGCAAATGAAATGAATCATAAGAAACCATACAGACCATAAGAGAATTTGGAGAACAAATCCCATTATATAAATATAATTTACATAAAAATGCAGATTCCTATGTGGAAAAGCTGAAAGGCCTTTGCTAAACTCTTTCCCCACATTAGAAATACATATTGAAGTAGAAAAAAATGTTCTCTATTTTTCCCTAAGCATATATTGCTACTAAAGATGATAAATCAAATGAAGGAGAAGCGACGGGCTTCTTCGAACACAGAATTGTAAGGTGAGTGGGCAGGCTGTACTTACTACAGAGTCCTTCCCATGTCATAGCCCACCTAGTCAGTTTCAATAAATGGCATGTGGATATTTGTAGGAAAACAAACAAACAAACAAGCAAAAAAAACCAGAAACTGAAACTTTTAAATAAGAAAGGGACTGGTCCAGTGACATCACATTGTTTACCCACGTTCTACTTCCAGTCAGTCATCATACATCATTTCAAGGAGTAGCTTTGTATCCATTGAAAGTACTTTCTCTTTCACTATCCCTCCAACCCTCTTGAGCTACAGGAACACAAAATGTTCTCATATGAATTATCACCTGGTTTGTTCTGTACTGTTCTGAAACCTTAATGTGTCCTAAAGAGATCTTTACATGGCACTGTTGAATTTGCCCAAAATTATTATATCTGTGCATGTCCCAATGTGGGTTCCCTGGGAAACAAACTCTGAGAAGGTTCACTGGGGAGGACCCTCAGCACCAAGGGGTGGTGAGGGGGAGGGAGGGCTGAGGACTGGGCAGAGGGAGGAGCGACCGCACTGCGCACACAAAAGCCTCAGGTGATCCCACTGGGAGCTCAGGGGCTAGGAGGGCCCCTCGGCAGAGCCTCGAATCCATTACATTCCTTCTCAGACAAGTCATTAGCCTCAAGCTGACTGAGGAGGTACCTGAGGTGACTTTGGGCAAGGCTGCTCACCCCAGCTGAGGGCAGTGTTTAGGGAGGGGCTCAGCTGAGAGTGTTCAGCGCAGCCTCTCAGAGTGTTTCACTCCCCAAGGGGGAGGTGTGGCCCATGCACCAAGGCATCCCTTGCAGTGCAACAGAATCTACAGGCTTCACCAGCAAAGCAGCCAGTCGCAATATGCAGGGCGTTTGCACTTGGTGGGTGCCAAGATCACTGCTTATCCTATTACCACTTCCACAAACTTCTGACAAAGGCAAGGGTCATATTTTGTCAATTACTTATCAAGTGATGTTTTAAATATTGTCCATTCAGTGTGGTAATCTTGCTATGGCTGTCGTGCCTGAGGTGTAACTAACACATACCAGTAAATTGTTTTTTGAATATTTACATTTTTAATATAATTTGAATTACAATGCTAACCCAGGGTTTCTTAACAGCAACACTATTGACATGTTGGACCAGATTATTCTTTGCTGGGGTCAAACATGTTTAGCAGTATCCTCTGTCTCTACACACTAGAGGCCAGTAGCATTTTTCCCCACAGCTGTGACAGCCAAAATGTCTCCAGACATGGCCGGATGTCCCCTAGGGCCAAGTTGTCCACTGTTAAGAACCACTGAGTCAGCTTCTGATGCCCACATGCTCAGGGACAGCAGATGGGTTTGAGATGATCCAATGAAAACGTCCTCCTGCATTCTGCCACTGAGACACAGACTCCTTTTTGTGGAGAACTATATGCAAGATAGATGAATTTTTTCTCTTCCACAGAGAGTCACTGAGACGTGAAGTTTAAAATCAGCCCCTGCCAAATGGCTTGCTCTGCAGTTGGGCTGTGTGGTCCCATTTGGTCTTTCCTGCCTCTCCCTTCCTCCAGTGTTCGCCTCCTGTGTCCTCAGTCTCTGGCCTGGGCGGGAGTGGACTTGAGAACTTGGGTGCCTGATGCTGTGCTTCTCGAAGCAGCAGCACAGCAAGCCCTTGTGGGGGCGCCACCCTCTCCAGAGAGGAAAGTGCTGTCTGGGAGGAAAGGGCTAAGTTAGCAAGGTTGGGAAAGACATTAGGAATCGAAAAGAGGGAAAATACATTGAGTTTGGCTCAGTTTTTTCAACATTTATTGAGAACTTATGTCCTCACGAACCAATCTGGATACTTGATGAAAATATAAGTAAGACGGAGCCTCTATGCTCTTGGTTTCAGGGCTTCCATCCAAGTGCTCACATTAATGGGACCCCAGGAGAGCCTCATCTGAGACATGTCACCATGTCAGATTCTGTCCTCAGCTCTGCAGGTTCTACCTTTCATAGTTGCCAGTACCCTGAGAGTGGGTGCATCTCTCCAGCTTGGACTTAGACAAATAAAGCTCATTAAAAGTCAGACAAGCTAAAACAGCCATGGATTTAGCTATGCCAATAAATATGGCTGTCAAAGAAAGCAGACACTTCAACCGGCCGGCACATTTAGGGAAACATCCCCGGAAGTCAATTTATAATCCAATGACTAGTAGACGTACCCAGGTCACAAACTCGGGTGTGCAAAATATAACTTTACACTCCTACAGCTCCCCTGAACCTCTGTTTGGTACCGTATTTTTCCAGTATGAGTCCTAAAATAGCTAAGTTGATTTGGAATTGCCAGTCTTAAGTACAAACTTGTTTTTAGGAATAGTCTCAGTGAAATTCAGTATTTTCCCTCTCTCGATTACACAGGGTGGACTTAACTCCAGGGCAAATGGTTGGTCCTTGACATCTGCTGAGATGTGGTCCCTTTCAGTCCCTGGATGGTGTCACTTCTCTTCCCTGGTGCGTGCTGGTTGACCACATCTCCATGGGTGTCTGTCACAGAACTCTTTCTTGTTCTGAACCTGAAATCCCTGAATCCATCCCTCTCTCCGACACAGGCAAGGCCCGCTCATGCTTGCGGGCCTCTGTCAGGGGAGGCCGGTGGGCCCTCTCTCAGCCGCAGAGGAGAGTGCTTGCTGTGGGGCAGGGTTCTCTCTGAGGATGCCTCAGCCTGGTCTGCTACTCCTGGCAGCCCCGTATACACACCTCCACTCTCTTTCTGGGGTCCTAGTGGCACAGGAGCTCAGGGTGGGACTGACCATCTCTCAGATCTCCAGGCAGAAAGCAGTACACAAGTTATTCTACTCCTGGGTTTCCCAAAGTTAAACTAGAGAGTTCTATCAAACACTGCCTCCACTCCCTCGCCTACCCACCCAGTCAAGCCCGAGTCTAGCAGCCCTTACAAAGGTCTGACTCTTGTTCCCTCTCCAATTCTGCCTTTCCCATCAGAGGCTCTTCTTGATTCATGCCTGGAAGGAGGATTACGCTCAGTCAGTAAATTTTTTTCTAATTATGTTTGTCCTATGCTGAGGCTGCAACTTTTAACACCTGAAAGCTAAGAAAACATCATCTTTGTTTTCTTCTGTCAGCTCTGAGAAAATGCAAGTTTAGGTGTCAGAACCAAATGCAGACACCTAAAATAGCAAAATATATTATTAATAAATATATTTAAGCACATCTGTCTGTGAGAAATTGATACATCATCTCCATAACAAGGAGCAGTCTGCCTCAGGGACCAGAGAGGTTGAGGGCTGATTTAGGGAAGGGGAGCTGTTCCAAATACGTAAGAACCAGGAATGACGCATCAGATGAGGCCCCTGGTGGAGAGGAAGCCAGCCACATGGAACTGAGTGTCACAAGTCCTTGTTTAGGGCACACCCATTCCTGGAAAGGGGGTCCTGCCCACTGAACTCTGGACAATTTTTAAAAACAGATAAACAAAAATTGACAGTCTAATGGTTGACAACAAAGATATTTTAAATTCAATAAAAATAAAACAGAAGCAGAAAAAACACTTTGTTCTGATGTGATGTTCTGAAACAACCAACTCTGAAAGCCATTTACTAAGAAAAGACAAGGTAAAAGTAATTATCTAAACGAAAGCAGTTGTATGGCATTTTACAATGAAACTCTCCATTTTCCCTTGTGTATTCATTACCCTTCCTAAGCAAAATATCAAACATTTGGTCCATGGGGAAATGTGTCCTTCACTAGCCTGGGTTCACAAATTGTGATTTCCCACCCTCCAAGTTGGGATAGAGCTGGAACAGTGAAGAGACGTTTTGAACCAACTCTGGTTTGTATCCTTTGAGTTCTGTAATGGTGAAGCGTTTTGTTCCCTGTGCCATTAAGAGGTTGGTTAGCTGATAGTGCTGTGCCCACAAGGACTAGTGGGGCCTTCTATTTTCAAGAATATTGAACAATAAGAAGATGTGGATGTTGAAAGGCCATTGCCTTTCAAGTTTGGTCATAATTAGAAATTATAGTGAGTGAATTTTCCCATGTTTAGACAAACCTCTGTAAAATAATTTTCATCAAGTAGTAAATATTAGAATAAACATTTAAAAAAATCCTACCCATGTTTTTCAATTTAAAAAATAAATTTATTATTTTCAGTTATAAAATATATTTCACATAATTTAGAAAATCAATCTAGGACTGAATTTAGAAACTCAATCTAGCACAATGTAAAAGTTGAGAATTACGTTTTATTTAGCAGACTTTCTGACTTCAAGCCCGGGAGGCAGGCTCGGGGATCACTCTGAGGGATGGCTCGCAAGAGGGAGGGGAGGAACCAGGATATGTAGTTTTTGCAACAAAGACCAGGAAAGTCAGAACGCCAAAAAATTATTGTTAATTAAAGAAAACCAGATATCTCAATTAATGAATTCAGTGCTTTTCTATGTATGGGAAGATGCAGAAGTCTGGACTCATTAAAATCATTCCTTTGATATTCAGTTCAGCTAGTTAGGGCCAGTACCCTGTGCTCTTCCATCCTGAGTCTCCTCAGAATGCACCATTGGGGATGGCCGCAGTGTTTGACTGCTTGATGGCAGATATCCTGTTTCCATCCTGAGTTTCCTCAGGGCTCACCAGCGGGGATGATGGCTTGATGGCTGCAACATCTTTTGTTTACTGATATGGCAGGCAAGGTTTCTCATTCACAAGTCCTTGAAGCACCTTCACCGTGTTTGCCACTAGGGGGCATCACCAGGACATGGAGCAGATGGTCCAGTGCACAGTCATAGGCAAACGGCAGCAACAGGACAGCCACTGAATGAACAAAGCTTAACTTGAAAACTTTAATTGTAAAGGGAATAGGAGCTATAGGTCATTGTCCCAAAAGAGTAGTGTTTATTTGTTCTTAGGTTTGGTGCTTCCAAAACAGGCCTTCTGGGAGGGAAATAGAATGCTGTCGGAGTAACACCAGAATCTGGTCTTACCTCCTGGCTCATTTGCAGAAAGTTCAGAATGCAGTTAACTGACAGCTTTCAGCTGTAGCCCGGGATGGCAGCCCCCCAGAGAGCTCTGAGGGACTGTTCTGAAGACCGAAGGGAGGAATCGGGATACTTAGGAGATTTGCTGAGGAAAAAAAATGTAGTCGAACATCAAGGGATTACTGCCAATCACAAAAATCAGTCATTTCAAGTTAACTATTTTAGTGCTTTTCTCTGCATGGGAAGATACAAGAGCCTGGGCTTACTGAATCATTCCTTGCATATACATCTTAACTATCT
Organism: Aethalodelphis obliquidens; assembly: GCF_003676395.1. Taxonomy (NCBI): domain Eukaryota; kingdom Metazoa; phylum Chordata; class Mammalia; order Artiodactyla; family Delphinidae; genus Aethalodelphis; species Aethalodelphis obliquidens. The sequence goes on along the minus strand of NW_020837961.1, from coordinate 33,211,988 downwards.
AGGGCCAGTATCCAGTTTTTCCCCATCCTGAATCCCCTCAGGGTGCACCATCAGCGGTGCCTGCAGTGGCTGATGGCTTTACAGTGGCAGTATCCTTTGTTTATTGAAACAGTAGGCAGGCTGTGATATTTGTCCTCAATACTTTCAAATAAGCAGCAGACAATACAGGAGTCAGGAATCATCAAACCTTGTATTTATGTCCCATATTTAAATTAGATTAGGAAGATAAATATTCAGTTCTGGAGCTGGGAGGCCAGCCTGTGGTCCTGACTTATACCTGCAGATTAAGTGCTTCCCGGTGTGCATGAAGCAGGGCCGCCGAGGTACCTGGACCAGCGGGCCAAGTGTTGCAGGGGTTGGGTCTCCTGCACTGATTGACACTTCCCCTTGACTTCCTCCATCCCACAAGCTGGCCAACAAGCTTTAAGGAACCCCGTGATCAAATGAATCTTTGAGATGAGGATATGGTGAGGGGCATGACTCCTGGGCAGGGTGTGGGGAGGACTGGAGCAAAGTGAGGCCAGGCAGGGCATGACAAGGGTAAAAACAGCGTAAGAATTGGCCAGAGCCAACCGAGGCCGCTCCAGCAGGCAGCCCTGCTAGGTATCTGGATACTAGAAATGAGGGGGGGCGGGCAAGAGGTAAGGGCAGATGATGGGCCACAGAAACAGAGGGCTTCTACCTGCTGCAGCACTCAAGTTTCCCAAAGGTCACAGGCCCTGAGGAGGGAAATGGTGATACAGTATCCATTGAGGACTGGTTCCAAGATCCCGGTCCACACCAGAACAGGCGCCCTCTCGAGTCTGTTGTATAAAATGGAGTAACACAGTCGGCCCTCCTACCTGGGAGGCGGAACCGAGATGGGGCGGAACCGCGGCAAGTGGAGGTCTGACTGTATAAAGGACTTTTGGGGCAGACACACCCGGGTTCCAGTCCACGGCTTTAATTCACCAACTGAGTAACCTGGGAAATTTATGTGTCAGAGTCTCCGTTTCCTCCTGGAAATGGTAATACTTGCAAACTTCCAATACAGATACATACAATAGGCATGTAAATTGCTATCAATTAGTAAGCACTCAATAGATATTAGTTGTTCTCATTATTGTAGTTGTTCTCCTGTTTTCTTTTTCATCTTCTCTTTTGCACTCTCTAGCATTTAAAAGGAAGCCTCCCCTGTTTTGCCGTTTAAACCTTATTTCCTTCATGTCCCTAAGGGCTCTCAGTTCCAGCTTTAGACAGGAGATCCGTGACTTACAGACTCTGAGGGGTGCTTGAGGGTTAACTGAAGACAGAGCAAAAGAGGGGCCTCCTCTTGGGTTATGCAGAGGTAGTGGTCTCGTCATTTCCTGAAGCACAAAAAAAAAACAATCTAAAAAACACCTCAGGAAAAACTTAAAAATGTTTTCACTGTAATCTTGGTACACTGTTATTCATACACTCACAGAACGCATAGACAAATTTACCAAATTTGGTCACAGTTAAAAAATGTCATTCATGAATATTTTAAAATATTATGGACAATGTATCCTAATATTGATGTATTTTCGAAATGAAATTCTGCTGCTTTTTGTGTCAACTAATTCATGGGTGATTAAGTTGTTCAAGTTTTCTAGTTTGCACACCAAGGGGCCATTAGAAATTAGCAAGTGAGTGAAATAATGAGCCTTGACTTTCTCAACTGTAATAATCTAAATGTAAGTGTTTCATTCTAGAACTAGCATGTCCTTTCATTTTATGAGTAATACATACAAATTAATTAATCCAAATCTGGATTTGGTATATAAATACCCAGGGAGAGATTTATGTATTGATATAAAAATGCAAATATTTGAAGTGAAAATGTGGAAAGTGGCCATCAGATAACTAAAGCCTTCAATGTGCTGACATCTGGTAGCTGTCTGGAAAATTTACAATCAAAACTGGACTAGAACATGAGAGAAGTAAAAGGAAAAGAACCTTTGGGAAAATGTATCACTAAACAGCACTAACACGGTATGACAGGTGTCCTGAGTAGAAGTGACTGAGAGAATGCTAATGCCTTGAGGATGCAGTGTCTGGGGGGACTTGGACATCTTGGCCTCCTGAGGAATTCAGGTAGGTTATCACAACATGAATAAATCTTAGGTACATAAAGTGTAACAAGAAATAGCCATGAATTAACGGGCTGGTCATCCCCAGATCACTAAATTCCAGAGGCAAATGGAATGGGGTTTATACAACAGAAGAACAAGAGCAATCTGTTCTTATCACTTCACTAAGGATTTACAACAATAAGGGGACAGAAGGAATTCTGTAATTATTCCTTCACTCATTCATTCCTTTAATCAACATGCATTTTTAGAGTACATCTGATGTTCAGAGCATGACAGCGACCATCTAATATTTGCTTGACCTTTTTTGTCTCTAGTTTTATCCATCGTACCCCTCTTCCAGAAAGCAAATTCCATTTTGCTGAGTTACCTTTCCATCCAAATTCTTAGTGGCACAGCCAATCTCACCTCTGGGAATCTTTCCCTGGACAGAAAAGCACCAAATGTAAAGATATATGAACAAGAAAAATGGATTGCAGCCTTTTTTATAGGGGCAAAACCTGTAAACAAAAGGAATATTCATCAGTGGGAGAATGAATGAATATACTGTGGCTTATCTATGACATGAAAAAGTATGCAGCTTTTTTAAAGAATGATTTCAATCCATACCAATGAACCTGAAGGAACTTCTACAACTTATTGTTGACTTACAAAAGCAATAGGGAGAGATGTATATATAATGAATTCTACTTTTGTAAAACAATGACTTAAAAATTTCCCTATAATGTGTGTTTATATATGATTATATGCCCTGGGAAAGGTATGGGGAGATGCACACTTGGCAGTTAAAAATGAAGGTGGAGAGAGGACATAAAAAATAAAAGATTTAAGATGTCACATTCAAAAACAGCATGTTTCATATATCATTTAAGTAAAAATTTAAGCTATGTGTTATGTAGGTATAAAATGTTAATGGTAGTTATCTCAGGGTGGTGGAACTTTAATTTACATGGCTTTCATTTTCTTCCTTACACTGTAAATTTTTTTCAACTTTACAGTATTAAAAATCTGTTAATATTACAAAAAAAAATTTTTTTTAATTTTATAGTAAACCACCAGGCCACAGATTCCTTACACTAGACTCATAAAAAAAAAGTCCTGAATAGTGGGCTGCTTTCCAAATTTTATTTTTCTATTATTTTTATTGAAGTATAGTTGATTTACAATATTATATAAGTTACAGGTGTACATTATAGTAATTAATAATTTTTAAAGGTTATACTCCATTTACAGTTATTATAAAATATTGGCTATATTCCCCGTGTTGAACAATATATATTTGTAGCTTATTTTATACCTAATAGTTTATACTTCTTAACCCCCCACCCCTATATTGCCCCTCCCCTCTTCCCTCTCCCCACTGGTAACCACTAGTTTGTTCTCTATATCTGTGAGTCTGCTTCTTTTCTGTTTTATTCACTAGTTAGTTGTATTTTTTAAATTCCACATATAAGTGATATCATACAGTATTTGTCTTTCTCTCTCTGACTTATTTCATTTAGCATAATGCCCTCTAAGCCCATCCATATTGCTGCAAATGGCAAAATTTCATTCTTTTTTATGGCTGAGTAATATTCCATTGTGTATATATGTACCACATCTTCTTTATCCATTTATCTGTTGATGGACACTTAGGTTGCTACCATATTTTATCAATTGTAAATAATACTGCTATGAATATTGGGGTACATGTATCTTTTCTAATTAGTGTTTTTATGTTTTTCAAATATATACCTTTTGGATATATATGCTTCCCATATTTTCTTCCCACAGAAAGATGTGGGCCAATGATACTAATGTTGATGCTGATTTTCCACTGGCCATGTGACTACAATGTTACACTGCCTTCTGCACATCTTATTCAAGCTTCACCTTATCATTTGTTTGGACTTAATTTCGCTATGGAAACCAACATATTCATTAGAGCTTATGTGAATGTTATTCACAGAGACTGGAAAGAATCATGTAAATGTTTTCCCAGACATTGCTGCCCCTAAGTGATCATTCTGCCAAAAGCCGGCCTGATATCTACCTCTCCTACCCCTTACTAAGCTCATAACAGAACAATGTAATGATGACCTCCCTCTTATTGTTCTATAGATCTTGAGGACCTCAGCTAAGCATGCACATTCCAGTGGTCGTAAGTTAACCAGGACCTGGTTAGTTTTGCAGAGCAAGGTGGCAGAAAAGCTCCATTTATTTTGTTCTAACAGAGAGAACTAAATATAATGATAACAAAAGCTTTTTACTAATGTTAAAAAGGAATTTTAACTTTTCATAAGCATTATATAGGGCACAGTCAAGAGTTTAAAAGTTCACTCAGACACTTTATGCTGAGTATAAACCAAGTAAACCAAATAAGCTCCCAATGGGTGAGGCTCCTGGAGGTGGGATTTGTAATGCCAATGAATACCCAGCAGTGGCACCAGAAACAGAGAGGAGTTTATCCATCAAACATGATTGTCCCTCCTCCAAGAGCAAGCAGCACTGTAAAAGTCACAGGCCAATTGACCTCCAAGGAGGTCCAACCCATGATGATTTCTGAATTAATTAGGTATGTTGCTTTCTAGTTTTCTGCATACATCATCCCCTGAATTTAACACATTTGTTGAGTATTTAACTGTGTTCTAATTTTTTTTTTAGTAGATAAGAAAAGTGAAGCAGACAGATTTAAAAACTTATTTAAGCAAAACAGCTGACAAGGGCTTCCCTGGTGGCGCAGTGGTTGAGAGTCCTCCTGCTAATGCAGGGGACACAGGTTCAAGCCCTGGTCTGGGAAGATCCCACATGCCGCAGAGCAACTAGGCCCGTGAGCCACAACTACTGAGCCTGCACGTCTGGAGTCTGTGCTCCGCAACACAAGAGGCCGCGATAATGAGAGGCCTGCGCACCGCGATGAAGAGTGGCCCCCGCTCACTGCAACTAGAGAAAGCCCTCGCACAGAAACAAAGACCCAATGCAGCCAAAATAAATAAGTTAATTAATAATTTTTTAAAAATCTGACAAAATAAATTAAAATTTGTTGTCTGTGTGACCTTTTCAGAATATCCAGAATGCAAGCTCCCTGAGGGCAGGAGCATTTTTTACTATTCATTTCTGTATCTCTAGTGCCTGGGACACTCGCCAGCACATGAGAGGCTTTCGGTAAATATCTGTTGGATGGATGAACGACTCCGTTCATTAGAGTATTGTCCTTTATATTCTATTAAAAAAATTGAAGGAAGTTTATTGATATGGGGTGTCCAGAGCCTGCAGAAAGAAACAGCATAGATTAAACCAATTACTTTTAATTCCAAATGCTTTAAATGCAAACATTCCCCATTGATTAGAAGACACTGTTGTAAAAAATGTAATTACACATTCATTTTGATGAGTCCTTTCACCTGTTCTTCTTGTGCACATATCTTTATAATAATTCTCATAGTGGAAAACTGCAGGGAGTCCCATGGCAACAGGGCCTATGCTTTGCCAAGAAGAGACACATAGGTTCCCTCATTTTGTGATTTAATTTACCGATGAAGCAGGGAAGAGGAACTACAGGAAGAGATAAAAAGGAAAATCATTATCTCACTGAATCATCGATATTTTCTAGGTGGATGCATCCATGGAGTTAATAAACTGGTAGGCAGTTCTGATGTATTCACTGTCCTCCCTATCCTCTCTGCAAATATGGAGACACACCCTCAGCCCTAGCAACTCCCAGAGCCACCCACAACAGGAATGCATCACTGAGCACCCACATCATCCTTTGGCTTCTCTCTCTGAGCTTCCTGATTCCCTTCCTGTTTTCTGATTGCTGCTTCCCTGCCCATCTCTCTCCCTGCCCTCTCAATGCCATCACCCTACAAGGTTCCGTCACAGTTCTTGGCATCTGGGCACCCCAGCACAGTGGCCCCTTACCCCTTGCCACAGCATCAACACTTCCACTTTTGCAAATCTGGATCTCCAGCCCCAACTCTCTCAAGGGCCCAAGGCCAGCATTTCCAACTTTGTGCTTGTCATCTTCCAGAAGGGAAGGTACGTCACAGGTCAAACACTGCAGAAAGGTGGACAAAGGGAAGAACTGAGATAACACTTTGGGATCTAGGAGATCATTGATGATGTGCAGGAGAGCATTTCTGTAAAGCACTGAGAGAAGCCATATTAGGAAGCTGTGTATTGACCACCCAGCCAAAAACCACTTGCCTAACCTGTAATCTCTCCATATTTTGACATTACCCCTTTTATCCAACCTTTTTTTTCCTACTCCTCATTAACTCAGAATCTCAGTCACTCTCACACTTTCCTTCCTATCTTTATTACTAATATTACCTATGTTTCATCCATTTACAGAGGCTCAAGTTTCGCCCTCTCTGCTAGTGTCTCAGATCCTTCTGAATTACTGTCTCAGTGGATCATACTGAACCACTGCACCTTCATATACCCTAGTCTATTATCCTTTTCTTGTGACATGAACCTAATTTAGTTTGGCCATATGCACTTCTTAGGATAGACCATGTTTGTAGGTAATCCTACAAAGTTTTATTTGATATGGAGAGTTAGCTTCTCCCCCACAACCTCTCCACTGGGCTATAATAAAAGCAAGTCTCAGAACAAATTCTCTCATATAAATATAATTATTACACAAATATTCATTAGCAGGTAGGCAAACAAATGTTCATATAATCTGTTGGAAGCTCCATGAATTCCAGTTCTTTATGTTTTTACTGTTCTAATTACCTTCATACATTAAATGTCTAATCAAGGCAAAATGATAATATTTCAAGGCAGAATTCTGTTTCCTTTACAGTTGGCATCAGGAAACCAGAATCCTTTGACTTAATTGCTGGACCCAGAATAATTAAGGATTAAATCTTGAATGTCATGCCTGCTAGCCTTGCTCTTATATCCTGTTCATGCAAGGGTAGAAGGACAGAGCGTGTCTTTAGGTTATGCTAACCAATCTACACAATTTGAATACCTTTAATTTCACCAGTGAGAACCCATTTCTGACATTTAGCATGTTATTAAGCAAGATATCTGATGTCAACTGATTTTATTTGTTTAACACTTATACAGCATTTACTACGTGGCATATACTACACTAAAAATGATATCCATATTAATTCATTTAATCCTCTTAGCAGCCTATAAGGCAGCCACTAGTATTATTCCCATTTTACAGATTCAGAAACTGAAGTGCAGGTAAGTTAAATTCCTAAGATTTTATAACTAGTAAATAAAAGAGCCAGGATTCCAATGGAGGCAGTCTGATTCCAGGGTTCACAGTCTCCACAAATCCTCTGCCCCTCTGGATAAAAGAAGCATTTATAGATGTTACCTCTGGAATATGGGCTTCCTGACTGGAAATGCTAGCTGATCCAGTGAATATACCAGGACGACTTGTGTTGTGGCTTAACCTGACTAATAATGACAGCCATAATGTCCCACTCTCTATATTGAAGTATTTTTAAGTGAATAGCTAATAAAATAGTTAACTTTATGCTTTATTAGTATGTCAGTGAAGAATGCTGTTTTTTACAAGAACCTATTTACTAATTATTTAGGTTTGTAGATCTTGTTTCTCCAGCTCTACTGTTTATCCCTTGTGCTGGTAAGCATTCAGTGTACTTTGGAATGCATAGAATTATAGAATCTATATATAAAGGGAATTGGAGCTCAACCAGTCTAACTGCCCTTCCAAACTTTTCAATTCTCTGTCTACATCCTCACTGTCAGATGACTGTGTAGTATTTGCTTGAACAGTACCCATTTGGAGGATACTCACCCTCTTGGGGGCAGCCATCTAACTGATAGATTTTTCTGCCTGTAAGAAAGTTCTTCTTTTGTTAAGCAGGATATTTTCCCCCCAAACTTCCACTGAATTGGTCATGATTCTATGTGGCCATTAAGGAGTAGAACTTATGAAAACAAGACATGCCCCCTCACAAAATAGTACCAAAGATACGGTGTTTCCTGAGGTTACACACTGCCCTCATGAAGGACGTGGTCCCACGAGAAGAGTTCATTGTGGTGGGGTTAACAGACCAGCAAGTCCACGAATGTAGGACTAAGAGGAGAGAGGTCTGTGAGGACTGGTGTGGTCAGGGAGGGTTTTGGCAGAGGCGGTACCAGAATGACCAAGTTCACAGTAGGCAAACAATGCATTTTGTTGATGGATGGATTGAGCTGGTTTTAGGCAACCTGGTATCTAAGCATGGTTCCTTTTATCATAATTCTTGATTTCTGCTTTTGACTGATCATGAATCAAGATGCAGCTGTGGAAGTATCCCAAAGGTGGTTAATTGCTAATTTCTTGCAGCTTGAGGCAGAAACACAAATCAACAACCCTTGCATGATTATTTTACACGTCTGAATCTGCCTCCAGAGAGCTGCTGATTCTGAATTGCAAGTTGCCGATGATTAAGTGTTTCACATGGAGCAAGGCTGCTATGCATTCTGAGCAAAGTATGGATAACAACTTACAGATTTGTCCACATTGGAAAACCCCAGTCTTCATGTTGATGATAAGAATAACAGAAAAAGGATTAGGAACCAATATGGTGGAGTAGAAGGACGTGCTCTCACTCCCTCTTGCGAGAACACCAGAATCACAACTAGCTGCTGGACAATCATTGAAAGGAAGACACTGGAACTCACCAAAAAGATACCCCACATCCAAAGACAAAGGACAAGCCACAGTGAGATGGTAGGAGGGGCACAATCATAGTAAAATCAAATCCCATAATTGCTGGGTGAGTGACTCACAGACTGGAGACCACTTATACCACAGTAGTCCACCCACTGGAGTGAAGGTTCTGAGCCCCACGTCAGGTTCCCAACCTGGGGGTCCAGCAATGGGAGGAGGAATTCCTAGAGAATCAGACTTTGAAGGCTAATGGGAGTGGGATTTGATTGCAGGACTTAGACAGGACTGGGGGAAACAGAGACTACACTCTTGGAGGGCACACACAAAGTAGTTTGTGTATTGGGACCCAGGGGAAGGAGCAGTGACCCCAGGGGAAACTGAACCAGACCTACCTGCTAGTGTTGGAAGGTACCCTGCAGAGGCGGGTGGTGGCTGTGGTTAACCGTGGGGACAAAGACACTGACAGCAGAAGTTCTGGGAAGTACTCCTTGGCTTGAGCCCTCCCAGAGACAGAAATTAGCCCTACCAAAGGGCCCACGTAGGCTCCAGTGTTAGGTTGCCTCAAGCCAAACAACAAACAGGGAGGGAACACAGCCCCACCCATCAGCAGTCAAGTGGATTAAAGTTTTACTGAGCTCTACCCACCAGAGCAACAGTCAGCTCTACTCACCACCAGTCGCTCCCATCAGGAAACTTGCACAAGCCTCTTAGATAGCTTCATCCACCAGAGGGAAGACAGCAGAAGCAAGAAGAACTACAATCCTGCAGCCTGCAGAAAGATAGACAAGATGAAAAGGCAGAGGGCCATATACCAGATGAAGGAACAAGATAAAACCCCAGAAAAACAACTAAATGAAGTGGAGATAGGCAATCTTCCAGAAAAAGAATTCAGAATAATGATACTGAAGATGATCCAGGACCTCGGAAAAACAATGCAGGCAAAGATGGAGAAGATGCAAGAAATGTTTAACAAAGACCTAGAAGAATTAAAGAACAAACAAACAGAGATTAACAATACAATAACTGAAATGAAAACTACACTAGAAGGAATCAATAGCAGAATAACTGAGGCAGAAGAATGGATAAGTGACCAGGAAGACAAAATGGTGGAATTCACTGCTGTGGGACAGAATAAAGAAAAATGAATGAAAACAAATGAAGACAGCCTAAGAGACCTCTGGGAAAACATTGAATGCAACAACATTCGCATTATAGGAGTTCCAGAAGGAGAAGAGAGAAAGAAGGGACCCGAGAAAATATTTGAAGAGATTATACTCAAAAACTTCCCTAACATGGGAAAGGAAATAGCCACCCAAGTCCAGGAAGTGCAGAGAGTCCCATAGAGGATAAACCCAAGGAGAAACATGCTGAGACACATAGTAATCGAACTGGCAAAAATTAAAGACAAAGAAAAATTATTGAAAGCAGCAAGGGAAAAATGACAAATAACATACAAGGGAACTCCCATAAGGTTAACAGCTGATTTCTCAGCAGAAACTGTACAAGCCAGAAGGGAGTGGCATGATATGCTTAAAGTGATGAAAGGAAAGAACCTACAACCAAGATTACTCTACCTTGCAATGATCTCATTCAGATTTGATGCAGAAATCAAAAGCTTTACAGACAATCAAAAGCTAGGAGGATTCAGCACCACCAAAACAGCTCTACAACAAATGCTAAAGGAACTTCTCTAAGCGGGAAACACAAGAGGAGAAAAGGACGTACAAAACCAAACCCAAAATAATTAAGAAAATGGTAATAGGAACATACATATCAATAATTACCTTAAACATGAATGGATTAAATGTTCCAACCAAAAGACACAGGCTTACTGAATGGATACAAAAACAAGACCCATCTATATGCTGTCTAAAAGAGACCCACTTCAGACCTAAGGACACATACAGACTGAAAGTGAGGGAATGGAAAAAGATATTCCATGCAAAAGGAAATTTTAAAAAAGCTGGAGTAGCAATACTCATATCAGATAAAACAGACTTTAAAATAAAGAATGTTACAAGAGACAAGGAAAGACACTACATAACAATCAAGGGATCAATCCAAGAAGAAGATATAACAATTATAAATATATATGCACCCAACATAGGAGCACACCAACACATAAGGCACCTGCTAACAGCTATAAAAGAGGAAATCGACAGTAACACAATAATAGTGAGGGACTTTAAAACCTCACTTACAACAAACGACAGATCATCCAAAATGAAAATAAATAAGGAAACAGAAGCTTTAAATGACACAGTAGACCAGATAGATTTAATTGATATTTATAGGATATTCCTACCAAAAACAGCAGATTACACTTTTTCTCAAGTGCACATGGAAAATTCTCCAGCATAGATCACATCTTGGGTCACAAATCAAGCCTCAGTAAAATTAAGAAAATTGAAATCAAATCAAGCATCTTTTCTAACCACAACACTATGAGATTAGAAATGAATTACAGGGGAAAAAACGTAAAAACCACAAACACATGGAGGCTAAACAATATGTTACTAAATAACCAAGATATCACTGAAGAAATCAAAGAGGAAAAATAAAATACCTAAAGACAAATTACAATGAAAACATGATGATCCAAATCCTATGGGATGCAGAAAAGCAGTTCTAAGAGGGAAGTTTATAGCTATACAAGCCTACCTCAAGAAAAAAGAAAAATCTCAAATAAACAATCTAACCTTACACCTAAAGGAACTAGAGAAAGAAGAAGAAACAAAACCCAAAATTAGTAGAAGGAAAGAAATCATAAATATCAGAGCAGAAATAAATGAAATAGAAACAAAGAAAACAATAGCAAACATCAATAAAACTAAAAGCTGGTTCTTTGAGAAGATAAACAAAATTGATAAACCATTAGTCAGATTCATCAAGAAAAATAGAGAGAGGACTCAAGTCAATAAAATTAGAAATGAAAAAAGAGAAGTTACAACAGACACCGCAGAAATACAAAGCATCCTAAGAGACTACTACAAGCAATTCTATGCTAATAAAATGGACAACCTGGAAGAAATGGAGAAATTCTTAGAAAGGTATAACCTTCCTAGACTGAACCATGAAGCAACAGAAAATATGAAGAGACCAATCCCAAGTAATGAAATTGAAACTGTGATGAAAAATCTTCCAAGAAACAAAAGTCCAGGACCAGATGGCTTCACAGGTGAATTCTACCAAACATTTAGGAAAGAACTAACACCCATCCTTCTCAAACTCTTCCAAAAAACAGCAGAGAAAAGAACACCCCCAAACTCATTCTACGAGGCCACCATCACCCTGATACCTGAACCAGACAAAGATACTACAAAAAAAAAGAAAATTACAGACCAATATCACTGATGAACATAGATGCAAAAATCCTCAGCAAAATACTAGCAAACAGAATCCAAGAACACATTAAAAGCATCATACACCATGATCAAGTGGGATTTATCCAAGGGATGCAAGGATTCTTCGATATACATAAATCAGTCAATACAATAAACCATATTAACAAATTGAAGAATAAAAACCATATGATCATCTCAATAGATGCAGAAAAAGTTTTGACAAAATTCAACAGCCATTCATGATGAAACTCTCCAGAAGGTGGGCAAACAGGGAACCTACCTCAACATAATAAAGGCCATGTACAACAAACCCACAGCAAACATCATTCTCAATAGTGAAAAACTGAAACCATTTCCTCTAAGATCAGGAGCAAGACAAGGATGTCCAGTCTCACCACTATTATTCCACATAGTTTTGGAAGTCCTAGCCACAGCAATCAGAGAAGAAAAAGAAATAAAAGGAATACAAATTGGAAAAGAAGAAGTAAAACTGTCACTGTTTGCAGATGACATGATTCCATAAATAGAGAATCCTAAAGATGTCACCAGAAAATTACTAGAGCTAATGAATGAATTTGGTAAAGTTGCAGGATACAAAATTAATGCACAGAAATCTCTTGCATTCCTATACACTAACGATGAATAATCTGAAAGAGAAATTAAGGAAACACTCCCATTTACCATTGCAACAAAGAGAATAAAATACCTAGGAATAAACCTACCTAGGGAGAGAACAACCTGTATGCAGAAAACTATAAGACACTGATGAAAGAAATTAAAGATAATAGCAACAGGTGGAGAGATATACCATGTTCTTGGATTGGAAGAATCAATATTGTAAAAATGACTATACTACCCAAAGCAATCTACAGATCCAATGCAATCCCTATCAAATTACCAATGGCATTTTTTACAGAACTAACACAAAATATCTTAAAATTTGTATGTAGACACAAAAGACACCGAATAGCCAAAGCATTCTTGAGGGATAAAAATGGAGCTGGAGGAATCAGACTCCCTGACTTCAGACTATACTACAAAGCTACAGTAATCAAGACAATATGGTACTGGCACAAAAACAGAAACATAGATCAATGGAACAAAATAGAAAGCCCAGAGATAAACTCACACACCTATGGTCAACTAATCCATGACAAAGGAGGCAAGGATATACAATGGAGAAAGACAGTCTCTTCAGTAAGTGGTGCTGGGAAAACTGGACAGCTCCATGTAAAAGAATGAAATTAGAACACTGCCTAACACCATACACAAAAATAAATTGAAAATGGATTAGAGACCTAAATGTAAGACCGGGCACTATAAAACTCCTAGAGGAAAATATAGGAAGAACACTCTTTGACATAAATCACAGCAAGATCTTTTTTGACCCACCTCCTTGAGTAATGGAAATAAAAACAAAAATAAACAAATGGGACCTAATGAAACTTCAAAGCTTTTGCACAGCAAAGGAAACCATAAACAAGACGAAAAGACAACCCTCAGTATGGGAGAAAATATTTGCAAATGAATCAATGGACAAAGGATTAATCTCCAAAATATATAAACAGCTCATGCAGCTCAATATTAAAAAAAACAAACAACTTAATCTAAAAATGGGCAGAAGACCTAAATAGACATTTCTCCAACGAAGACATACAGATGGCCAAGAAGCACATGAAAACCTGCTCAACATCACTAATTGTTAGAGGAACGCAAATCAAAACTACAATGAGGTATCATCTCACACCAGTTAGAATGGGCATCATCAGAAAATCCACAAACAACAAACGCTGGATAGGGTGTGGAGAAAAGGGAACACTCTTGCACTCTTTGTGGGAATGTAAATTGATACAGCCATTATGGAGAACACTATAGACGTTCCTTAAAGAACTAAAAATAGAATTATCATATGACCCAGCAATCCCACTACTGGGCATATACCCTGAGAAAACCAGAATTCAAAAAGACACATGCACTCCAATGTTAATTGCAGCACTATTTACAATAGTGGAAGCAATCTTATGGAAGCAACCTTATGGAAGCAACCTTAATGCCCATCGATAGAGGAATGAATAAAGAAGATGTGGTACATATATACAATGGAATATTATTCAGCCATAGAAAAGAACGAAATTGGGTCATTTGTAGAGATGTGGATGGATCTGGAGACTGTCATACAGAGTGAAGTAAGTCAGAAAGAGAAGAACAAATACCGTATATTAACGTATATATGTGGAACCTAGAAAAATGGTACAAATGAACCGGTTTGCAGGGCAAAATTGAGACACAGATGTAGAGAACAAACTTATGGACCCCAAGGGGGGAAAGCAGCGGGGGGTGGGTGGGGTGGTGTGATGAACTGGGTGATTGGGATTGACATGTATACACTGACATGTATAAAATTGATGACTAATAAGGACCTGCTGTATAAAAAAATAAATTAAATTAAAATTAAAAACAAAGAATAACGGAAAGAATATTACTAACAAGAATGCTTGAGCTGTACTTCACAATTGTAAATACTCAGTACTCTTTAAGTCAGATTCATACAGCATTCTTTGTATGAATAAAGAAGTCATGATGCTTCTAAAATCAAACATTTGGCAAATACCAGATCTGATACCAGAGGTCAAATGTTCAGACATTCAGTTCAAACAGTAAATCTAGAACCAATAATGAACAAATACTGATATGTATACACCTATGATTTATGCATTTTGTTATGTAAAAATTGCATCCCAGTAAAAGTATGCTTTAGTAAGAGCCAGAAAGAGATGATTGAACCAGCAATAAAGTCGAGTAGTAAATGGAAAAAGAAATTAATCTATGGAGCATCTCCTATGAGTTCCACCCCTTGGTCATCCGGTTCTGTACATCATCTTACTTACTATCCTCCCCTGGAAGTCAGGGGGCTGCATTTACAGATAAATAATCTAAGTTCCAGAGAGGTAATTTGACCTTCTTGGAGATCTAAGATACCAAAACAAATGTAGATAACTCCAAAAATCCATGTTCTATGTTATTATTTTTTTCCCAAAGTGTGCTAGGGATACTACTGGCAGTACATGAGATGACTTTCTGGTGTACATCTTCTATGTGTTAGTTTAATGTGAACTTGGGGGAATAAAACATTTAAAAGCATGATACAAAATGCCTTTAAAAATAAATTTATGGGGCTTCCCTGGTGGCGCAGTGGTTGAGAGTCTACCTGTCAATGCAGGGGACACGGGTTTGTGCCCCGGTCCGGGAAGATCCCACATGCTGCGGAGCGGCTAGGCCCGTGAGCCATGGCCGCTGAGCCTGCGGGTCCGGAGCCTGTGCTCCGCAATGGGAAAGGCCACAACAGTGAGAGGTCCGCGTACCGCAATCAATAAATAAATAAATGTATGTGTTTAAAAGTTGCTCAATTTAAAGAAAAATATGAAATATTACAAACAGTAATACAATTGGCTTGTTACCACATGATGTCATGGCAAAAATTAAAACAGTAGAATGGAATGACTAAAACGTGAAAAAACTAGCGCAATATCATGTTGCATCCCCACAGGCAGCAATTAACTTGGTTAACAGCTTAAACTGAGCCCTGAACTGTTCTCCCTGAAATGTTCTCCATGTTCTCTACACATGCCAAAGAAAATACTCCAGAAGGGCTTGAATCAGAAGAGCAGAAATGGAATTTTAAGTGGTTTCTATTACATGGTACACTCCATGTAAATTTTTATGTATTCTCTCTGTTGGTGTATATGCACTGTCTCCTGTTAGGTCCCATTTGTCTCACGCTGGGTCTTTTAATCTGCCTGAATAAACGAGGTGGCCTTTGAAGAGCCAGCAAATTTGGGGCATGGGAGAAGAGAGAAAACCTATTCCATAGGCCATCCAGAAAATAACTAACAATTATAAATACAAAATTAATATTTTTATTGCTGCAACCCAGTCAAAAATATTCAATAGTAAACAGACCACTGTCCAATGCCCCACCTTTCAAAATATTTAGGAGAGTTAGATGAGAAAGAGCCAAAAAGCAATCCCAAGGGGGTTGGAGAGCCCAGGGTACTGAATTATTCACTTATTTAACAAATATTGATTGATAAATCATTGCGGCCAAAGACTTTCTTCTGGTGAGGATACAGTAATGGAGAAAAAAAGTACTTGATTCTTCCAGTAGTGTGCTGGTAAACATTTAAACTACCCCCTCTCCAGGAAGGGGAAAAAAACCTTAGTCTATAGCACTTGCCAATTTCTGTGGTGTAAATACATGCACGCTGGTTAACTTCAAGCTATCAATGTGCTGCCTCTGATAGTGGAGTTGGGAAAAGATGCCCACAACAGGTTCTTAGAGTAGGTTCCAGCACGCCACTGAGAGTCCTTCTCTACTTCAGAGAGAGAGAGAGACTAATAAAAAATCATACAAATAAATTTAAAATTGTAGCTGTGATAAATCTTCCTCAGAAGAGCTACATAGAGAGCCAGGAGTACCTATCACTGAGGAATTCGACATAGTTATGGAGGTTGTGGAAGGCTTCTCTGAGTGAGTGAGACTTCAGTTGAACTATGAGATGAGAAGAAGTTAACTTACTGTAAAAGAGAGGGAAGGAGAATCTCCAGGCATTAAGTAACAGTAAAAATATAAACTCTATGGTAAGGGAGAGCCAGAGGTGAAAACAAGGGATAGAAAGAAGGCCAATATGATTGCAGTATAGAAAGCAATGGTGAGAAGGATGGAAAAGAAGGCTGGAGAGTATAAGAGGGCTTGAGATTGCAAGGTTTTATCCATCATGCTAGGAAATGCTTTGTCCTAAGAGAAATGGGTAGGCAATGAAGTTCGTATTGTTTGTTTGTTTTTGCTTATTTTGGTGTGTTTAGGAAGGATTATAAAATAATAGGAATTAACTTTTCAATGGATCATTCCAGCTGTAATAGAGAATGGATCAGAGGGTGGTCACTGTGGATGTAGGTAAAGCACTAAAGAGCCACCACAGGAGCCCAGGATAGAGATCCAAGGGGTTCAGTTTAGGGTGGTGGTGGTAGAGATGGAGAAAAGCAGAGTTTTGAGAGCTATTTGGGAGATAAAATCAAGAAGGCTTGATAAAGGATTGGATATAGACTGTAAAGGCAAGAGAAGTGTCAAGAATGACTTCTGAGAAGATATACAAAAATGTCCAATGATTTGTACTAAAAGATGTGAACATTAAAAGGTATCCACATTATTAATCATCAGGGAAAATGAAAATGAAAACCACAAGGAAAGTCTATTCACAACCACTAACAATGGCTAAAATAAAAAGACCAACAACACCAAATGTTGGTACAGATGTGAAACAACTGGACTGCTGGTGGGAACGTAAAAAGGTACAGCCACTTGGAGAACTATTTTCTAGTTTCTTATAAAGTTGAACACAAACCTACTATGACCTAGCAGTTACACTCTGTGCAGTAAGGGATTAATCTTGCCCAAAGACAGGTTTGGCTCTTTGCCCCCAACTCTGGGTGGTAATCTTTTAGCCTTTGGAATATCCTGTCTGGTAGGAGTGTCTTTGTTTGCCTTGAACCATGCCACATAGTGATTTATGTGTGGGGCAGTGTGATTTATGGGGGTTACACAGCTTGCCCTCTGGAGGGGCTGGAAACCAAAGTCACCATGTGAACAGTCATCTGTGTCTACATGGCCAACCACTAATAAAAAACCTGACACCAAGGATCAGGTGAGCTTTCCTGGTTGGAAATACCCTGTACATATTATCACACATTGATGCCTAAACACTGTCATTTGATTCTACTGAGAAAAAACAACTGGACGCTCACACCTGGTCTCTCCTGGACTCTGCTCTCTCAGTCTTTTCCCATTGCTAATTTTAATCTTTAAACCACAATAAACCATAACCATGCACATAATAGTTTGCTGAGTTCTGTGTGTCCTTCTAGTGAATTATTGAACCTGAGGGTGGTCTTGGGGACCCCGAAACCTGCACATTCTTAGGTATTTACCCAAAAGAAATAAGAACATGTCCCTCCCAAAAGACTGCATAAGAATGTTCACAGAAGTCTTACTCATAATAACCCAAAACTGGAGACAATCTCAGTACCAGTCATAGGGAATGGATAAACAAATTATGATATATTCATGGAATGGAATACTGCTCAACAATAAAAATGAACAAATTGCTGATGAATATAGTAACACTCACTATAATGTGTTAAGAAAAAAATATGTTAAGCAAAAGAATCCAGACACAAAAGAGTGCATACTGTATGATTTCATTTATATGAAGTTAAAAAACGTAGGCAGAGTGAATCTATGGTGTCAGAAGTCAGAAACTCATTGGTTCTGGGGAATGGGTTGACTGGAAAAGAACACAACAGACATTTCTAAGTGATGGAAATGTCCTCTATCTTGTTTTGGGTAATTGTTATATGGGTAAATAACTGCCAAAACTCATAAAACTGAACATATAATGGCTGTGTATTCTATAAAATGTTAGTTATGTCTTAAATTTTAAAAATAAACCATAAGAAAGAATGACTGCTGGCTTTCTGATCTGAGTAACTTGGTGAAGGTTGGTGACATTCACTCTGATGGGAAACAATGGAAGCAATAACCAGGTTTGTGGAGAGCTGTGATTTGGTATTCATTGATTTACTAATACTTACTGAATATCAATTATATGCCAGGGTCATTTTTAGACACTCAGAATTCAATAAAATTTTATGTCAGGCTAACTGCAATAAAACAGAGAAAGTAATTAGAAGAGGTGCTATTTATTGACAGGGTGATAGGAAATGACATTGGGTAGAGTGAGCCACATGAAAATCTAGGGAAAGAACATGACACTGGGGTGTCTTTGAAACACCCATAGTTGATTTTACTTGGGTATTTGGCTTGAAGTTCAGAGGAGATATCATGGTAAGACATCCATTCACAAACATTTGTTATTTACTCAGTATGTTCTGAGAGCTGTGATAATAAGAACTGAAGGTACAGAGATAAGCAAAAAAACTCAGAGCTTAGGGGCCTAAAACAGAGCAGAAGATTCAAAAAGTCAACCTGAAGACAAATGCTAAGGACTGAGGTGTGTGCAAAGTTCTGGGCCAAAGCAGAATGGGAGTCTTCTGGATGTGAAGTCCACACACAGGTTTTAAAGCCCAATTAAAAACTGTCAAGTCAGGCAAAGAAGAAGAAAGGCATTTCATCATTTGCTCTTCATCCAAGTGCAAAGCTTTGCTCTAATGGCTTGGAATATATCAGTGACCAAAACTGATAAAAATCCAAATGCATACACTTCTTTGTTTGTTTGTTTTGTTTTGTTTATTTTTGGCTGCATTGGGTCTTCATTGCTGCGCAGGGCTTTCTCTAGTTGCGGCGAGCAGGGGCTACTCTTCGTTGCGGTGCGCATGGGCTTCTCATTGCAGTGGCTTCTCTTGTTGCAGAGCACAGGTTGTAGGCATGTGGGCTTCAGTAGTTGTGGCACTCAGGCTCAGTAATTGTGGCACGTGGGCTCTAGAGTGCAGGCTCAGTAGTTGTGGCGCACGGGCTTAGTTGCTCCACTGCATGTGGGATCTTCCCAGACTAGAGCTCAAACCCATGTCCCCTGAATTAGCAGGTGGTTTCTTAACCACTGTGCCACCAGGAAAACCCTGCTTACAATTCTTGAATTTACATGCTGGTGGTGTTTCAGTAAAGGCAATGTGAGCATATGATCGCTGTTAAACACCTGATAGGATAGGTGATGGATGGATAGATTGTGCCAGAAATATCTTGGAAAGAAAGAAGAGAGGAGGAAATATAACAATAGCACAACATGTTGCAAAAAGGTTCAGGTAGAACCAAAGAGTGAAACTATGGCTACTGCCAAGACTGGCAACAGAAGTTCGCTGCCAGAGCTCTGACTGCAAGAGAGCTCCCGAGTGCTCTGGAGCCAGAACAGTGGCCTAGAGCAGAAACCCTGAGTGGATGACGCTTTGGGGCCCAAAGTTACTGAAGAGATCACAGTATAAACCACAGGCAGGTCCAGAAGTGAAGACTTGTCAGGGTCCCTACAACCTGCAGATTAAACTCAAGCTCTAGGTGAGTTTGGGGGCAAGAATGAAGCCCATGTCTAAAGACTTGAAATTTATAAATTCAAATACCACACGATTGCTAAGTGTTTGCTCCTACAGACTCCCATTGGCAAGGACGAATGTGCTGCCCTCCTAGTTCCTCACATGGAGACATTGTACCCTGTCACGTCTCTACAAATGAGCCCCTGCTGATTGTTCAGCTTATCATGGCCTGTCCACCTTTGTTTATCTGGCTACCTTCCCCTTCAATATTTTGGCTCAGATATTATTTTCTCTCAGAAGTCTTCCCTGACTCTTTTTCTTCTGCTAAGTGTCCTCCTCGACACTCCTATTGTACCTTGTGACAGTATCTGTGCTCACCTGTGTTCTATGCCAAGAAACCCCCACCACAGGTCCAAGCTTCCCAGGGCTCTGATCCTCTGAGGACTCCTCAGGGTCAAGTGGAGATGCTTACCCAGAGCCCCACCCATCCCTTTCAGATTTTGCTTTAGGTTCCCTGGGCACAGAATTCTCTGTACAAATGGTCCAGAGCCGACTTCCAAGGCCTTGGGGTGTGCACCCTTAGGCTGAGAGGTAGCCAAAGGCCAGCTGTTAATGTCCACATGGATGCACTCTGCACATTTAGGTTAAGGTGTCCATACGCATGTTTGGAAGGCCCCCCACAGCAAGTGGTAACCAGGACTGGGAAGGGAAGGGGTTGGGTTATAGGTCAGGGACTGGCTTTCCTTCAATGCCATGTTTCTGTGTAGAACTCCAAGAAGCCATATTTCTAGATTCAAATCTGGTCATATAGGTATATTTATCAAGGGAGGAGGATAGCACATACCTTATTTGGCAATGCTCTGGTAGTTAGATTTACAAATTTCCAATCTTTAGACATGTGGAACATGGTCTCATTCTTGCCCTGGGCCCCACAAGTGTCACAGGTAGACCTGTCCGTGCACGCATCTATCAGAGTGCTGACCAACATTTACTCAACTGTTCTTGCTCACGAGTTTGTCTCCCCCACTAGGAGGTGAACTTCTAAAAGCTAGCTCTGTGCCTAATGAATAGCAGATGCCCAACAAATATTTATTTAGCTGAACAAAACTGAGAGGATGAAGACCAAGGACCAGTCAGAGTGACTGAGTCATCTTTTGGAGGGAGAAAGAAGACAAGTTTCAGGGTCAGCAGAGCTAGAGCTGGCTGTCCTCTGCCTGGGATTCTCTCAGGAATACTTCACTCCCAGTAAAAAGGGGTAATAAGGGGCTTCCCTGGTGGTGCAGTGGTTGAGAGTCCGCCTGCCGATGCAGGGGACATGGGTTCGTGCCCTGGTCCGGGAAGGTCCCACATGCCGTGGAGCAGCTGGGCCCGTGAGCCGTGGCCACTGAGCCTGCGCATCCGGAGCCTGTACTCCACAACGGCAGAGGCCACAACAGTGAGAGGCCCGCGTACCGCAAAAAAAAAAAAAAAAAAGGGGGTAATAAGTGTTAATAAGAAATAAGTCCTAAAGGCAGACAGAAGACAGTGTTGGCTTTATTTTTATCTATCATCTAAATTTTGGTATAAAAAAAGTATGGTAAGTAAGAATGAAACAATCTTATAGCAACTATACAAAGCCTACAAGTTAAACTTTTTAACCTGAGAAATTAACAAATGAAACACAAAGATAATCTGATAATCAACTTTCTATACAGGCACCGATAAACTTGAGACATCTCCCCCTGCTAAATTACTCTATCCAATACCTTTTGGCCAACATATATCTCCACCTCACACCAGCCTCCACCTCATGTTAACATCAAAGAGCCACAAAGTAGGGAGAAACAACAGGAGACCAAAGAGAGGTACAATAATATCTCACTCTTCGCTCCTCGTGTCCGCTCTCTGCTGGCCTGGCAATGAGAGGGAAGTTGGTGGGGAAGATATCCAGGTATTTGTATTCCTCAGAGTTCTCTAGGAAACAGACCCCAAAATTCCGTTTTATATATATAAGATATATGATAGATAGATATTGATATTGCTATAGATATATGTATATAAAGAGAGAGATTTATTTTGAGGAATTGGCTCACTTGATTACAGTGGCTGACAAGTCTTCAGGGCAAGTGGGCAGCTGGAGAATCAGGAAGGCCAGTGGTATAGTTCCATTCCGAGGAATGGCAGGCTCAAGACCCAGGAAAAGCCATTGTTTCAGTTTGAGTCTAAATGCCAGAAAAAGCTGATGTCCCAGTTCAAAGGCAGTCAGGCACAAGGAATTCTCCCTTACTTGGGTGCAGGTCAGCATTTTGTTCTGTTCAGGCCTTCAGCTGATTGGATGAGGCCCACCCACATTAGAGAGGGCAACTTGCTTTACTTAGTCTACGAATGGAAATGTTAACCCCAACCTGAGATACCAGAATAATGTTTGACCAGATATCTGGCAACCTGTGGCCCAGTCAGGTTGACATGTAAAACTAACCATTACGGTATTCAACCAGGCATAGTTGTGATAAAGAAATTATAGCTGGTAATCAGCATTTTAGTTATCCTTGGTTTATTGACCTAATTAATTTTTTTCTCAACCCCCTTAGCATATAAAAACTAACACACCTAACACACTTGAGTCACTTTCACATATTAAGATTTACATTCATGTCCACCATAAAACATTTACCTGTTTCAATACAGAAGAACTAAATGCCATTAGAATGGATTTCATTTCTAAGAAAATAAAAGAGCATATGTCCCTTTTAGAAATAAAGTATCTGCAACCAATTTTTGGTTACTCTGCAAATCAACTGTGCCAGAGAATGACTAGTACCATTAAAAAGCAATCCACTCCCAGGTGAAGAATAGAAAGCGTACGTCCAAAGACTTGTACATGAATGTTCACAACAGCATTATTTATAACATCCAAAAGGTAAGAAAACTCAAATGTTCATCAACTGATTAATGGATAAGCCAAATGTAATACATTCACACAATGGAATATTATTCTGTTATAAAAAGAAATGAAGTTTTTACAAACGTTACATCGATAAACCTTGAAAACATGCTAGGTGAAAGAAGCCAGACACAGAAGGTCACATATGCTATATTATTTATATGAAATGTCCAGAATAGGCAAAAATATAAAGACAGAAAGTGGATTAGTGGTTGCCAGGGGCTGGAGGGAGGAAAGGGGACTGAGTGGTGATGGGTACAGGATTTCTTTTTGGTGTGATGAAATGTTCTAGAATTTAGATAGTGACGATGTATGCACAATTTGTTACACTAAAATCCCTGAATTGCACACCCCAAAAAGTGGCTTTTATCTCAATTAACCTGTTATTTTTTAAAAAATTATCTATCGCACTTGCCTTCCTTAGAAATGGAATGTATTTGAAAACTTGTAAACATAGAAATTATTTTGGGAGAGAAAAAAGATTCAGAATGTGAATCTCCTGCCTAAATTCCAATAAAATACTTCTGAGGTTGTTAATAAATACATGAATGGAATAGTATGGGGGATAGAATTTGTTTTATTTAATACTCTCATTCTTAAAGGAGACTCAAAGTCTAACAATACTCAAAGATTTGGGGGGTCACACTGACATGAATTCATTTCAGAAGAAAAAAAATAGCGGTTTGCCATAGAAAACATTGCACATAGAGCTGAGAGTGCCACACCTTTTGAACCACTTCTCCTGGGAAGCTGGAATGAGTGGAAAACTTATCTATCACCCCAGGGGCAGTGACTGTGCTCCATGAAAGAAGTAAATGGCACTGGGCACCTTATCAGAAAGTTTGTCCTTTCCAAAATTTCAGTCCAGTTTCTCAGATAGGACTATTGAACTGTGGAACAACCCTCCATTTGAAATAAAATATCTAATTTTTCGAGAACTGCCCATTATCCTCAGTTCTGGCCTGAACAGTGATGGAGACTGCAGAAACAGCATTTTTATCTGATCAGGTACAGGTGGTACCAGGCCATCTGTAGAAGGAAAATATATGCTTTTACGTTCCTTTTAACTGTTAGTGCTTTGAAAAATCCCAGTTTACTCTGAAATAACCAAATCTATAGGTTTTCATGAAAATCATATGGCCTTTATTTCTCTCTCTAATAGAGAGGAGTGTGTGAAAGGCTTACACTACTGCACACCTCTACCATATTTGTACGCTGGTCTTTGTCTTAATAATGCAATTAATGCTGAAAAAATAAAAGCAAGCACGTCACGTGAGTTCTTGCTTTGTGGACATATCTTCATTTTTTTTCATTGCAAAACAATAAAAGCCCAGCGCTCTAAGAGAAACCCAATGAGTGTTGTAGTCCCATGTGTGCCAATAGCTACCTCTGTGACCTTGAGCAAGTCACTTACTCTTTGTAGGTCTCAGTTTCTTTCACCATAAAATAGTGGACATTAACCAGATGCTCTCTAGGTCCTTTTGACATTCACAATCCTATGACTTTAATTCTGCATTTTGTCTCAGTGGATGAATGCACTGGTTCAAGCCATGTGGCCTTGTCCTGCAGGAGAGACATGTTTTTGTGCTGTTTCTAGGCACTGGTGTCTTTGTTTTCCTGTGTCCCTTTCAGAGTGTGTAGCAGCTCTGAGGCAGTTACAAGAAGTAGCAGATCCAAATGTAAGCTTTGCATGTCTTTTCATATGAAGAGCTTTCTCTTTCTTTTATTATTAGCAGCTTAGAGCCCTATGTGTTCTCCAGAATGAAGGCCTCAGATTTGGCCTTTGCAAAAAGGGAGCAAGGGTGGATCCTGCTATTTGGCTTGGGATGGGGCTTCCTCTATGGAGGTGGCTGAAGTTTTAATGGAGCAATGTGAAGAATTGTTGTGGGTGAATCTGAAGCCTCAAGAACCCAGATCTCTTGAATCACCCCCTAAGACTCCCTTTCCACCTCTGAATTTTCAGGCAAGTCTGAACTCTATAGTTCCAACTGTCCATTCGACGATTTCACTTAGGGATCCTTCAGAGCCCTCAAATTCAACACTTCTAAAACGGAACTTACTGGGACTTCCCTGGTGGCACAGTGGTTAAGAATGGGCCTGCCAATGCAAGGGACATGGGTTCGATCCCTGGTCCGCGAAGATCCCACGTGCCATGGAGCAACTAAGCCCATGTGCCACAACTAAAGCCCACACTCCACAACAAGAGAAGCCACCACAATGAGAAGCCCACACGGCCCCTGCTCGTCACAATTACAGAAAGCCTGCACGCAGCAACAAAGACCCAACACAGCCAAAAATTAAAAAAAAAAAAAAAAAAAAAAATGGAACTTACTTTCCTTCTCCACATCAAATTAGTTTTCCCATCTTCGACTTCAAGCTTTGCACGTATCTTGAGCCTTTCCTCCCCTCTCCAGCCCCTCAATGCTCTATTATTTCTAACTGCACTGCACATCACCTGGACTATCACACACTTTTCTAACAGTCCACCCCCACAGTTCTTTTCTTCTTTCATCCTGCTGCCATAATCATCTTCCCAAAGCAAAATTTCGATCATGCCACTCACCTTCCACTGTCCCTCACAAACTATCAACATTCACAGTTTTTTGCAATCGTCAAGTTCCTCCACTGTTTGGCCTCAGTACACCCCTGAAACAGCTCACCTTCATTGCAAATACCTGAGGCTATAGCTCTTCTCACCTAGAATTTCCCTCTCCTCTGTCTCTGAAGGAACAAATTACAAATTGCCTTTCCTGTTAGTCTCTTAGATTCCTTCTCCTTCCCACAGCTAAAAATGAAATCCCCTTCTCTGAAATCTCGTGGAACATTTCCATACTCATTTTGTGATGGGCACCATTTGTTCCCTTGGATTATTGTTATTGCTGTCATATTTTATCCTCAGGTCAAGATGAAGGCTGATTTTTGCTATTGTTTTCCCCCTCCTCTGCCCTACAACTTCCCTATGGGCAAAACACTGCCAAAAAGGAACTCAACATCACAAGCATATGACTGATCAGAGCCTTGATTAACTTTTAATAACATTGTACATTTATAAAATGAAATGTCAACCAAAACATCACTTGCTAAAACTGGGAAGGACTTGTCAATTTTTAAAATTGTAAATAGATGTCTTACCACTGAATTTTATTTTATTTGATTGATGTTAAGGTGACCTATTTGGTAAATGTAACATTGGTCTACAGAACCTGCAGCACAGCTGAATGTCAAATGTTTATTAGATGTTATGTTATCTTCTTCTGTTCCCTTAAATTAACTAGAATAGTCTTAAAAGTATGTTTTTGTTTTTTTTAACATCTTTATTGGAGTATAATTGCTTTACAATGGTGTGTTAGTTTCTGCTTTACAACAAAATGAATCAGTTATATATATACATATGTTCCAATATCTCTTCCCTCTTGCGTCTCCCTCCCTCCCACCCTCCCTATCCCACCCCTCCAGTTGATCACAAAGCACCGAGCTGATCTCCCTGTGCTATGCAGCTGCTTCCCACTAGCTATCTACCTTACGTTTGGTAGTGTATATATGTCCATGCCTCTCTCTTGCTTTGTCACAGCTTACCCTTCCCCCTCCCCATATCCTCAACTCCATTCTCTAGTAGGTCTGTGTCTTTATTCCTGTCTTACCCCTAGGTTCTTCACGACATTTTTTTTCTTAAATTCCATATATATGTGTTAGCATACGGTATTTGTCTTTCTCTTTCTGACTTACTTCACTCTGTATGACAGACTCTAGGTCTATCCACCTCATTAAAAATAGCTCAATTTCCTTTCTCTTTATGGCTGAGTAATATTCCATTGTATATATGTGCCACATCTTCTTTATCCATTCATCCGATGATGGACACTTAGGTTGTTTACATCTCCGGGCTATTGTAAATAGAGCTGCAATGAACATTTTGGTACATGACTCTTTTTGAATTCTGGTTTTCTCAGGGTATATGCCCAGTAGTGGGATTGCTGGGTCATATAGTAGTTCTATTTGTAGTTTTTTAAGGAACATCCATACTGTTCTCCACAGTGGCTGTATCAATTTACATTCCCACCAACAGTGCAAGAGTGTTCCCTTTTCTCCACACCCTCTCCAGCATTTATTGTTTCTAGATTTTTTGATGATGGCCATTCTGACTGGTGTGAGATGATATCTCATTGTAGTTTTGATTTGCATTTCTCTAATGATTAGTGATGTTGAGCATTCTTTCATGTGTTTGTTGGCAGTCTGTATATCTTCTTTGGAGAAATTTCTATTTAGGTCTTCTGCCCATTTTTGGATTGGGTTGTTTGTTTTTTTGTTATTAAGCTGTATGAGCTGCTTATAAATTTAGGAGATTAATCCTTTGTCAGTTGCTTCATTTGCAAATATTTTCTCCCATTCTGAGGGCTGTCTTTTGGTCTTGTTTATGGTTTCCTTTGCTGTGCAAAAGCTTTGAAGTTTCATTAGGTCCCATTTGTTTATTTTTGTTTTTGTTTCCATTTGTCTAGGAGGTGGGTCAAAAAGGATCTTGCTGTGATTTATGTCATAGAGTGTCCTGCCTATGTTTTCCTCTAAGAGTTTGATAGTTTCTGGCCTTACATTTAGGTCTTTAATCCATTTTGAGCTTATTTTTGTGTATGGTGTTAGGGAGTGATCTAATCTCATACTTTTACATGTACCTGTCCAGTTTTCCCAGCACCACTTATTGAAGAGGCTGTCCTTTCTCCACTGTACATTCCTGCCTCCTTTATCAAAGATAAGGTGACCATATGTGTGTGGGTTTATCTCTGGGCTTTCTATCCTGTTCCATTGATCTATCTTTCTCTTTTTGTGCCAGTACCATACTGTCTTGATTACTGTAGCTTTGTAGTATAGTCTGAAGTCAGGGAGCCTGATTCCTCCAGCTTCATTTTTTGTTCTCAAGATTGCTTTGGCTATTAAAAGTATGTTTTAAACCAATGCTTCCAATAGCATTAAATTTGTGTAGATTTGATTTGATGATTTATAGCCTTCTGAAAAGAAAGGAATATAGTCTTCCCTTGGTATCCATGGGGGATTTGTTCCAGGACCCCTGCAGATATCACAAACTATAGATGCTCAAGATCCTTGTATAAAATGGTGTTGATTTGCATGTAACCTAAGCACGTCCTCCGGTATACTTTAAATCATCTCAGATTACTTATAATACCTAACACAATGTAAATGCTATGTAAATCATTATAAATACAATATAAATGCTATGTAAATAGTTGCTGGCATACAGCAAATTCAAGTTTTACTTTTTGGAACTTTCTGGAATTTTTTGCTGAATATTTTCTATCTACAGTTACTTGAATCAGTGGATGCAGAACTGGCAGATACAGAGGGCTAACAGTGGATCAGTAAAACACTACTTTGCCAGAAAAAAATCTATAAGATATTTTCCACACTAATCACCTGCTTTATAGATGAATGATCCATAGAGTGATTGCTTAAATATTTAATTATAAAAAATACAGAAAGGGAAAATAAGCCATTCAAAATATACTTTCTTATTCCCATATTTTCTCCTATCATATTAAAAAAATATTTCTCATGTATGATAAGCCTACATAAAAATAAAATTAAAGCACATAATTTGGTTAATGAATACAATGCAGTAATGGTGAAATACTCTATTTGCATCATTATATGTATTACCCCAGAACCAATACTATTTTTTCCTATTTTTAATATGCTGAGATTATCCAATAAGTATTTACTGAAAACCCCATTATATGTCCTGTTCTGTTCTAGATAGCAGGGTATGGTAGAGAATAGTACACAGAAAATCACAGTTCTTATGAAGCTCACATTCTACTTGAGGGAAACAAAATAAGCAAGCAAATGAATAAAAAGAACAATTTCATCGTAACCAACACTATGGAGAAAATTAAGAAGGGTGATGGAAGGGCGAGTGATTGGCTGATAGTTATTATAAATAGGGAAGTCAAGGAGAAAGTCAGTCTAAAGTCAGACAAGAAGATCAACAAAGAAACACTCTGGGAGGAGAGCAATTCCAGATTGGGGGAACAGCAAATGCAAAAGTCTTCAGTCAGGTAAAACCTGGAGGGTTCAAGGACTGGGAAGGGAGTCAGTATAGCTGGCACAGGGTGAGAAGGAGAATTAAGGAGATAGATTTTGATGAGCATGGAGAGACAAGGTTATGCATGGCCCCATGTTGGTCAAAGTAATAAATTTCTGTTTTATTCTAATTAAAACCAGGGACCACTAAAAATTTTAAACAGAGTATATGTAATCTACATACTGTTTTAAAAGAGCACTTTGAATGTTGTATGGAGAGAGAATAGATTGAGGGAAAAGTAGGAATAGAAGCAATTAGGAAGTTATACTCAGATGCTGGCTTGGATTTGGGTAGAAATAATGGGCATGCTGAGGAGTGATCAGATTTGGAATATTTATGATTCTGTGTGTGGGATACATGTAGGGGGTTTGGGCCTAACAACGGAGTGAATGATGGTGTCACTTACTGAGAAGCAGCAAATTTGAGGATGAGGAAAATCAAGAATTCCACTCTGAATGTTCTAAGTTTTAGTGCGCTATTAAATAGCTAAGTGGAGATATAGAGTAAGTAGGTGGATAAATGATCCTGGCACCCTGGAGATTATATGATTTGCAGTTCTTTTCCAAAAATTTGTACTACCTTCTTACAGATATTTGGCAAATACCCTCATTATTTTTTGTTAATATCCTGCCCAAAGGCACTAGTGGAACTTCGAGATAAACAAACAACTAGTTTCTTCCTCATACTTACTTCCTCACATAGATGTCCCAGGCTAACATTGAGAAGAAGAATGTTAATTTTGTTATTCCTGAAAAGGAAATTTCACTGATCATTAGTATCAGTGAATACCCAGAGTCTTTTAATTTACCTTAATTTACTCCTTCTTGCTTTTTATAACACTTCTCTCCTTCTCCAGAAAAGTATAAAAGAAGGTCTTAATATGATTTACATACTAAAGGTCAAAATAGCATTAGTCTTGTATCACCAGTACTTACTATAGGACTTAGAATATACTGAAAATTAAATAACTGTTGGTTGAATCAATGAATCAATGATATATTTATACTCACATGTATTTCAAAATTAATTTTCATCATCAAGTTTAATAATTTCTCAAG
This sequence comes from Aethalodelphis obliquidens, assembly GCF_003676395.1. NCBI lineage: Eukaryota > Metazoa > Chordata > Mammalia > Artiodactyla > Delphinidae > Aethalodelphis > Aethalodelphis obliquidens. The sequence goes on along the minus strand of NW_020837961.1, from coordinate 33,181,817 downwards.
GATCTTGAGTCATTCCAACTAACATGTGAAGTCAAGCCACATATATACAAAAGAGGCTATCTAACTAGGTCAATAAGGCCAGAGACGGTGAGTTAGTTAAGTCAAGTTCATTGGGTAAAACCATATTTCCTACACATACATGGTCTATAGCTTAAGTGAACAAATACTGTTTTCTCTCACAAAAATGCTTTTCAATACGTAGTTGAAAATAGAGAATTCAAACTTAACTAAAAGATCAGGGATGGAAAGTGAAACTTGGAGATGATTAGAGGTTGATTGGAACATCAGATCTGGGCCTGTGATGCTCTTTGTGATGCCCTTGCTTCTTGTTCTAGACAAATGTGATCAGAATTCACCCACTCAATACTTCACAGAAAAAAGCAGTGCCAGAGAGTGGAGCACTGGTGACCAACAGGACTTGTTTACAGTTGTTCCAATTGACAGAGCAACTGAAAATGCATCTTCCTCTCTCCCTGATCATCACTACAATGAGGAGAGGCAAATGTGAGAGATGAGTGCAAGTGTAGGTTGATCTGGGAGCAGAAAACAGAAATTGTCTCTGGAAAACAATTGATGAGAAGAAAGGACGATGATTCACTGAGATGGAGGCAGGGGACAGTAAGGACAGGGCCAGTGGGTTTTTGGCAAATGAAGGGATTCTGTTCTTTGGGGTAAATTTTTAGTTCGTATGCATTGTATTTTTTTTTGAACTTTTACTTCCAAGGTGACATGCCAATAGCCCATGAACCTATTAAAGAAAGACTATTAGCCCTTTTTCACAAAGGTTTATAGAGAAAATATCCATTTTATTATGATATGATATAGAAGAAGTATACTTTTATAGTAAACGGTATGTAAAAATTCGCTGATCTTTTCCATATCCATCTAACAAGATAATAGCTAGCCATGGTTTTGCCTTCCAAAGAACCAGTGTCAAGAACATGCACATACCTTACAAGTTTTCTGATTAAATGGCTCATTAAGGCTGGCTCCAATTACATTTTATAGTCAAAGCTGAAGTAAAAAATATAGGGCTTGAAATATTCTTTTTCCATACTTAATAAAAATGCAAATACTGGGACCCCCAACATGGCAGACTCTGATTCACAAACTCTCTGGAAACTTCCAATGAAGCTGATTTGCCTTTAGACCACACTTTGAGAAATATTTGTTTTGACTTGTGAACTTGAAGTTTTAGGGATGTTAGAGATCATCCTGTAAAGTTATTTGGCTTGTTTTACAAATGATAAAACTGAAGCACAAAATGTTTCAGTGCTTGCCAAAATCAGTCGGTTATTATCAACAAAGATCTCCTAACTCTAAGGCCAGAGTTCCCATGTGAAGCTCCTTCCTCCACAGGACCTGGAACACAATGGTGCAAAAATAAAATAGGAACTGTGTTTGATTGATATAGCCTCCATAGGCTGCCAAATAGTATGAGGATGTAGTTTGAGAATTCCGTCACCATCCACAGATAGGCAGCAACCTTAAATGAGCAACCAAATGAATATTAAGTCTATAATGATTTACTCAGCCTTAATAAAAATAAATCCTTACCTTTGTATAGAACTATGTACTTCACAAAGGGCTTTCACATATTATCTGAGTCTCCCCCAAAACTTCACGAGACAAATTGAGACTGTCATTTCCATTATAGAGGCAAGGAAAATGAAGCTCAGAGAACTCAAGTATGATGGAATTACAGCTTGGACATATTTAATGTTCTAAGTTCAACAGGTACAATTCAGCCAAATGAGAAAGTACAGAAGTGTGGGCCATTAGCTTGCCAATATGCTCAGTGAGGATGTGCACCAGACTGAGCAGAAAACAGGACATGTTCCCTGCCCTCCCTCAGTCCCAGACCCCTCCAGGCCTCTTGTGGAATGAGCAATACTCCTCACTGAATGGGAAGCTAATGTTTGTTTAAAGACAGGTATTTTTATACCTCGTTTTCACTACACACATATACAATTACTACCTCTGTTGTCTGCCCAAAGATGCAGCAGTCTGGTCCAACAGGAAGTTGGTAGAAGACTCACTCAGAAATGGTAAGCTGATCTCTAGTTACACAGACAGAGCCTAGAGAGGTGGTCTTCTGGCAGAGTTATACACCATCCCCATCTGCTCACCCAACCACCCCACATCATGGCACAGAACATGGCCACATTCAGTCTAGACCATCAAGATCGGAGAGAGAGAATTTTTTAACTGAAAAACACTGAACTAGAGTCCAAAATGATTTTTTAAGGGATATTTTGACCATATGGAGTTTTTCTTTGTCCATTGATTTTATGACTTCCTTACTGACACTTAAGTAAAAATCAGTATGGCTGGTTGGATTTATATTTTCAGATTTAAAATCCAGATGTCAAGGCAACCAAATGAATGGCAAAAATATGGCTTTTATGAAAAATAGCTGCAGGGAGCCATTTAAATACATCTTAGTATTCCCCACAGGAACACCTGGAAGAAGTACTTTACATGAGGTCATGCAAGAAACACTGGGAAGTGAGACTGATAAAGGAGGAAGCCAGTACAAGATGCATTCAGGAGCAGGTTACTGTTGTGGGAGACCTCTGGAAAATGGATAAAACCTACCTCAGAGTTGTCCCACCAGAGGGTGGGGAAGCTAGAATTCTTATCAACAAACTCCTGTTTGGCCATTGGTTAAAGTCTGTTCTCAAGGCATTTCTTTTCCTGCATGTCTTGCAAAGCCAAAGCTAAAGGAGTTCAGCACTGCTAAAACCAGCTTTATGAGAAATGTTAAAGGGACTTCTTTAAGCTGAAAAGAAAAGGCACTAATTAGTAACAAGAAAAAAAATGAAAGTATGGATCTCACTAAGTAAAGTCATATATCATAAAGGTAGTAGATTAATCACTTATAAAGCTAGTTTGAAGGTTAAAAGGCAAAAGTTGTGAAAAATACCATAACTACAATAATTTGTCAAGGTACACACAAAATATAAATATATAAAATGTGACATCAAAAACATAAAACATGAGGGGAGGAGTAAAAATGTAGAGTATTAGAAAGTGTTCAAATGTAAGTTGCTATCCACTTAAAATAGACTGTTTTATATATAGCCTGTTACATGTGAGCCTCATGGTAACAACAAGGCAGAAACTTGTAGTAATTACACAACAGAAAAAGAGAAAAGAATCTAAGCATAACACTAAAGAAAGTCATCAAATCACAAGGGAAGAGAGCAAGAGAAGAACAAAGGAACCAAGAGGAACTATAAAACACTAGAAAATAATTAACAAAATGTCAATAAGTACATACCTATCAATAATGACTTTAAATGTAAAGGGACTAAATTCTCCAATTAAAAGAAATAGAGTGGCTGAGTAAATTTAAAAAAATAAAAATGACCCATCTACATGCTGCTTAGAAAAGACTCAATTTAGATATAAAGAAATACACAGACTGGAAGTAAAAGGGTAGAAAAATATGTTCCATGCAAATGGAAACCAAAAGAAAGCTGGGTAGCTCCACTTAGACAAAATAGACTTTAAAACAAAGACTGTAACAAAAGCAAAAAAAGAGCATTACATAATAATAAAGGGATAAATCCAGCAAGAATATATAACAATTGTAAACATTATGCACCCAACATAACAGCACCTAAATATATAAAGCAAAATTAATAGACCTAAAGGGAGAAATTGACAGCAATATAATAATAGTATGGGACTTAAATACCCCACTTACATCAATGGATAGATCATCCACATGGAATATCAATAAGGAAACTTTGACCTTAAATGACACGTTATACCAGATAAACTTAACATATAGAGAACATCCATCCAAGCAGTGGAATACACATTCTTCTCAAGTGTCCATGGAAAAGTCTCCAAAATGGGTCATATGTTAGGCCACAAAACAAGTCTCAGTCAATTTAAGAAGAATGAAACCATATCAAGCATCTTTTCCAACCACAATGGTAGAAAACCAGAAATCAATTACAAGAAGAAAACTGGAAATATCACAAATATGTAAACATTAAACAACATGCTACTGAAAAACTAAGGGTTAAAAAAAAATCAAAGGAGAAATCACAAAATGCCTAGAGACAAATGAAAATGTAGATACAACATACCAAAAATTAAAGGATACAGCAAAAGCAGTTCTAAGAGGGAAGTTCATAGTAATACAGGCCAACCTCAAGAATCAAGAAAAATACCAAATTAAATAAATTTAACTTTGCACCTAAAGGAACTAGAAAATAAAGAACAAATAAAGCCCAAAGCTAATAGAAAAAAGGAAATGAAAAATGTCAGAGCAGAAATAAATAAAAGAGGGACTAACAAGACAATAGAAAAGAATGAAAAAACTATTAGCTGCTCCTTTGAAAAGATACTCAAAATTGACAAACGTTTGGCTAGATTTATCAAGAAAAATAGAAAGACTATTCAAATAAATAAAATCAGAAATGAAAGAGAAGTTACAACTAATACCACAAAGTATCATAAGATACTACTATGAACAATTTATGCCAACAAATTGGATGACCTGGAAGAAATGGATAAATTCCCAGAAAAATACAACCTTCCAAGACTGACTGATGAAGAAATAGAAAATATGAATAGATGGATTACTAGTAAAGAGATTAAATCAGTAATAAAACCTCTCAGTAAACAAGAGTCCAAGACCAGATGGCTTCACTTGTGAATTCTACCAAACATTCAAAGATTTAATACCTCTCTCATACTCTTCCAAAATGTTAAAGAGGAGGGACTGCTTTCAAACTTATTATACCAGGCCAACATTACTCTGATATTAAAACCAGTCAAGGTCATCACAAATAGAAAATTACAAGCTGATACCCCTGATGAACATAGATGCAAAAAAATCTTAAACAAAATATTAGCAAATTGAATTGAACAATTCATTAAAAGGATCATACACCATGTTCAAGTGGGATTTATTCCACAGATGCAAGGATAGTTCAACATCTACAAATCAATCAATGTGATACACTACATTAACAAAATGAAGGATGAAAATCATATGATCATCTCAATAGGTGCAGGAAAAGCATTTAACAAAATTCAACATCCATGTATGATAAAAACTCTCAACAAAGTGGGTATACTGGCAATGTACCTCAACATAATAAAGGTCATGTATGCCAGCCCATAGCTAACAATATACTCAACAGTGAAAAGCTGAAAGCTTTTCTAAGATCAGAAACAAAACAAGAATGCCCACTTTTGCCACTTTTACTCAACATAGTACTGGAAATCCTAGCCACAGCAATCAGACAAGAAAAAGGAATAAAAAGCATTGAAATTGGGAGGAAAGAAGTAAAACTGTCACTATTTGTGGATGACATGATTTTATATATAGAAAACCCTAAAGACTCTACCAAAAATCTGTTAGAACTAATAAAGGATTCAGTAAAGTTGCAGGGTATAAAAGCAATATTCAAAATTTTGTTGTTTTTTTATGCACTAACCATGAACTAACAGAAAAAGAAATTAAGAGAACAACCCCATTTACAGTTGCATTAGAAAGAATAAAATAACTACAAATAGGTTTAACCAAGAAGGTAAAATATCTGTACACTGAAAACTATAAGACGTTGATGAAAGAAATTGAAGAAGACATTAATAAATGGAAAAATATACTATGCTCATGGATTGGAATAATTATTATCATTACAATGTCCATATTATCCAAAGCAATGTACATATTCAATGCAATCCCTGCCGAAATTCCAACGGCATTTTTCACAGAAATAGAACAAACAACCCTAAAATTTATATGGAACCACAGAAGACCCTGAATACCTAAAGCAATCTTGAGAAAGAAGAACAAAGCTGGAGGCATCATGCTTCCTGATTTCAAACTATACTACAAAGCTCTAATAAATAAAACTGTATGATATTGGCATAAAACAGACACATAGATTATTAAAACAGAATAGAAAGCCCAGAAATAAATCCACAAATACACAGTCAATTAATTTACAAGAAAGGAGCCAAAAATATACAATGGGAAAAAACAGTCTCTTCAAAAAATGATGTTGGGAAAATTAGCCACACGCAAAAGAAAGAAATTAGACTAGTATGTTACACCATACACAAAAATTAACTCAAAATGGATTAAAGACTTGAGTGTAAGACCTGAAACAATAAAACTTCTAGAAGAAAACATAAGGATCAAGCTCCTTGACACTGGTCTCGGCAATGATTTTTTGGATCTTACTCCTAAAGCAAAAGTAAACATGTGGGACCACATCAAACTAAAAAGCTCTATGCAGCAGAGAAAACCATCAGAAAAATGAAAAGGCAACTTACCGAATGGAAGAAAATATTTGCATATCATATATTTGATAAGGGATTAATATTCACTCAATAGTAAACAAACTGACAATCCTAATAAAAAATGTACAGAGGATCTGAATAGACATTTTTCCAAAGACATACATATGGCCAACAGGCACATGAACAGATGCTAACATCACTAATCATCAGGGAAATGCAAATCAAAACCACAATATCACCTCACACCTGTCAGAATGGCTATCCTCAAAAAGGCAACAAATAACAAGTGCTGGCAAAAGTGTGAAGAAAAAGGAACCCTCATGCTTTGCTGGTGGGAATGTAAATTAGTGAGCCACTACATAGAGGTGCCCCCCCACCAAAAAAAATAGAACTACCAAATGATCCAGGAATTCCACTTCTGGGAATTTAACCAGAAAATGAAAATGCTAAAGCTTGAAATGGTATATACACTCCTATGTTCACAGCAGCATTTCTTATAATAGTGAAGATATGAAAACAGCCTAAGTGTACATCAATGGATAAAGAAGATGTGGTATATATACACAATGGAATACTACTCAGCCATAAAACAGAATAAAATCTTGCCTTTTGTGATGACATGGATGGACCTTGAGGGTATCGTGAGAAGTAAAATAAGTCAGACAGAGAAAGACCAATACCATATGATTTCTCTTATACATGGACTCTAAAAAAAAAACAAATGAAAAACCCAAATAAAACAAAACAAAACCCATAGAACAGAATGATGACTGCCAGAAGGGTGGGTGTTAGGGGTGAGCAAAACAGGTGAGCAAAATAGGTCAAGAGGTACAATCTTCCAGTTATAAAATAAATAAGTCATGTGGATGGAATGTACAGCATGGTGACTATAGTCAATAATATTGTATTTTAAAGTTTAAATGTTGCCAAGAGATTAAGTCTTAAAAGTTCTCATCACAAGAAAAAAAATATGTAACTTTTATGATGATGAATGGTAGCTACATTTATGGTGGTGATTATTTTGCAGTGTATACAAATATTGAATCATTATGTTGTACATCAGAAAGTAGCATAATTTTACATGTCAATTACACCTTAATAAAAAGAAAAAAACCCCATCAAAACAAAAGTTTAAGGTTGTGTAACTTCAATGTATATCTTTCTGTACTCCTGCTTCAGTTGGTCTTTACTTTTACAAATTCCTTTTGGTAACCAGCTCACTGATGCACAAGAAAAGATGATTTTAAAATATATCACCCAGTATTTTCAGTTGCTTACAGTGAGACAGATAATCAGGGTGTCTCGTATGATGAACCTGGAAATTAAGGAAATATTCTATAGGTTCTTACTGCTTTATAGTGGAATTCAAATGTGTACCTCATTGGGATAATTCTATTCTGGATTTACCCAAATCAACCATCCCATTTATGCTGTGAGTAGTATTTGCCCAATGGCTTGGGCAAATTAGTTTTGAAATGCAAAGACTAATTCCAAAATGCTTTAAGAGCAAGGACCCTCTCTTACTCATCTTTTATATTCCCAGGCCAGAATGAATAGAAAGATAAGTGAATGAATGATTTACATTGACATTATAGCTACATATGTGTTAGGATGTAAGAATTCCTCTGAGAAAATATGGAAGCAACAGAAACCAGAGTTTTTTGTTTGTTTTTGCTATTCAGACTGTGAAATATATTGAGTAACTAAAGCTTGCTAAAAATGGAAATGTCTTCATCTATGCAGATACAGTTAACAAATTCCACAGAAAAGCCTTCCTATGAATTGCTGTACTTCAGTTTTCTGATTATCTACCTAAATAACTACAGAAAAGAAAAAGTCTGTAAATAGTACTGCCAAACAGATACATATTGTCCTGGAGTTGTTAAAAATTAATGAATTATTAGGGGGACGTTCAAGATGGTGGAGGAGTACGATGTGGAGATCACCTTCCTCCCCACAAATACATCAAAAATACATCTATGTATGGAACAGCTCCTACAGAACACATACTGAATGCTGGCAGAAGACCTCAGACTCCCCACAAGACAAGAAAATCTTCACATACTTGGAGAAAACAGAGCCAAAAGAATAGGGATGGGACCTGCACTTCTGGGAGGGAGCTGTGAAGGAGGAAAGGTTTCCACACACTAGGAAACTCTTTCAATGGCGGAAACGGGGTGGGTGGGTGAGGGGGAAGCTTCAGAGCCGTGGAGGAGAGCGCAGCAACAGCGGTGCAGAGGGGAAAGCTGAGAGATTCCTGCACAGAGGATTGGTGCTGACCAGCACTCACCAGTCTGAGAGGCTTGTCTGCTCACCTGCTGGGATGGGTGGGGACTGGGAGCTGAGGCTCAGGCTTTAGAAGTCGGATCCCAGGGAGAGGACTGGGGTTGGCTGCATGAACACAGCCTAAATGGGGCTAGTGTGCCACAGCTAGCCGAGAGGGAGTCTGGGAAAATGTCTGGACCTGCCTAAGAGGCAAGAGACCATCATTTCAGGGTGCATGAGGAGAGGGCATTCCTTCTCTGTGTGCCCACAGAAAGCAGAGCACTGCCTAAGCAAGCTCCAGAGACAGGCACAAGCCATGGCTATCACCTCGGACACCAGAGACGGGCATGAAAAGCTAACACTGCTGTCGCTACTACCAAGAATCCTGTGCGCAAGCACAGGTCACTACACCCACCGCACCCCCTGGGAGCCTGTGCTGCACGCCACTGTCAGGGTCCCAAGATCCAAGGAAAACTTCCCCGGGAAAACACACAGTGCACCTCAGGCTGTTGAAATGTCATGCCAGCCTCTGCCACTGCAGGCTTACCCCGCATTCCAATTATGACTACTGTACTCCTCCCTCTCCCCAGACTGAGAAAGCAAGAGAGCCCTGATCAGACACTGCTTTAACCTCCTCCTCTCTCGGCGGGGAACAGACACCTGAGGGTGACCTACATGCAGAGGCGGGGCCAAAACCAAAGATGAACCACAGGAGCTGTGCGAATAAAGAAGAGAAAGGGAAATATCTCAGTGCAGCCTCAGGAATAGTGGATTAAATCCCCACAATCAACTTGATGAACCCTGCATCTGTGGAATACCTGAATACACAACGAATGTTCCCAAAATTGAGGCAGTGGACTTTGGGAGCAACTGTAGACTTGGGGTTTGCTGTCTGCAACTGATTTGTTTCTGATTTTTAAGTTTATCTTAGTTTAGTTTTTAGTGCTTGTTATCATTTGTGGATTTGTTTATTGGTCTTGTTGCTCTCTTCCTTTTTGATTTTATTATTTGTTCAATTAAAAATTTTTTTTCTTCATTTTCTTCTGAGCTGTGTGGCTGACAGGATCTTGGTGCTCCAGCGGGGTGTCAGGCCTGAGCCTCCAAGGTGGGAGAGCTGAGTCCAGGACATTGGACCCCCAGAGACATCCTGGCCCACATAATATCAATTGGCGAAAATTCCCCAGAGATCTCCATCTCAACACTAAGACCAAGCTCCACCCAATGGTCAGGTGCAGTGCTGGATGCCCCATGCCGAACTACTAGTCAGACAGGAACAAAGCCCCACCCACTAGCAGAGAGGCTGCCTAAAACCATACTAAGTTCACAGACACCCCAAAACACACCACTGGATGCGGCCCTGCCCACCAGAAAGACAAGATCCAGCCCAACCCACCAGAACACAGGCACCAGTCCGCTCCACCAGGAAGCTTACACAACCCACTGAACCAAACTTAGCCACTGTGGGCAGACACCAAAAACAACAGGAACTACAAACCTGCAGCCTGCAAAAAGGAAACCCCAAACACAGTAAGTTAAACAAAATGAAAAGACAGAGAAAATGCAGCAGATGAAGGAGCAAAGAAAAAACCCACCAGACTAAACAAATGAAGAGGAAATAGGCAGTCTACCTGAAAAAGAATTCAGAGTAGGCACCATACTACAGGGTACAGACTACTGGTCTGCTCGACTCTTATACTCTATATTTCTGGCCAATCCACATGTCTTCAACAGAATTAATTTCACCAGCAAAAACTAATTTCTAACCTTCATTTTGCTAATCAACAAAGCAACTACTGTTGATTAGAGCTAAAAGTAGTTGAAGAGCTCACAGGAACTCTCTCCAGGGCCCTTTTGATTAAATGCCGCAGCACCACCCCTGTGGTGTATATTCCCTCCTCAGGCAACTCACCGCTGCCAATGTGGATTAAATCTAATTAATATACTCCTCCATACCACACCATCTCTGATGAAGGATTTAAAAAGTAAATTAACACTGACACAGCAGGCGGAAAACAGCAATAAATCCTTTAGTGAAATAGAGTAAATATTGGCAGGGCCTTTCTACCCCACATGGACATTTTGAGACACACGTGTCTACACCTTGTTTTTGGCCATGCCCAAAGGCATAATCCTTGTCTTCATGGTTATGGCCAGGCCTCTGGAACATCTGTATTCCAGTTCCTGCAAGAGGAAAAGAACTTAGTCTGAGAAAAGTGACTAGTCTTTAAGTTGGAGAACAGATGTAAGTTGAATACATCACTACCCCTCATGTCTACCTGGTCCAGGGTTAGTCACATGGCCACACCTAATTGCAAGGAAGAATGGGAAATATTGTCTCTACCTAGATTGTCTCTACCAGGAAGAAAGAGGCAACTTGCAGTTGGCTCTAGTCTTCCCCTCTGTCCACCCAAGTATCCTACACACCATTCTACCTGCAATACAACACACCACCCTTCTCCCAAGGGAAAATACTCAAAATTCCATCCGTTTACTGCAGCCAGCTCAAAATTCAGGATGCCTGAGTGATGAGAAGCTTCTCCATCTTGTCCAGTGTGGCTCCTCAAGCCCAGAAAATGTATAACCTAGAAAGCAGGTTAGATATGTATCTACATACTTCCCAGTAGACACACAACACACAAATGAGGACCAAATACTAGCCTGAGCATATTACTTCCTTATAACACTTTGCTAACAGTGTCAAAGGGTCATAGGAAAGCAAATCTTCAAATTAAGCAGTTTGGGTGCTCTAGGTCTCTGAGATCACTGGGAGTGGCTTCCTGAGCTGAGGGAGTTGTCAGTAGCTTCTTGGAGGTTCCTGAGATTTACAGCTGCCTACAGGTGAGCTCTCAAGCACTGACTGGTAAGATCAGCAATGGCAACTTCTCTGCTCTTCACTCCCTTAGTCGTTCCATTAGTTGTGGAAGCTTCTAATTTCCTGTATTAAAATGTTTTATTCTTGGAATTTTGACTTTTATTTTCCTAAGCAAACCTAAACTGTTACGCCATATTTCATCAAACCTAAGTCATCATCAAATATAAGACCTACCATCAACTTTTTCAACATACGAAAAGAAAGACTATTGCTAGGTAAACTATGGTATGTCATTGATTGTTAAAACATTCTGATTTCAGAGATATTTGAATGTTTAAAATATGCCTTTTAGAATCATATGGAAAGAGTTAATCCATTTGGAATTGTTTTTTGTGTATGAGATGAAGTAGGATCAATTTTCATATTTTTCCACATGGATACAATTGTCTCAGCACGATCTATTACAAATAATACTACATTTCTTCTCCCCTGACCTGTAGTGCTGTCTCTTTCAAATATCAAGTACCCATACTTGTGTGGATATGATTCTGGGCTCCCTAGTCCATTCCACTGGCTTGTTTCTCTCCACACCAATACAAGATGCCTTAGTTACTATATTGTCAAAATAAGTTTTGATAGCGAGTGAGCAAATCTTCCCAGCTTGCTCTTCTTCAGGGTGAGCTTGGCCTTTTGTATACTGTATACAGTTTAGACTCAGCTTGCTAAGTCACACACAAAGCACTCTGGGGATTTCAATGGCATTGACTCTAAATGAATTGGCACAGATAGTGCTTAGTCTTCCAATTTGTGAATGTAGTGCATCTCTCTCCATTTTTGTAGCATCCTTTCAATAAAAATATTTTTAAATAATCTTAGAAGCCTGCCACATATTTTGGATTTATTCTAAAATGCTTCATATTTTTAACACTTTTGTGAATGGTATCTTTGTACAATTTAATTTATGTATGTTGTCTTTGCAAACTCTTGCAAGACTTTCTGTAAATAATGACAGTTGTGTTTCTTCCTTCTAATCCTTGTACCTTTAATTTCTTTTTCTCACCTTATTGAGCTCACTGAAACCTTGAGTAAAGTGTTGGGTGGAAGTGGTGATAGTGAACATGCTTGTCCTTTTCTTGATCATGAAGGGAAAGAACTCAACATCTCACCATTAAGTGTGATGTTAGCTATAGTTATTTTGGAAAATAAGAATTCTACCTTCTCTCTATTCCTAGTTTGCTAAGAGATAAATAGACCATTTTACCAAATGTTTTATTATGTGATGACAAATGTTCAAGGGCATTCCAACCTGCAATATCTTTCTCATCACAAGCCACTTACACAACACATAGTATGCAACACATCATCATTTTTTGTTATGACAGGACACCATCTCCAGGTACCTATTTCTGAATTTGTTAAACTATTCTAACAAAGATATCCCTGGACACATAGTTGAAATGAGATGGTTCCTTTCTTTCTTACATAGCAGTCTGTCTGTCTACTCTCACAGGGGTGCTCTGTTCTATGTCATCATTCACTTGAGATTCTTTTGAACACACTAAAGCTTTACTACCTAAGGAAGAGAAGAAGTGTAATAGTGTTTTGAGGAATTCCAACACAAAAATCACTGCTTAGAATGGCCTTAAGTAATGTGACAGACTGTACTAAATATCCCTTCAAAGTCTATTCTTCCTTGTTCCCTCTTACATGTCTGCCCAGCTAAGGATGAGAGTTCTGAACCTCCTTTGCAGCCAGGTGAGGCCACGTGACTCAGTGGGCCAGTGGGAAGAGAGGGAAAGGAAGGCGGAGAACTTCCAGGTATCTCCTTTTTATGGACAAGCTGCCTTTCCAGGACCTTGGCTCTTTATTCTTTCCTGCAAACTAGAAGGCAGATACACCAGCAATCCAGTTTTGAACCAGCAGATGAAGATGATGATTGAGAGTGGCAGGGCAACTGGCAGAAACTTGACCTATTCTTTTTTTTTTTAATCAAAATGTAGTTGATTTACAATGCTGTGTTAATTTCTGCTGTACAGCAAAGTGATTCAGTTATACATATATATACATTCTTTTTTATATTCTTTTCCATTATGGTTTATCCCAAGATATTGAATATAGCTCCCTGTGCTATACAGTAGGACCTTGTTGTTTATTCATCCTATATATAATAGTTTGCATCTTCTCACCCCAAACTTTCACTTCATCCCTCCCCCACCCTCCTTCCCCTTTGCAACCACAAGTCTGTTCTCTATGTCTGTGAGTCTGTTTCTCTTTCATAGATAAGTTCATTTGTGTCATATTTTAGATTCCACATACAAGTGATATCGTATCTACTCCCTTAGCATAAATACCTTTTGGAAAAGACATTTTATTATCAGTCGATAAAATAAGAGTTTAAAAATTAATTGTGAAATTTCCTATTTCAGTATCGCCATTAGAAGGTAATAAAGTGTTCAGCTGTCTAGGAAAAGATCGTTGGAAATAGATTTTTTAAAACTAAGCCAACTGTTCAAGCATTTTCTTGTTTTACATTCTCAACCACTAAATGCAAGCCTAACAAACATTTATTGCAGGCCTATACTATTGCTTGTACTAGACATTGTAAGAGGTCCTAGGAAACAATAACCAGTAAGACAGACAGTGACTCCATAACAATAATGAATAAGACAGACACCGACACACATTTTTCCCTCTATGTCTCTCTCTACTTTCTCCCTTGTCTCTGAAATTTGGCTATGAATTCAGGTAACCACTAAAGAGTATATTTTAAAGTATTTGCTGATATAGGACAGAACTCAGCCTCAAACTAAATCAAATCCTCCAGCTAATTTCAAAAAGATATCACATAGTTATTGCTGCAGCACAAAGAAAAATTATCACTGTGGTAGTTTGTTCTGGTTCTACTATTCTGAAGAAACTCAAATATTAGAGAAGAATAAATTACACTGTAAAAAATCAGTTGTCTGCTGATCATTATTTTAAGGAGTAACTAATAATAAACTTTAATAACATTTGAAGTTCATAATCTAAGAAACAATATTGCCTAAAACTATGAAGCACTAATTATGTGTTAAGGACCTCACATATAAGTGATTCAATCCTCCCACAAAAACCTCTATGGGTAGATATTACTAATGTCCTCATTTTACAGATAAGAAAACAAAGACTCAGAGGGGTTGAGTAACTTGCTCAGCTAATACAATATTCAAGTGTCCTAGGCCTAGATTGTTAGTATATCATCCTTCTTTGTAGTCACTGCTCAATCTCATTTGGCTTCCACATAACCTTATCTTCCCTTTGCCTCATTTTCTTATCTATTTAAAGTGTATTTCATAAGAGTGGACTGTCTGTATAAATAAGGGCTATCTTAACTTCTTTAGAATGAAGAAAGATGTATAAAAGTTAAATAGTCACTCAAATTCTATATCTTTATGTGATGTGAAGTCTTTAATGTTTAACTTACGTGTAATTTCCAGAATAACTGTATTTAAATGGCTTTAGTTACTATAAAATATAGTAATATTTTAGGAATTTATTCTATAATCCAATGTATATAATTATCAATGAGCCATAAATATTTTTCATGTTAAGAATCATGCAAAATAGAATTTGTCAGAATTCTTGGGTTTTTAGGGCACAGTCCTGTAGCAGTCTGCAAGTCATGAATGCAACTGTGTGTGAAGTCACATGTTTTATACATCCCAACTACCATCATAAAAGACAATAATCAAACAGGCTAAAAGAAAGATTGAATTATCTTTCCCATACCTCTATAAAATTACATTAAATTGTTGTCATATGAATAGGCAATCAAAGATTATACTGTCAGAAATATAGGGAAAATGTCATACAGATATGTGTCAGATAGTAATAAACTATCAGATAGTAATAAACTATATTTTTATATTATAAAAATATAATTATTTTTCTGGATTTTGTGGATGATTAGGGTATTTATCATCTTTTTAAGTTTGTAACTTACTGTGATTTCTTTCTTCATTCCAAATAAATATTCTTTCTTATATAATTTTATGTTCTTTTTCTTATTAAGCATCCTACAAATTACATTAACTTCAGTCTTCATCATAAAACCTGGATTCTTCTATGTTTGAACTTTTTGTTTGATTGACATGACTGTGATGAGGATAATGCAGTATGAATTACACAAAATAAAATAATGCCTTTTAAAGAACTTGGAACAGTAAAAATTACTGTAGTACTGAAAAAGTTTTGGTGTTTTACTGCTTTGACTATGACTCGTTTCCACCTAAATTTTCCACATGTGGTAGGAAGACTTCCATAAATGGGTTTTCCTTTCCAGCTCAAAATGGAATGTGGTTTCTTGGGTATAAGATTCAGTTGTGGGGCATAAGTACTGAGTTATGTGACATCTCAGAAATTGGAGATAAGTTCCCTGCACTGAAGAAGTTTAGGAATTCCTGAGGAATTTCTTCAGATGCACAGTTATTCACTTGTTGAGCATCTACCATAAGCCAGACAATATATTGTACAACAAGACGAGTCAGAAACAGAGTCAGTCTTCAAGGTAGTCTCAGTGATGGCATTAATCCACTGAGAAGGGATGCAACTTTTTAAAAATCCAAAAGTCATTTGGAAGCAATGGAGTGGATATGTTGAACAAATTTGAATAGCATGTTGAGGCTGAAACAAGAAGTGACTAAAATAATGAGATTAATTTTTCTTGTATGTCCTTTTCAGATATGAATAAAACTTTAAAAATATTTGTTTACAATAATCACTCATGACTTTATTGTCACAGTTTTGACACTGTGCTTTGGAGACCTGCTTATATACACACCTTCAGTAAAAAGAAACAGTACAGCTATATATTTACAAGTTAAATGTTTTGAAGAGTGAGAAGTTCACCAAAGCAGATTTTACTGAAAAACCACACCGTAAAGTCGATTTTTGAAATTGCATATGCACAAACATGGGCTGGCGAGAGCATGATTTTCTCTGAAGCCAAGCATCTGCTTGAATTAACATTAATTACCATTAGGTAACTAAAGCTTCACTCATATCTGTGAAAAACAGCTGTTGGTTTGCAATTTCAGACCAACTGTCAGGATTTCTTCTGCTTTCTTGAAGAAAAATTCAACTGAAGAAGATGTATGAAAGAAACACATGTTGATCAAATGTCAATTCAATGAAAATTTTTATGCCTACGGAAGCCTGATACCATCACTAAACTTATATGCGAACTTGAACCTCCTTAAATATCTATTCTTTTGCTTAGATTAACTTTAGTTTTACTTGTTATGGAAATCAGTTGAGTTTAATTCCTTCATCGCTTGTCTGTATTGGATTCATGGGTTTCTTTCCCATCCACATATCTAAGAAGAAAAGTCTCAGGATGACATATTCTGAAACTTAAGCAGCATAAACACGAAAGAAGGGTTCTGCCAAATGCTGCTTAGCGCCATGCTCACAGTTTCCCAAACTTCAAAACGTATACAGCAGGCTTTCTTTTCTTCTGAAGATGTCTCAAGGCCCATTCTGAACACTGAGAGCCTATTCCTATAACGTGGAGAATCTAGTATCAATCATTTTCATTCATAATGGCCCTTTTCACAGTGCTACATATTTAACAGAAAAGTTGTGCATATTACTTATCGTAAGTAGATATTTTTTCAAAATTTATTTGTATTTTACCTTGTCCCACGAAGGTTGAGAAAATTTACCAAAAATAGATTTATTACAATCTGATAAGATAAAAATAAAAATAGAAAATCAAGGCCAGGAGGAAAAGGCAGTCATGCAGACAGTAATAACTGGCCTGCAAAGTGTATGGTCGGGTTAGCCAGTGCTCCACGAAGCACTAAGAGGGACCCCGAGTCTGCTCTCCAGACTACCTGTTAATTACCCTCATTCTTCAGCCTGGGATTTGAGTCACTGTCCAGCTAAATTAACAAATCCCTCTTGAGCACTTTCTAGGCGTTAGGGGCTGTGCTCAGCAATGGAAGACGCACAGCTTTATAAGGTGATTCTTGCTTACAATCCAGTGGAGAAGACTGGCGTGTTCACAGCTGGCTCCACATCACCGATAGGAAAAGTTCAGCAGTGAAACAGACATGCACACCATGAAAACAAGAGAGCAATCAATTCCACTTGGAATCAGGAAGGGCTTCTGAAGAAAGTGATATCTGACTTGAGCCTTAAGAGATAGAATTTATATTATACATTTATATCATGTGTTTAATATATAATATATTATATTTTTCTAGATAACATTTATTAATTAGATAACCTTTTAATAGCATGTGTTAAGGAATTGTGGATGGAGTGTGGAAACGGCAGACCTGTTCCCTGTACCCGTGAGGCCGTTGTTAAAGCTGAGCATTGGGCCTCTATTTTTAGCTGACAAAACCAAAGTGATAACAGGCATAATGACCCAGAGGTTGTACAGACCAAAAGATGAGCTGGAGGAGTTGAGGGATTCCTGGCGAGGTGGGAAGCGCACAGGGTTAGAACCTGGGGGCCCGGGCCAAGCCGGGGAAGCAGAAGGGTGGGTCAGGGCAGCACGTGTCTGCAATGTCAATTATCTTCTCGGATGTCACTCTCCTCCCTATATAAAATGGCCCATCTGGGGAATTTTCTGGCAGTCCAGTGGTTAGGACTCTGCACTTTCACTGCCCAGGGCCTACGTTCAATCCCTGGTGGGGCAACTAAGATCCCACGTCACCATGGCTCCTCACCCACCCAAAAAAAGGCCATCAGTCACTTTCCCTTATCTCTTTTTCCTTCATAGCACTTACCAAGCACTACATTTGTACTGTTGTTAATGATCTCTCTCCCCAGCTAGAACATAAGCTGCAGGAGGGCAGAGATGTTTGCCATTTACCTATATCTAGAACACTGTAGAAAAATACCCAGCGCACATATAGTATCACTCTATAAGAATTTACTGAATTTATTAACGAATGAAAGCCAGTCCACAGAGAAGGTAAGGAATGAATTAGATATGAAAGTAAAGCATAGATGAGGGACCATGAGAACGAGAGATGGTACTTGATTTTGGATGGGCTCTTTACTGCTGGTTATAACCCCTCATGAGGCCAGATTGTATTATATGCCCTTGCATTCTGTGAGATGCATACACCTGTATTCTTCCAAAATAAATATCCTTTTTTTATATAAGCTTGTTTTCACAAATTTAATTGTCTTGTAAGCAAAGGAACCCTGTAAAAGACAATTGGGAAAATAGGTATAAGCCAGACAGTTACAGTGGAGTTTAGACCTGGGTGCACCATGGAAGCCGTGCAACAAGGATGATATAATCAGAGTGAGCTCTGGGATGATCATTACAGCATCATCATCAATCCAACATTCATTCAATTAACAGTTATTTAGAAACTTCAATATATTATTCTAAGTGTTGTACATAATTGGGTCCTTGTTCTCAAGGAAATAGACAACAAACAAATACAAGTGCTGATAATATATAGTGACAAACTTTGTCAGCGGGAGAAAGTCTTTAATACAAACCTTGACTTGAAGGCTACTGCAACAGTCCAAACAAAAAAAAATCATTCAGGCTCTAGGGAGTGTTGGTGGCAGGTGAGCAGGATAGAAATAAAGCAAGATACATTTGGAAATACAAAGGGAAGACTTTGTAACTGATGGGAGTAAGGGGATCAGTATTTTAAACCTCAGTGACCTAAAGAATGAAAGTAATTCCATGGTAATAAAGAAGTCTGGAAAAAGAGTACTGTAACTGGCTTAGGAAATAAGAGATCTGGTTAATTGGATTAACCAGATTGGTTAATTGGTTAATTGATTAATTGGTATGTTGAATTTTAGATATGCACAGGATATCTAGAGGGAGATTATAAAGAAAAAGAATATCTAAATAATAATAATGATAATAAACATAAGTGGTTATACACTTAGGTTTGGGGAGAAAGGAAAGATCCTTATCAATTCACTTAATTTTACTGTAGCTCAGCTTCATTGCACCACTAACATTACAGGGTTTGAAGGAGGATTAAAGAAAATAGTATGTGTGAGAGTACTTGCCAAATCACATACAAGTAAAGCTTTCTAAGAAACGGCATCAAATGATGCAGGAAAGTCAAAGAAAGTGAGGATCTGGCAAAGGCCTCTGGGTGCTGCCATTAGCTGGTTGAGGACAGGGTGAAAAATAGAAAGTAAAAGTAACTTCTCTCTAGGTCAAAAGATAAAACAAGATGACAACAACATGCCTTATTTATGTCCCTGAAAAACAAACATCTTAAAAATCAGATTGAAAAAAGTCTTCAAATGCTTAGTACCAAAAGTTATGTTTTTTCTCGTTGAACTCAAACTCAAAAACATGACTGTTTTCACTTTTGTATCCCTAGCACATAGCACAGTGTCTCATACAAGAAAGGCTGTCAGTAAATTGAGGGAGTGGCAGTCCCCATTCTATTCATTCCTGAATATCTCACTTGTTCCCTTAGCTTTTACCTGTGACCTGGTAGCCTTTTCTAGCTTTGCACATAAACAAACTAAATAGAATAGGTGGACAGGTATGCTTTTAGATTACGTGGACCATCTAAGAACTGTATATGCAGTAAATATGGTCAGCTAAGATTTATTTAAGATAGCACACATTCTTTTAAAGTCCTTCTTTTTTTATTAAAAAATATGAGAATAGAATTATCATTCACCCAAGGAAAATAGAACAGGAATCAAGCAGACACATTTTCAACTTTTATTTTTAAAAAGAACTTACAATCTTTACTAAAGCCAGTTTGCTGTTATTACAGGTTTTAATTTTTTTTTTCCTCATAAACTGGAGGATGTTTCCCCCTGCAGGAAAATTCAGGTAAGTTCACAAACTGTTAAAGAAAGATACATCTGGAACAGTCATTATTTTGGTTGGGAGAAAACGTAGACCCCACCTGAAAAGAGCTACTGAGAAAAGGCAGTTTGGAGGAAATAGCTACTGAAGCGCATTCTTTTGCATAAATTTTGACAAATGTGGGTGAGGAGGACGTGCTTATTTGTTTACTCCTTCCCATACACCTCAAACAAAAAGAAGCACAGAGTATAACATTTCCCCGGTTCTGTTCTGCCCTTAGAATAGCCGTGGATTCTCTGATTGTTACAGAGAAGGACTATCTAAGGAGATGGCTGAAAAGGTGAGGTAGCTTATGAGTGATTCATATGATGCCGTGATGATTTGAGGAACATTTTATGCCTGGGGTTATTCTCCCATATCAGAGTGAACCTGTTTATGTATTCAACTTCTAACATTTTATTTGTTCATCCACTGAGTTTTTTGTTTTAATGAATAATGTGAGGTAGGATCTAATGATATTTCTTTTCCAAATTTTTAAGCATTTTTCCTAGATATATTTGACATTTCATCTACATTGACCTATGCAGGTTTCAATCTGACAGCTTACTCCTCCCCAAAAATTAAAATTTCAGATACTAAGTGATTAAGGTAACCAGCAACTTAGTAGAAATGGGTGCTCCATACTAAAGACAGCAAGAGATATACTCCCCATCCTGCCAGTGCAGGACATAGAAACCATTCTAGATATTTCAAGTGAAAAGGAATTTAATACAGGAAATCCTCTACATACGTAATGCTGCCTCACAATGCATCTTTGTGTATATTATTTTTCTCCCTGGAAGACCGTGCCCTCTTCTCTGCTTAGAGAACAATTTTCCTTAGTTCACACAGCATATTATCCAGAATTATCTGTGTGGCATCCAAGATCATTAATCATTATGTACTATTTCAGTGATTGTATTGGAGAATTTAAAAGGCCAGAGAGCAGCAACTCAAGAGAAACTGGCATAAGATACCAGTTCAAAAGTCAAAGAGCCTTCAGTGGATGACAATTTGGTTTGCATTCCTCTCTCCAAAGTTGTCTGAATGTTGCCTTTTTTTTTTAAGAAATGAACTATTTACTTCATTACTTTATTAGTAATAACAAATGACTTGCAATGCATCTCACAACTGATCATGACCAAACAGTATGCTCATCCTTAGAACTTTACATAAGATTTTGTAATTATTTTTTTTCAAAATAGTAAATGGACATTGTTACAAGTCTTTCAGTATGTTTGAGTTCTTAAAAAAAATCCAGCAGTCTCTGCCTCCCTGTCTGCTTACATCAAGTATAGTTTTTTTAATTTTTTTCACCGTTGGTTTTCTTTAAGTCATTTTTTGTCAATCTATTGCCTGTTGTGAGCCAAGCCCTTTCTGAATCCTGGAGAAGTGGCAAAAGGCAAGCCACCCTTTCCTTGAGGAGCCTATGAATGTTGCCTTTTAAGCATTACCTATTGTTGAAGAACATTCTGAAGAGCCCTTTTGTATTGTCCATGGTTACATAATCAGAGCTGAGGTGTTTTACCTTAACATTTGTGCTTTCCAGGATTTCATGACATCCCGACGTTTGTTTTATTTATTGAGGACTGAATATCGGTGTGTACGCTTGTGGTTCTTAGTAATATCTCTGTTACCAAGTAATCTGGAAGCTTTGACCTAGAGGGGGCTTTCATATATTTGGTTGATCAGTACTGCCTAATTATATCAGCTCCAAGAGAAGAGGGACAATGTACAAGTAATTACTGTAAACCCAACACTAATTACAACAGGAAAAAGTAGGCATAAAATAAACAGCTGCTGAATGAATGAATATAAAGGGTCTACATATTGAATACATGAGATCCTCAAATTAGAGGTGAAAGGTGACTTGAGGCCTGCTGCTCCAATCTTTCCTGAGAATGGCTTCTATTAGTTTGGAATATCAGTATCATGGTATAAAAGGTGATTGTGAAAAATGTTTAAATGTGGAGAGACTCAGCTATATAAACATTTTTTAAACTTTATGTTGATCTGAAATACCTTATCACCTACACCTATGACATATTGGACAACAGAAGACCCATAAAGTTTCCTAAGATTCTGGACACCAGACTAACCTTGTGTTTTTACTACATGACCCTAGAATTCAGTTCCAGTAACATCTATCCAGATGCTTCTTAAAATTATCTGGCCACACCATGTCATATTTTATTTCTTTATATGTTTATCTCCCCTACAATATTGTGATTGCCTTCAGGTCAGGGACAATATTCATGTGCATCTTTCTAGAATTCAGCACACAAGATGTGTTCCATAAATGTTTGTTTAATTGAATATAAATAATTCTCTCTGGGTTATTATCCCTGGTGATCCTCTTTCCAGCTAGTCATGAGACCTCTATATTACTGAAATAATGAAGCAACTGAAATTTGTGTTTTATCTATAACAGCCTTTTTTGGCCTAAGGACTTGACACAGCTGGTGATTACTTGGCTTGGCTTTGACCTTGGTATAATTCTCTCCAACCTTATGTAACACCATGTCTTGGCTAAGCAGGAGCTGGGGCTGAAATGCTTACAGAAAGTGAATTCAGGTGTGGATATGAATCACTGGTTCACATAGGGGTCATTTCTTTCATCATCCTCAAAATGTAGCACATGGTATACTCTTATAATTTGTTTATTTCACCTACAGTAGATCCTGGAAATCACTCCATATCAGTTCATAGAATTTTTTCTTTCTTTATAATTGCATAGTACTCCATGGTGTGGAAGTGTCAATGTACTCAACCAATTTCTCATTATGACTATTTAAGTTGTTTGCCACATTTTGCGATTACAAATTGTGCTGCAATGAATAGAGTTGTACATATGTACTTTTATTTCCATTTACCTGGTATACACTTGCCATCCCTTTGTATTCTGCCTTTGTAATTGCTTTGTTTTATGTCTATCTCTTATATAGATCATAGAGTTGAAACCTGTTTTGTGAGCCAATCTGAAGCAAACCCATTCACAACTACCTTATTATTTTATGATATAATTACTATGTATATTAAGTTATATTTATTTTTTTTCTCTACAGGTAGCTTTTCCTTCTTTTTTGATTCTTTTAATATCGTAGAAGGCTTGCATTTGTGCTCTGGCAGTCACATTTTTTTATTGAAGTACAGCTGATGTACAATATTATATGTTACAGGTATATAATATAGTGATTCACAATTTTTAAAGGTTATACTTCATTTATATATATTATAAAATATAGGCCATATTCCCTGTGTTGTGCAACATATCTTTGTAGCTTATTTTATACATACTAGTTTGTACCTCTTAATCCCCTACCCCTGTTTGGCACCTCCCCTCTTGCCTCTCCCCACTGGTACCTATTAGTTTGATCTCTATATCTGTGAATCTGCTCTTTTTTGTTATATTCACTAGTTTGTTGTATTTTTTAGATTCCACATATAAATGATATCATACATTATTTGTCTTTCCCAGTCTGACTTATTTCACTTAGCATAATGCCCTCCAGTTGCATCCATGTTGTTGCAAATGGCAAAATTTCATTTTTTTATAGCTGTGTATTTTATTGGTATATATATCCATATACACATCTTTTTTTACACATTCTTCTGTTGATGGACACTTAGGTTGCTTCCACAGCTTGTCTACTGTAAATAATGCTGCTATGAACATTGGGGTGCATATATCTTTTCTAATTAGTGGGGTTTTTATTGATATATACCCAGGAGTAGAATGGTTGGGTCATATAGTAGTTCTATTTTTAGTTTTTTGAGAAACTTGCATACTGTTTTCAACAATGGCGGCATCAACTTACATTCAACCAACAGTGTACAAGGATTCCCTTTTCGCCACATCCTCGCTGACATTTGTCATTTGTGTTCTTTTTGATGATAGTCATTCTGACAGATGTGAGGTGATATTTCATTGTGGTTTTATTTGCATTTTCCTAATGATTAGCAATGTTGCGCATATTTTCAGTGCCTGTTCGCCATCTGCATATTCTCTTTGGAGAAACATCTATTCAAGTCTTCTGCCCATTTTTTGATTGGATTGTTTGTTTATTTGATGTCGAGTTGTATGAGCTGTTTCTATATTTTGGATATTAACTCCTTATTGGTTATATCATTTGCAAATATTTTCTGCCATTCAGTAGGTTGTCTTTTTGATTTGTCAGTGGTTTCCTTTGCTATGCAAAAGCTTTTAAGCTTAGTTAGGTCTCATTTGTTTATTTTTACTTTTATTTCCTTTGCTTTAGGGGATAGATTCAAAAAAATATTGCTATGATTTATGTCAAAGAATATGCTGCCTAAGTTTTCTTCTAAGAGTTTTATGAAATCCTGTCTTACATTTTGGTCTTTAATCCATTTTGAGTTTATTTTTGTATATGATGTTAGAGAATGTTCTAATTGCATTCTTTGACATGTAGTTGTACAGTTTTCACAGCACCACTTACCGAAGAGATTGTCTTTTCTCCATTGTATATTCTTCCCTCCTTTGCCATAGATTAACTGACCTTTAGTGTGTGGGTATATTTTTGGCCACTCTATTCTGTTCCATTGATGTTGGTGTTGTTTTTGTGCCAGTACCATACTGTTTTGATTACTGTAGCTTTGTAATATAGTCTGAAGTCAGGGAGCATGATTCCTCCAGTTCTGTTCTTCTTTCTCAAGATTGTTTTGGCTATTCAGGGTCTTTTGTGTTTCTATACAAATTTTAAAATTATTTTAGTTCTGTGAAAAATGCCATTGGTATTTTGACAGGTATTGCATTGAATCTGTAGATTGCCTTGGGTAGTATGGTTATTTTAAAAATATTAATTCTTCCAGTCCAAGAATATGATCTATTTTTCCATCTGTTTGTGTGGTCTTCAATTTCTTTCATCAGTGTCTTATATTTTTCTGAATACAGATTTTTACTTCCTTAGGTAGGTCTATTTCTACATATTTTATTCTTTTTGATACAATGATAAATGGGATTGTTGCCTTAATTTTTTTTCTGAAAATTTGTTGTTGTTGTATAGAAATTCATCTGATTTCTGCATATTAATTTTGTACCCTGCAACTTTACTAAATTGATTGATAAGCTCTAGTAGATTTCTGGTGGCTCCTTTAGGATTTTCTATGTATAGTATTATGTCACCTGAAAACAATGACAGTTTTTCTTCTTCCTTCCCAATTTGGATTCCATTTATTTATTTATCTATCTATCTATTTATTTATTTTGTCTGATTGCTGTGGCTATCAGCAATACTATGCTGAATAAAAGTGGAAAGAGTGGGCATCCTTATCTTATTCCTGATCTTAGAGTAAAGGCTTTTAGTTTTACACCGTTGAGTGTGATGTTAGCCGTGGGTTTGTCATATACGGCCTTTATTATGCTGAGTTATGTTTCCTCTATGCCCATTTTCTGGAGGGTTTTTTTAAATCATAAATGGATGTTGAATTTTGTCAGATTTTTCTGCATCTGTTGAAATGATCATATAGTTTTTATTCTTTGATTTGTTAATTGGCTGATTTGCAGATATTGAAAAATGCTTGCATCCCTGAGATAAATCACATTTGATCATTGTGTATGATCCTTTTAATGTATTGTTGAATTCGGTTTGCTAGTATTTTGTTGAGGATTTTTGTGTCTATGTTCATCAGTGATATTGGCCTGTAATGTTCTTTTTTGTGATATCTTTGTCTGCTTTTGATATCACGGTGATGGTGGCCTCATAGAATGAGTTCAGAAGGATTCCTTTATCTGCAGTTTTTTTGGAATAATTTGAGAAGTATATGCATTAACTCTTCTCTAAATGTTTGGTGGAATTCATCTGTGAAGCCATCTGGTCCTGGACTTTTGTTTGTTGGAAGTTGTTTAATCACAGATTCAATTTCAGTACTGGTAATTGGTCTGTTCATATTTTCTATTTCTTTCCAGTTCAGTCTTGGTAGATTGTACATTTCTAA
Organism: Aethalodelphis obliquidens; assembly: GCF_003676395.1. Classification (NCBI taxonomy): domain Eukaryota; kingdom Metazoa; phylum Chordata; class Mammalia; order Artiodactyla; family Delphinidae; genus Aethalodelphis; species Aethalodelphis obliquidens. The sequence continues at coordinate 33,155,670 of NW_020837961.1, read as the reverse complement.
TAATTTGCCCTTTTTTTCTAGGTAGTCTATTTTATTGTTTGTAGTGGTCTCTTATGAGCTTTTCTATTTCTGTGGTGTTGGTTGTAACTTCTTTTTCATTTCTGATTTGGGCCCTCTCCTGTTTTTTTCTTTTGATGAGTCTGACTAAAGGTTTATTAATTCTGTTTATCTTTTCAAAGAACCAGCCTTCGGTTTCATTGAACTTTTCTCTCTTTTTTTTTTTGTAGTCTCTCTTTTACTTCTTCTCTGATCTTTATGATTTCTTACCTTCTACTAACTTCGTGTTTTGTTTGTTCTTCTTTCTCTAGTTGCTTTAGGTGTAAGGTTATGTTGTTTATTAAAGATTTTTCTTGTTTCCTGAGGTAAGATTGTATTGCTATAAATTTCCCTGTTAGAACTGCTTTTGCTGCATCCCATAGGTTTTGGTTTTTGAAAATTTTGTGGTAGTATTTATTAAAATTGAACATATACATACTCTATGACTCAGTAATTATTTTCCTAGATATATAGCCCACCCTCCCAAATACATATGTTCACCTAAAGGTATATACTGGAATGTTCATAACAGTGTCAGTAGTAATGGCTCCAAATTGGAAACACCCAGATGTTCATCAACAGTAGAAAGTAAGTTGTAGACCATTCATAAAGTGGAATCCCATACAGCTACAAAAAAGAAGGAAGTGTTGCTCCATATAACAACATGGATGAATCTCACAAATCTAATATTAAGTGAAAGGGGCAAGACACAAAGAATACAAATGAAATTATTCCATTTATGCATAGCTCAAGAACCGGTAAAACTACTGATGGGGTTAGAAGTCAGTTTCCTGGTTACCTTTGGGGAGGAAGAAGGGGGTGAGTGATTGGGAGGGCCATGTTGGGGACTCTGATGATGTTCTATTTCTTGCCCTGTGTGCTGGTAACATGGTATATTCATTTTGTTATAATTCATTGAGCTATACATGTCTGATTTGTGCACCTTTCTGTATGTCTTATATTTTCATTGACTGAAAAACAAAGGAGCATCTGAACTAAAGTGTTAGAAATAGAGGCAAGTGTGGGTTTTCTTAGATCACTTTTGTGTTTTTTCTTTCAGTGTTTCCTACTTTTGTGAATTTAATCATTAAATCCACTAAAAGATATGTTGAGAGTGAACATATGCCAGGAACTATTTTAGATACTTCAGATAAATAGGGAACAAAATAGAAAAAAAATGATGCTATCATGAAGCTCACATTTTCATGGGGACAGAAAGGCAGTTGAACAAACAAATAAATAAAATGTCAGGTGGTGACAACTGCTATGAAGAAATATTAGGGGTTAAGGGGATAGAGAATAAATCCCATAGGTTTTAGATCATAGTGTTTTTGGTTTCATTTGTCTCTAAGTATTTTTTGATTTGCTCTTTGATTTCTTCAATGAGCCATTGGTTGTTTAGTAGCATATTGTTTAGCCTCCACATGTTTGTGTTTTTTGCAGGTTGTTTTTTTTTAATAGCTGATTTCTAGCCTCATGGTGTTGTGGTCAAGAAAGATGCTTGATATGATTTCAGTCTTCTTAAATTGACTGAGGCTTGTTTTGTGGCCCAGTATGTGATCTCACCTAGAGAATGTTCCATGTGCACTTGAAAAGAATGCTTATTCTGCTGCTTTCAGATGGAATGCTCTACAAATATCAAGTCCATCTAGTCTAATGTGTCATTGAAGGTCAGTGTTTCCTTATTAATTTTCTCTCTGGATGATCTGTCCATTGATTTAAGTGGGGTGTTAAATTCTCCTACTCTTATTGTGTTACTGTTGGTTTCTCCCCTTATATCTGTTAATATTTTATTTATGTATTTCGGTGCTCCTATGTTGGGTGCATATATATTTGCAATTGTTATATCTTCTTGGATTGACCCCTTGATCATTATGTAGTGTCCTTCTTTGTCTCTTGTAACAGTCTTTATTTTAAAGTCTGTTTTGTCTGATATAAGTATTGCTACTCCAGTTTTCTTTTGATTTTGATCAGGCCCTTTCTTTCTTTTGATCAGGCCCTTTCTCTCTCTCTGCTCCTGGGACCCCTATAATGTGAATATCAGTGAGCTTGATGTTGTCCCAGAGGTCTCTTAAACTGTTCTCATTCTTTTTCCTTTTTTTTCTGTCCAGCATCAGTGATTTCCACTACTCAGTCTTCCAGTTTGCTGATCCATTCCTCTATAATCATTTAGTCTACTGTTGATTCCTTCTTGTGTATTTTTCATTTCACTAATTGTATTCTTCATCTCTGTTTGGTTGTTCTTTATATTTTCTAATTCTTTGTTAAAAACTAACTTCTTGCTCTGTGCATCCACTCTTCTCATGAGTCCTTTGATCATCTTTATGATCACTAACCTGAACTCTACTTAGGTAGATTGCCTATTTCCACTTCACTTAGTTCTTCTTCTAAGGTTTTATCTTGTTCCTTCACCTGGAACATATTCCTCTGTTGCCTTATTTTGCCTAAGTTGGTGTTTGTAGTTTTATGTATCTGGTAGGTTAGTTATGTTTCCCAACTCCAGAAAAGTGGTCTTCTGTAGAAGACATCCTATGCATCCCAGCAGCACACTCCCCTCTTGTCACCGAAGCTATATGCTTTAGGAGTTTCCCTTATGAGGGCTAAGTGGGTTTTTCTGCTGTGGCAGGCTGACTACGTGGGCAGTCTTGTAGGCTTGACTGGTCCCTGGTCTGGTTGACTGCCAGACCCTGTTTTGTGTAGAAGCTGTCAGGTGCTTTTTGGTGGGGCTGGGTCACAAGGCAGCAGACTGCAGAACCCCAGGGGACCCCAGGATTAGTGCTGGACTACTGGCAGGCAGAACAGGATCATGGAGTCTGGCTCCAGGGCCTAGGAATCCCAGACCTGGTGTCAGATCACTGGTTGGTTGGCGGACCATTCCTGACACCATTGGGTACAGAGTCCAGGGTGTCCTGAATCTTGTGTTGGCCTGCTAGTGGGCAGGGCTGGGGCCCAGTTGGCCCCAGGGCAGGGTCTCACCTGCTGTGGGCTTTTGGTTTCCTTGTATCTGGTGTCTGCCCCCTGATGGGTGGAGCTATGTCCTGGGCTCTCTGGCTGGTAGGGCCACATCCAGAGGCAGCTGTGGGCTCATGTGGTCTTAAGACAGCCTGTATGCTGATGGGTGGGGCTGTGTCCTCACCCAGTTAGTTGTTTGGCCTGAGGTGTCCCAGCACTGGTGCCTACAGGCTATTGGATGGAGTTAATGAGCTAGAAGGAGGATTCTGCAATGACACCCACCTGCACCATCATCCACACAGCAGAAGGAACTCCTGTGAATGGCTGCTGTCAATGTCTGTGTCCTTGGAGTGAGCTGCAGTCACCCCCACCTCTCTTGGAGACTCTCCAAGACCAGCAGGTAGGTCTGGCCCAGCCTCCTATCAAATTATTGCTTTTGACCTGCGTCCCAGAGCATGTGAGATTTTGTGTGCACCTTTAAGAGTGAAGTCTCTATTTCCTCCAGTCCTGTGGAACTCTTGAAATTAAGCCCCACTGGCCTTCAAAGCCAAATGTCTGAGGGTTCATCTACTCAGTGCTGGACCCCCAGTCTGGGAAGCCTGACGTAGGATCCAGAATTCTCACTCCTGTGGGAGAGCCTCTACAATATAATTGTTCTCTAGTTTTTGGGTCACCCACCCAGGGTTATGAGACTTGACTATATCACGAGTCCACCCTGCCTACTGGTCTCATTGTGGTTCCTTCTTTATGTCTTTAGTTGTAGAAGATCTTTTCTGTTAGGCTCTTGTCTTTTTCATCTATGGTTGTCCTGCAAATAGTTGTGATTTTGGTGTGCTTATGAGGGGAGTTGAGCTCAGGGAGTTGAGCTTCTATCTTGGCCAGTCCCTTGGTGGTAACCTTTTTACTTATATTTTTTATAAAGCTTTTTAGTACCTGTTTTCTTATTTGACATTTTACAATCTGGTTTGTCAGTCATTAAAGGAATCCTCCTAGTGCTACCAACCAATTACAAAACAAAGAGCTTATTCCACCTTCATTTTTCCCTTCTCCCATTTTTAGTTGCATTATTTCTACTTTGTTATAACAACATTTATGTATATTCCCACCCTTAGCCCCACCTTTTAGTCTTAGATCTACAATTAGTGAAATGCTCACCATCATTTCTTTTCCTAAAGTTTCCCTAGTCATATCTTTGTTGAAAGATCACTCTAGTAGATTCCTCAAGAAGCCTCAGAAGGATATTTCAGGAGTGCCTAAGGTGCTTTTTGGTTTTGTTTTTTCTCACATTGCCAAATTCTTGTTTGAGGATATTTCAGTTTAGTATATTGTGTCATTGTTTTCTGCTATTTAGTGGGGGTTTTTTTCAGGAAATTTTCATCAGTTGAGATGTGTTCTCATTACTGTCTTCTTTTTATAGTGGCTTTGTAAAGAAGTAGACTGATTTTGTCTACTCATTTCACCAGACAGGCTTGGCAATTTGGAATGGTTCATAAGGTTCCATGTTCAAAAACGTCCTCTGCTCTCAGTGTAGTAAAGTACAATTTTTTAAATGGATTTTTTTTGTGGGTGATAGGGGTTGTATGCTCCCTTTTCTCTTGTGGTTCTCATTTGTCTTGAAGAATCCTGAATTTCACCTTTTGCATTTTTTCCCCTTCACTGTCCAGAATCCAAAGGGCATGTCCCAGTACCTTTCGACCTTCTTCTCCAAGAAGAGACTGCTTGTATATACCAGAACTTTTTCCCCACTATTTTCACAGTTGAGGTGGACTGTTAGCTTACATTAAGCTTTCTACTCCCATTTCCTTTTCTACAGTTTTCTAGACCCCTTAACACATCCCTTGTCCTCCACAAAGGTTTCTATCAAGAACTCAAAAAATAACTCTACTGGAAGAACAAAGCTGGAGGCATCAGGCTTCCTGATTTCAAACTATATGACAAAACTATAATGATCAAAACAATATGGCACTGGCATAAAATAGACATGTAGACCAACGGAACAGAATAGAGAGCCTGGAAATAAACTCACAAATATATGGACAATCAATTTACAACAGAAGAGCCAAGAATATACAATGTGGGAAGGACAGTCTCTTCAATAAGTGTTGTTGGGAAAACTGGAGAGCTACATGCAAAAGAATAAAACTGGACCCTATCTTACACCATACAAAAAAATTAAATCAAAATGAATTAAAGACTTGAATGTAAGACCTGAAACTCTAAAACCCCTAGAAGGAATTATAGGCAGTAAGCTTCTTGATATCAGTCTTGGCGAAGACTGTTTAAAAAGCAAAGGCAACAAAAGCAAAAATAAACAGTGGAATTACATCAAACTAAAAAGCATCTGCACAGCAAAGGAAATCATCAACAAACTGAAAAAGCAACCTACAAAATGGGAGAAAATATTTGCAAATCATATATCTGATAAGTGGTTAATATCCAAAATATATAAAGAACTCACATAACTCAACTGCAAAGAAACAATCCAATTAAAAATGGGCAAAATAGGGGCCTCCCTGGTGGCACAGTGGTTGAGAGTCCGCCTGCCAATGCAGGGGACACGGGTTCGTGCCCCGGTCCGGGAGGATCCCACATGCCGCAGAGCAGCTGGGCCCGTGAGCCATGGCCGCTGAGCCTGCGCGTCCGGAGCCTGTGCTCTGCAACGGGAGAGGCCATAGCAGTGAGGCCTGCGTATCGCCAAAAAAAAAAAAAGGGCAAAATAGCCATTTTTCCCAAGGAACACATACATATTTTCAACAAGCACATGAAAAGATGCTTAATATAACCAATCATCAGGGAAGCACAAATGAAAAGCACAATGAAGTATCACCTCATTCCTGTTAAAATGGCTATTATCAAAAAGACAAGAAATAACAAGTGTTGGTAAGGATGTGGAGAAAAGGAAACACTTGTGCATTGCTGGTGGGAGTGTAGATTGATGCAGCCACTATGCAACACAGTATGGAGGTTCCTCAAAAAATTAAAAATAGCACTACCATATGATCCAGCAATTCCACTTCTGGGTATTTATCTGAAGGAAATAAAATCACTATCTGAAAAAGATATCTGCACCCTATGTTCACTGTAGCATTATTTAAAAAGCCAAGACAGAAAAATACCCTAAGTGTCCTACGATGGATGAATGGACAAGAAATGTGGTATATATATACAATGGAAAGTTATTCAGCCATGAAAAAGGAAAATTTGCCATTTGTGACCACATGGATGGACATTGAGGGCATTATGCTAAGTGAAATAAGTTAAACAGAGAAAGACAAATACCATATGATCTCATGTGTGTAACCTAAGAGCAAAAACCAAAAAATCTGAACTCATAGGTACAGAGTGCAAATCCAAGGGGCTGGGAGTTGGCAAAATGGGTAAAAGGGGTAAACGAATACAAAATTCCAGCTATAAAATAAGTCAGAGGAGTTAAGATGGTGGAGGAGTAGGAGGACGTGGAGGACATCTCTCTCCACGGATGCATCAGGAGTACATCTATAGATGCAACAATTCTCACAGGACACTGGCTGAAAACTAGAAGACCTTGGACACCAGAAAGGACTATAAACATCCCTGCATCACTGGGTAGGACAAAAAAAAAAGAAGGGATAAGGAGGAAAGGAAGCAGGACAGGACCTGAACCCTGGCGTGGGGGAGCTGAAGCAGAGGAGAGATTCCCGAATTTGGGGAAAACCCCTCCCTGAAGGGAAAACACCCTCTCTGGGGACAGAAGGGAAACATTTGAGGCTGTCGGAAGAGGGTTAAGTGGCCGATCTATGGCAGACGGGACAGAGTGAGAAATACACAGACGGTCCGTACTGCGGCTGTACATGCCCCAGACTGGGATGTGTGTTCACAGGTGTGCAAGGGGGCTGGGAGCTGGAGTGTGGAGATTGGAGAACAGGCCCGGAGCAAGAACTGCTGTTGGCTGTGGGAAGATGGACTGAGGGGATGGGAGGGAGGAAACCTGCAGCAGGGGATGCCTACAGAGGAAGACCAGACAGCCATGGAAGCAGGGCACTATTGCTGAGTCCCATGCAGGGGGAGGAACCACTATTGTAGGCTCTCTTTCTCCACATGCCGATGCCTGCTGACAGACAATACAAGAAGCCATCTCAGGGCAGGCTCTTGTGTGCTGGCTGACGAGCAATAAAAAAAAAGCCCCCTCAGGGCTGGTGCTCACACGCTGGCTGCAGGGCAATTTAAAAAAACGCCCTCCCAGGTCCGGCCCTCACGCACCATATATCAGGCACCAGAAAAGGCCCTCACTAAGGCCATATCTCTTGCACCCCTGGCCGCCAGATTCCCTGCGCATTTGGTGCCAGCAAGGTTGCTGCAATCCAAGCAGTCATACCATCTCTGCACCCAGTCCTCACTGAGGCAGACCCAAGAGCTCCAAGGCAGCCTCAGGACCAGACCCCTGTGGGTGGACCACATGCAGAGGTGGGGATAAAACCAAGCAGAACCCCAGGGATGGGGCGACTAAGGAAGGAGATCAAAAATCTTTCCATAAGCTGTACAAGCTGCAGATTTAATCCTCACAATACCCTGCATCTATGGAATATCTGAGTAGACAATGTACTCATTTGTGTTCCCACAAATGAAAACAGTCTAGCTCTGGCAGCTGTGGACTTTGGGGGCAAACACATGCAGGAATTGGGCCAGATCAGAGTCTGAGTGGTCCCCACAATGCCCACAACAGGTCCAGAAACCAGCCCAGAGGCAGAGGAGGGGCTCTTGGGGAGGTGGAGGGGGGCTGTGGCTCATAGCATGTGCCAGGACACTTACAACTGAGACCCCAAGGGAAACATAATTATTACTATTAATTTTATTATGTTCTGATTCATTCTGTCATTCGTTCTGGCTTTTTTTTTTTTTTTCTTTTGTTTGTTTGTAGTTGTTTTAGTCTTTTTTTAGTCTTTTGGGATCTTCGTGTTTTATAACAAATTTTTTATTTTTTTATATCTTTCAATTTTTACTTTGCTTTTCTGTTGTGTTCTTTTCCTTATTTTTTTCTTCTTTTTCTTTAATATATCTTTTTTTTAATATATATTTCCATTTCTACTTTGCTCTTCTATCGTCCTGTGTTTTTTCCCTTTTTATTTTATTTTACTATTATTCTTTTAAATCGTTTTTATTGTTCTGTTTCCTTGCTTTATTCTTCAGTTGGCACACTGCTTTGGTTTTGTTTTTAGGTTTTGTATATTTGTTAGTTTTGATCCTAATTATTTGATATCATTTTTGAGTTCTTCAATTTGTCTTGTTGTTCTCTTGCTTTTTGTTTTATTTTGTTCTGTTTTTGTTTCTTTTGCATGTGTGTGTGTGTTTCCTTGTTTCTGTTTGTTTGATTTTGTTTTTACCATTTCTCTGGGGTTTTGTCTTTTATTTTTCTTTAATATATTTTCTATTTTATTTTTTTATATTTCATTTTCTACATTGCTTTTCTGTTATGTCTTCTTTCCCCTCTTTTTCTTTCTCTTTTTAAATCATTTTTGTTGGTTTGTTTTGTTTCTTTGCTTCATTCTTCAGTTGACACTCTGCTTTGATTTTGTTTTTCGGTTTTGTGTTTCTGTCAGTTTTCTTTTTAATTGTTTGATCTTGTTCTGGGGTTCTTTGTCTGGTTGTTTTCTTGATTTTTGTTTTATTTGGTTCCGTTTTTGTTTCTTCTGTGTGTGTGCGTGTTTCCTTGTTTCTGTTTTTGTTTGTTTGATTTTACTTTTTACCATTTTTCTGGGGTTTTGTTAGACTTTTTTTTTTTTAATCCCCTTTACTGCTGGGATGAGCAACTCTTGGGGTCTTGGTTCCTTGACAGGAAATCGAGCCTGAGGCTCTGGGGTGGGAGCACCGAGTCCAAGATGCTAGACCACTAGAGAATTCCCGGCCCAAGGGAAGGTTAATCACTGAGAGCTCTCACAAAGGCCTCTTCCTGAATCCAAGACCTGACTCCACCCAACTGCCAGCCACTCCCAGTGCTGGACGCCTCACACCAAATGACAAACAAGACAGGAACACAAAACAACCCATCAGCACACAGACTACATAAAGTCATACTAAGCTCACAGACACCCCAAAACACACCACCTGAAATGGCCCTGCTCATCAGAGTGGAGACTGATGGAGTGGAGTGCAGAGTGGAGACTCAGCTCCACCCAACAGAACGCAGGCACCAGTCTCTCCCATCAGGAAGCCTATGCAATCCACTGGACAAACCTCACCACCGAGGGCAGAGAACAGAAGCAAGAGGAACTATGACCCCAATGCCTAGGGAAAGGAGACCTCAAATACTGTAAATTAGACAAAATGAGAAGACAGAGAAATATCTTGCAGGTAAAGGAGCAAGATAAAAAACACAAGACAAAATAAATGAAGAGGAAATAGGCAAACCACCTGAAAAAGAATTCAGAGTATTGATAGTAAAGATGATCCAAAATCTCAGAAATAGAATGGAGAAAATACAAGAAACGTTTAACAGGGACCAAGAAGAACTAAAGAGCAAACAAACAGTAATGAACAACACAATAACTGAAATTAAAAATACTCTAGAAGGAATCAATAGCAGAATAACTGAGGCAGAACAATGGATAAGAGAGCTGAAAGATAGAATGGTGGAAATAACTGCTTCAGAGCAGAATAAAGAAAAAAGAATGAGAAGAATGGAGGACAATATCAGAGACCTCTGTGACAACATTAAGCACACTGACACTCGAATTATAGGCATCCCAGAAGGATAAGAAAAAAAGAAAGTGTCTGAGAAAATATTTGAAGAGATTATAGTTGAAAACTTCCCCTAACATGGGAAAGAAAATAGTCAATCAAGTCCAGGAAGCTCAAAGAGTCCCATACAGTATAAACCCAAGGAGAAATATGCAGAGACACGTATTAATCAAACTAACAAAAATTAAACACAAAGAAAAAATATTAAAAGCAGCAAGAGAAAAGCAACAAATAACATACAAGGGAATCCCCACAAGGTTATAAACTGACCTTTCAACAGAAACTCTACAGGCCACAAGGGAGTGGCAAGATATACTTAAAGTGATGAAAGGGAAAAACCTACAACTATGATTACTCTATGAAAAAAGAAACTAGTTTACTCTCCAATAACTTCTGCTGGAAAAAACTTTAGTAGAAGAAATATATGCAACTATTTCATATTCTATTAATGAAAACCCTATACCCCATACAATGAGTTGATCAACAAAGTTAATGTCTGGTATTCTAAGAGGAAAGATTTTTGTCTCTACAAATTATGCAAACCATCATTAGAAACTGATTACAGATGTATACTGCTAAACTATTAAACAGTCCAAATAACCTGGATTCATTAATTATTCATAAAAAAATGGAGGAAACGTCACTGGGTTCATGAAAATAGTATTTCTATTGGCCCCTGAAAAGGACTTTTGTTACGTTTCACAAAACTATTAATTTTCTTTCTGCAGTATCCTTTGCTTTTGTCCCAATGAAGACACTGAGCCTATGTATACCAAGTAGGGGAAATTGTTCTCAGAAGGTCAAAGCGGTTGTGAGAGCTAATTTTTTTGTGCATACCAATAAACAAAAGTGAAACACGTGCATGTTAGAAGCATTGTATATTTAATGTCAAAGAATTTGAATTCAAGTACAAAAATTAACACATGATTTCAACATTAAAAACCGTAACACTTATTACTCAAAGAACTATACAGTGAATATCAAAAACACAAATGGAGCATAACTATAAAAACCTTAAATACATTAACAGCAAAATTATAATGTATTTCTACAACAAACAATTAACTAAAATATTTATAGTTATTTTCAAGGACCACAATGGTAGATTGCTTTTTCTTTAGTACTGCATAAAATCTGCATGTTAATCTTTTTGCCCTTCATTTCTTTCTACATAATAGTTAGATGCTTCTGTTTATATAATTGTTCTAATCGCTAATACAGATAGTGATCCTTGGTAATCAAATCTAGTGTAACCATTGTCTGCAAGTGCTTTAATACTTGAGAAACTCTATTTAGCAAAGTTACAATGAAAACTTCTGGGTTCTACTGACCACTCAGGAATCAGAAGTTATTTAAAATCCCAAAAGTTTAAAAAGAACAGCAGTTTGTTATAACTTTATCAAGAGAAATCACTAAGTAACTTTTTAAACTTAGCATTTTTAAAAGTTTTACAATGGTAGGTTATTCTGAATTGTGACTGATATTTACTATGTTGAAATAAATATATAATTATCATTTTAAAACCAAATGTACAAACCCGATTCTAAAATAAAACAGTATTTTAATTTGCATGTTTTACAAGGAAACTTTCATACTCCTATTTATAATATTTTCTTCAGAAGAATGAGGCTTGATTGGAGATATATAGCCGCTGTCCAACATGGCTGCCATTAGCAAGTGATACTGTTGGTGACAAGGGATAGCCTGGATAAGAATAAGGCCTTGAAGTGTAAGGAAGCAGGCTGGGAGGCCAAGAAGAGAGGGTAGCACTAACAGGGGAAAGACTATTTATTGAGCTGCGACGGAAATTGTAGTCTGTAAATAAATACATAACAATTATGCTTCACATATTTATGGTTACAAATTTAATTCAAAGAGACAAAGCATTAAAACTATAATCACAGTTTAACATAATGTTCTAACATTCAAAATCCTGATAATCTTATATTGCTGGTAAAGACTGTTTCAGCATTCACTGCACTGCAAATCCTGATAGTTTCATCAGTCAGTATTACGTAAACTTTCACTGACACAATACTTCAGAGATCTTACTAGAATGCATTCTTGGATATCTATTAACTGTTTTGTGTCTTTATGATCACCGAAAAAGAGAACCTCTGATTTCTCTTGCTCTATCCACAAGGAAACTCCTTTTAAATTTGGTACTGACACTAAGGGATTGTCCAAGAAGAAAAGATATAAAACAGTGAATTCATATTTGCTTCTTTTTTTTTTTTTGTATCAAACCAGCAGACACATTTACCCCTGGACTGCAAAAATTGTCTAATATTTCATTATTTAAATACTAATGTAAACATTTATATAACCCCACAAACCAATTTAACATTAGAATCCTACTGGTACCATAAAACAGTAAAATGAATCATCTTTATAAAATAAACTTCAAGAAACCATTATCAACTTACAGTACAGAAAAATCCAAAAATTAAACCAAATTATTTCTTTAGAAACCAACATTTGAAATACTACTATTCCACAATAAACATTCATCTTATGTATGAATAATTTCCTGCTTCATTAGTTATAATGTTTATAGATGTGTGTGAGTACTAAAGACCAAATTTGCAAATCCTGTACTTTCCAAAAACTCAACTATGTTCTTTGGTGTAGAGTAAGCCAAGGGTGTGAAAATGACTATGAAGTGATTATTTATAAAAGGTATGGTGTTTCTAAGAACAGAAGAAATTAGGTCATCTAATGCACAGGTAAAGTTTTTTCTATATTTTCCTGGTGCTATAAATGAGGCCTAAAAATGAATATTAACTTAGTATTGTCATGGGACTTAATATTAAGCCAACAGGAACGAGATCAACTGCAGGAGAATAAGCTCAAGCAACATCAGAAAGGACCTAGTTAAGAAAAAAAAAAAAAATCTGTTAAATATAGGTTTAATTTCTAGCACTGTAAAACTCTAATTAGAATAATTTTATAACCTTTTTATTTTTATTAATGGTACCATAAGATCAATACAAGCAGTTTGTTCCAAGAAAACATAAATACATTCAAGGCATACAGTTCAAAATATTTTCAGTATTTTGAAACTGGATAAGGAATGACTTTGACACCATTTGCTTTTCTAATATCCCAAAGTAGGATTAGTTCTCTAGGCATTAGAGAACTTTTTTTCTTCTCTTCAATGATCCACTTTGCCTGAAGCGTTATGGCATTGAGTATAAACAAAAACCTTAGTGTTCCTGATAATTCAAATAATTGCTAAAAAAAAAAAGTTCTGATACTCTTCTTCTAAACGTTATCACACAAATACAATAAATTCCTTATTAAGCATGTATATATAACTAGCTCTTTCAAATTTTAACAGTGTGGTACAGACAACATGATTTAAAAGAACAGATCTTTAAATATTTACACTTCTGTATGTGGGGAAATGTAGTTTTCAGAGAAATCACTTTCACTTTGGGTTTATATTCATTCAAGATCTAATGCAGCCTACTCATGAAATGTGGATAAAAAAGAGATCTTCAGGAGAAGATTTCACAAAGAAGATAGACAGACAACTGGCTACTAGCAGAGTGCTTATCAGGTCTGAAAATTTGTATTTCTGATATTCCCCTGATGTAAACCTTCAATTTACAAATACCCTAATGGACTGTTTTATTCTCACATTTTTAAGGAGACTAAATTAAAGTATAAAATTAAAAGTTCACTTTGATAACTTTATTCACAGAGGATAAATCAAGAAAAAAATTTCCCCCAATACTACGAAGATTAGGAAACGAAAAACTTCAGATGTTTATAAGCATTTCAAAAATATTTTTTTTACAAGTTAAGAATCTAAATATATTCGGGAAAACATCTGGGTGATTAGAAAATATAATACATGTCAAACTTGAGACAATAACTGTGAGATAAACCTAGATGAACCATGTTTTCCCCTAACATACAACTTATATATCACAGACAATAAAAATCAGAAAACATCACTGATTCACAAATTAACAAATGAATTAAAATTCCTAACATATACTTACTTGCCCACCCCTGCTTTTTCTTCCCAATGAACATCCTTAGCTCTTCAATCCCACTGTTTCTGCCTCAGACTGGGATATTACTCCCCTTCCCCCCTCTTCTTAAGGGAACGATACAGAGCCAATTTCAGAATTTAAGTTTTACACTGAGAATTATTCAACTGTCTTAATTAACACTTTTTAAACTGAGGTACAATTTACATACAATAAAATGCATACATCCTATGTGTTCATTTCAATGAGTTCTGAAAACTGTATAAAGCTATGTAACCAACACCCAAAACAAGTTATAAAACATGTCCATCAATCTAGAAGTTCCCGTCATCCATTCCAGTCAAGAGCTCTTTGGAGGCAACCACTTTATGATTTCTATCATTATAGCTTAGTTTTGACTGTTCTTGGACTTCATATAAAATGTATTCTTAAAGTATTTTTTTATGTCTTCTCTCAACATAATTTCTAAGATTCATTCATATTGTATGTAGCAGTAGCTTCCTTTTTATTGTTCAGTAGTATTCCATTGAATGAATATACTACAATTTCTTTATCCACTCACACTCACCTGTTGATAAAGATTTGGGTTGTTTCTAAATTTTGACTATTACGGATAAAGCTGTTATGCACATTCTTATACAAGTCCTTTTGTGGATACATATTTTCATTTCTTTGGGGTAAATAACTAAGAGTAGAATTGCTGGGTGGTAGGTTAGAGATAGATACTGCCGAACAGTGCATTGTGATCATTTTTACACTCACGTCAATAAAATATGAGAGGTCCAGTTGCTCCAAACCCTCACCAACATTTGTTATTGCCAGTGTTTTTAATCATCGCTCTTCCAGTGATATGAATGGTATCTCATTTTAGCTTTAATTTGGATTTCCCTTATGACTAATAACGTGTTCAGTGACCACTTGAACATCTTCTTTAGTAAAATATCTGTTCAAGCCTTTTGATCATTCTTATTGGTTTTGCCTTTTTACCATTGAGATCAATAAAATTTTTGACTAATTAAATTCTTTAAATCAAAATATTAAATAGCAATAGGTTGAGTCCTCGGAAGTCTCTAATTCAAACCACCTCTTTCACTGAAGAATATTACAGACAAAAGATGGTTGATTAAGTGACTGTTCCATATTCCCACAGTTAAATGGAGAAAAAAACAAATTAAAAATTAGGCTTCCCAGTTCCTAGGAAAGTATTATTTCCACTTGATCAAGCATTTTACTCCGGCAATCTTCTCAAAACTGGGTTGAGAGAAAGCGTTTCAAAAGGTTGTTGTGCGTAGGGGGAGAGAAATAAAGTAGAGGGTGCTCTAAGCTACCTGGCTTCTGCTTGAGCCTGCCCACGCCCACACTTCCCACTTAAATTCACACAGCTCTGCATTCCCTTGCTTTATATGCTAAACTTTTATGTAACACTTCATTTGAAGAAAAGGCCCTTTTAACGCTTTAATATAATTATTAGAGATAACATTTTGATCAAATCCTCTAAAACTTCATATTTATATGTTGAATGGACACATTTTTACAGAATAACTTTGACCTATATTAAGACTAGTAAATAGGCTTAACCTTAAGTGCCAATTCGAATCAAGCAGTAATCGCTAAAAGGACCCTGGATTCCAAGGGATTCTGAAGCTGTGTCTGGAATGAGCAAGAAAGTGAGTAGTAACTGTAGCGCCACATCTGACATGGGCACAAGAGCAGAGCCTGGCAGCACATTCATCACCTGCTTGCCAGTCCCGCCTCTGCAGCGATTATAATTTGGTCTCCTACCTTTCTCTGTCCAGCACAAGAGATGAATACCACCAATATGTTCCTCAGTGAAAACTAAGCAATAGATATATACTGATTTACTCTCTTCTTGTGTGTCCCTTTTTTGTTTCTAATTCTCTTACACCTCTTGACCGAACATCACAGATCCTCTAGCTGCTTTTGTTTCATATGAAGAGGGGGAAACCCTTAATAGAGACCTTAAAGTGAGTTCAGTTGAAACCATTTTCTCATACTAATCTTTTTCTTTTAGTTTGTTTCTGACCATATATTCTTTAAACTAATTTTCCATTAGAAAGTAAATTCTTCATAATTGGTTTTTTTCTTTTCCTTGTTAGCTCTGAGTTCTACCTTCACCACCCACCCCCTCTCTTTTTGATGCACCTTTTTAAAGTGTACAATTCAGTGGTTTTTAGTATATTCACAAAGTTGTGCAACCAAACTCCACTATCCAGAAATTTTCATCACCCTCAACAGAAACTCTGTATTTACTAGCAGTCGCCCCCCATTCCCTCTCCACCAGACCCAGCAACCACTAATTTTTCTGTTTCTATAGATTTGCCTATTCTGGATTTTTCATATAAGTGGAATCATATAATTTATGTGGTCTTTTTTAACTGGCTTCTTAGCATAATATTTTCAAGGTTCATCCGTGTAGTATGTATCAGAACTTCATTCCTTTTTATAACCACTGTCTGGAGATACTGCATTTTGTTTATCCATTCATTAGTCAATGGACATCCAGGTTGCTTCCACCTTTTGGCCATTAGGAATAATGCCGCTAAGGAATAATATGCACAAGATTTTGTGTGGACATATGTCTTCAATTCTCTTCAGTAAATAACTAGGAATGGAATTGCTGGGTCATATGGTAAACTCTACGTTTAACTTTCTGAGGTATTGCCAAATATTTTCCAAGGCAGCTGTACCATTTTAACACTTCCAACAGCAATGTATAAGGTTTGAAGCACCTGATATTTTAACCTATGAAATACATTTCCCACTTAATACATATTTTAAGTATTTCTTTAGATTTCTATGAGATCTTTATAAAAATTTTGGAAAAAATTTCATTTTACCATTTTATTATTTCAATTTCTAACATTCCAAGAGTCATAACTATAACTCAATAACTTTCTTTTACTGAACCACTGAATTTCATCTGCAAAACAAGTTTTTGGTAACAGTATTTATTATACATATCCAGAATATAAAATACAGCTGGGTTCAAACACAGAGATTTACAAAAATCATCTGTATTAGAATATTATTAACATTTATCATTTATTATTTTGTACTTTCTCCCAGTACTGAAGACCAAGAGCTAACTATAAGGCAGAGGAAAGAATTTTCAGTATTGGTACTTATTAAGCAACTTATAACCTATGAAATATTTAAAAATCATTAACTATAAATTTTTAAGTGATACTTTTGGCTGGAATACACTAGTATTATCAAATTTACTGGCATTTTTACTTCATTTACATTCCCTACTTCAATTTTTAAAAAGTATTTTTATTGTCTACTTAATTTTTCCTATCAGGTGACTGACAGCAAAGGGCAAAAAGTAGATGGGCAATGACCAACATTTTTTCTAAGACTAGGCCCACAGGGTAACTCAGGCCACTATTTCTGTTTTAAGATGATTTATAGGAGGGTTTGAGTATGATAATCTTAGCAACAGGTGGCTGGATAAGAAAATTATTGTCTATAACTGTTTCCTTATAAGGTTCTAGTTAATTAGTTCTCTGATTTTACTAGATGATTATATTTTTCAGATTCAATTTTGGGGGAAAAATCATCTATTTCTGTTTTCAACTAAATTAGTTTTTTAATTTACAACGTATTTTCCCATATAATTTTGAAAGAGTGATTTGGATTTTAAATTCTTACTCTGAAACTTTGATATTGTATAACAATCATAAACATATACTTTGTCAGGTATCAGTACTTTTATTTTTAAGAAATTACAGCCATTTCATTCTAAATTATCTCTAAAGATTATAATTTAAACTTCAAAAACAAGGGTTTGAAATCCTAGAAAATGCAAACTAATGTCACTATAGTGACAGCAATCAGTTCAGTGGTTGCCTAGGAAAGAGAGTAGGAGGAATGGATTATAGTAGAGGTGATAGAAATGTTTATTTTCTTGATTTTAGTCATTTCACAGACTTATACATAAAGCAAAACTGACCAAAGTGTACACTTTAAATATGTGCATTTTATTGTATTTCAATTATACCTCAAAAAAGTTATAAAGAAATCCCAAGTGTTTCTCTAGGTTAGTTTAAATGTTTCTCAAACTACATCCCACACAATTCAAGTACCTTGTCAAAACAAGAATCCCTTAGGCCAAAAAACATTGGGAAAATTTTAGGAAAGATGGGTTTAACAGCTAAACAAATTGCTACTGCAATTATTCAGGATGCTAACATGCATTATGATTTCCAAGGGGAGTATACATAGTACATGGTTCTTCCCAAACTTGACCATAGAAACAGTTATTTCACTCAACAACTTGGCAAATCAGTTTGGGAAGAACTTTTAATAGGGATACTATATAATGGGAAAACATTAAAAACAAATCAGAAAAATTCTTAAAATACGTTAAACACAGCAATTACAAACTCAAATGCCTTCAGAGTCCAAGATGTAACAAACAAAAGAAGAACTCAAAAAGGAACAAATATAAAACAAATGCTGTCCAGCTATTTGTACTGAAATGAAACCCAGCTGCTTTCCTTTCAAAAAACTGGAAGAGACCAAACAAATCATATCAAGAGCTTCCAGTTTGCTACCTTTGTATTAAGAGATTGAATTAACATCAAATTCCTTTCCATGCTAGTTTCTATACCATTTTGGAAAAAGAGGAATAAAAGAGCAGCCTATGAGAGGGAAAATTATGATCCAAGCTATAGCAAACTAGGATTGTAACCTACTCAAGAACATACGGATTACTACCCAGGGAACTACAACATTCTTTTTGCCTCTACATGTAAAAAGGAGTTTGGATAGTAATAATCTTTACTCAAACTTATTATAAACTACCTTTAGCTTCCTACTAAAACTTATCCTTCTCAGTACCATGTTGGAAAAACTAAACAGTGAATCCTAATAAACATAACTTTTATTCTAAATTGTATCAATAATAATTTTGGTTTAGTAAGTTTGAAAAAACTAGAGTTCCATTTTCAAATAAGTTTGAGAAATTCTGGGTAATCTACTTTATAATACACTCATTCCAACTACATCCACCTTAATACTGTTTGCCATCCTGGTGGTTCACAATGTACACACTAGCATGTTAAAAGTTTTCAGAAGACCTGAAATATAGAAGTCAGTTTAACTCTTTAAAACTTTGCTTAATGCATCTATAATTAACAAAACTATAATAATTAAACATTTTCACAAGGTTTCACTGAACAATTTTAACTATTTCTTCTTAAAACCATAAGAAGAATAATTTATAACTGGCTTTCTGGAAACTAAATATATCACTTAATATTCCTAAGAGACTTTCTTACCTGTTTATTTTCTCCAAATTCTTCTACATAAGTCCAGGCTGAAGAGACTGTGTTCCCTGTCTGTAAGCAGTGAAGACAGAAAAGAATTGAGTCTTTAGATTGATGTTACCCCTTATCTTGGAAGTGCATGGAATCCTTGATAACTTTAGGTTAAAAGTATTTGATCAGTAAATATGAAAATAAATTTAGAGGAAAAGAAAAAAGTGATAGTTATTTCTGAAGTTCTGCAAAGATGAACAAAGAGAACAGTATTTTGATTTTGGAATGAAAATTATGAGTTAATACATTAACAGAAAAAAAAAAATCTTTCTATACAAATTAAGTCCTTATTAGTTGGTTTCTCCAAGAAGTACTACTCTACCAATAAAATAAGAAAAGGATTTTAAAAACAACTGAGATTGCCCAATTTTTGATAAGCGGATAGCCAAAGAATCTAAGTGAATTTGAAAAATATCAATATCCTTTCTTTCCATCTTAAAAAGAAATAAATGGCCAAAATAATACCATAAAAAATATCTGGGTTATTAACAGCTAAACTTTAGAAGCCTAGTTTAGCCATATATAGTACAACTCTGGACATCCATCCATTTTGGTGGATCTCTCTTCATAGGAATGTATATCCAAAGCTATGCTAAGAAACTGCATTAGAGTATGAACAAATGAAAAATGTTTGATGATCCACATAAAACTATAGATTTTTAAATACCCATCTTGAAGGTAACTCAGCAGAAAAAACAGTCACAGTATTTTCTGAGTTTTACATAATGAAATAGGTAATTTAATCAACCCCCCACCCAGTGAGAACTATAACACCTAGACAATTATTAAAAGCAAAACTACCTAGATGAAAGCACTGAGAATGGCCAAGACTGAAGAATTGTGGGACTGTGATCTTAGACAAGAAACCCAAAGAGGTGCGCACGTCTTCTGGAGGTGTGTTTTGCCTAGGAGGATTGGCCAATTCTAAAGAATCTGAAAGGCAAGGGAAGATGGCAAGAGACAGACAAATTTCTGAGGACAAGAGGACAAAAACTGGAACTGAGGAGCTACTGATGAGGCAAGTCTGGAACCGTGAATAAAACTGAACCAGAAGTAGACCAACTTTAATGATGACTAAATTCAAATCTTCTCAATCCCTGCCTGGATTAAGACAATGTGGGATTGCCAGTCCTTTGGTCACCTTTCTGAAGCAAAAATAAATCCTCTCTGAATAAAGTTAACAGCACGTTCACTTTTTTCATATACAATATCTGGAATTCAATCGAAAAGAACCAATCAAATAAAGAGATACAATGTGACCTAAAAGCACAAGAAACAAAAGTCAACAGTAACAGATCTACAGGAAATGTAGATAAAGTTTTCAGAACTAGATATTAAAATAATTATGACTAATATACTCAAGGAAATAAAAAACCTGAAAATTTTGGAGGGAAAGTGTAAATCATAAAAAAATGTCAAATGAAATTTTAGAACTGAGAAATTCAAATAATGGTTTTATTATGCTAGACACAGATGAAAAAAAGAATTCATGAACCAAAAGATAGGTCTGAAGAAAATATAAAAAACTAAACATACAAAAGAATGGAAAAGAACAGAAAGAACATAGTAGATAAATGGGATACAGTAAAATGGTCTAAGAAATGTATAACTGGAAGAAATGTATAACTGGAAGAAATGGAAATGTAAACTGGAAATGTATAACTGGAAGAATAGAAAGGAAAGACAAAATGGGACAAAAGCAATACATGAAAAGAGAATCACTTAGAACTTTCTAAAACAAGTGAAAAACACTGATCCACAGATTTTAGAAGTGGTGAAAGTGCCATTTAAGATAAAAACTAAGAAAGCTACACGTAAGTCTATCACAGTAACACTTGTGAAAATCACAAGAGAAAATATTAAAAGTAGCTGGGGGGGTGGGGAGGTTTACAATAAAGGAGTAATAAGCAAATTATACCTGACTTCTCAACAGAAACAACAGAAGCCAGAAGACAGTGAGTGGAATTAATAAGCTCAGAGAATTAAAGGAAAGTAACTGCTGATCTAGTAAAAAATACCCTTTCAAAAGGCAGGTGAATTAAAGACATATTCAGGCAAACAAAACTGAGGTAACCTGTCATAGGTATATTCATACCAAAGAAAACACAAATGAAATGTTCTTTGAGCAGAATAAAGAAATAATCATAGTTGACACATAGGAGGAAATAAAGAGCAAAGGAAATGATATATAAATGGTAAATGAATACTAATCTATATTAACACTATTATAATTTGGTATGTGGGGAGTTAAAACATATAAGTTAAAGACATACAGACATATCAAGACACTACACAAAACTGGAAGAGAAAATTTTAAAAGTTAAGAGTGTACTAAGGTCCTTGCATTGTCTGGAATGGAATAAAAGCAGTAATTAATATTAGATTTCAGTGAGTTAAGAATACATGTTGGAGACTACAGGGTAATAACTAAAAGGATAATAAAGACTCTATGACTAATACAGCTAAAAGAAGAAGAGAGAAAAGGGCAAATAAATAATCCATCAAAAGAAGGCAAGAAAGGAGAAAAGGGAAATAGAATAGGGACACAGAACAAGGAATAGAAAGCAAATGGCAAGACAACAGACTTAATTCTAAGCATTTCAATAAGTATATTCAGTTCAAGCTGAGCAAACTCAAAACACAGACTTTCAACAAAAACAAACTTCAGCGACAACAACAACAAAACCTAACCATATATTGGGCTCATCTTAAGACTAAGATTCAGGGAAAGTAAAAGTTAAAATATAGAAAAAAATACACATGCAACCCTAATCAAAAGAAAGCTTGTAAGGCTATGTTAATATCAGAAAACGTATTCTTTAAGGCAGGGATGCGTGATAGAGACAGAATGACACAGTATAATAATAAAAGGTACACTTCACCAGAAAAATATAACAATTCTAGATTTCTATGCACCTAATACACAACCTCAAAATATAAAAAGCAAAAACTGACAGAAACAAAAGGAGGAAAAGATAAATTTGTAGTCATAGTAGGTGATTTTCATGACCCTCTCATAGTAATAGAATAAGCAGGCCAAAAAAACATGAAAGATAAATAAATTTATACATATAATTAGTAAACTTGGCCTAATTTACGAGTTGTACTGTGTGCCCAAAAAAGATACATTGAAGTCCTAACCCCTAGTACCTCAGAATGTGACCTTATTTGGAAATAGGGTAACTGCAAATGTAATTAGTTAAGATGAGGTCATACTGGAGTAGGGTGGACCCTTAATCTATGATTCATAACCTTATAGGAATAGAGAAACACAGAGAGGAGAATGCCACGTAAAGACACAGGGACACACAGGGAGAAAATAACCATATCCAACACAGGCAGAGATTGGAGTAATACATCTATAAGCCAATGAACTAAAGGACTACTGGCGAACACTGGAAGCTAAAAGTGGCAAGGAAATTCTCCCCTACCAGCTTCAGAGGGAACATGGCCCCAACAACACCTTGATTTCTGATTTCTAGCCTCCAGAACTGTTGGAGAATAAATTTCTGTTGCTGAAGCCATCCAGATTGTGGTACTTTGTCACAGCAACCCTAGCAAACTAATACACAGCAATTAACAACTGGAAACACATTCTTTTTAAGCAGGCATGAAATATTTACTTTAATTGGTCATTAAAAAACAAAAGACAAAGGACTGAAATGATACATAATATACTTTCCAATCATAGTAAAATAAAAACAATATAACTAAAAAATCGTCATATGTTTAGAAATTTATACTCGTGAAAGGAAATCAAAATATTTTCAAAAAGATGATGATAAAAATAAAGTACATCAAAACATATGTGATGCAGCTATAACCACACTTAAAAGGTCAATTTGTAGCCTGGAAATGCATACAGTGTAATAAAAGAAAGGCTGAAAACTCTAAACTAAGATGGCTTCTTAAATGATATTCCACATATCCAAAAAATAAACAACACCAATCTTAAACAAACTCTCCCACAGAATGGTAAAAGAGAAAAAACTTCCTAATGTTTTTATGAGGAAAATTATGGGCCAATCTTATGAATGAACATAGATACAAAATCCTAAAGAAAGTATCAAAAATCAAATTCATCAATACATAAAAAGGATAATGTACCATGACCAAACTGGGTTTATTTCAGAAATTCAAGACTGATGTCACATTCAAACATCAATCAATGCAGTTCACCACATTAAAAGAATAACAGACAAAATGATATAATTATCTAAATAGATACAGAAAAAATTCATCACCCATTTGTGATAAAATCTCTTAACAAACTAGGAAGGGACTTGAAGGGACTATTCTTACTGTGATACAGGGCTTCTATAATAAAAACCACAGCAAACATCATACCTTAATGGAGAAATATTGAAAGTATACAAGGATGCCTTCTATCATTATTTGTATTCAAGACTGGACAAGTGGTTCTAGCCAGTGCAATAAGGCAAGAGAAAAAAGAAAAGTATAAGGATAGAAAGGAAGACAAAATTTCTCATTATTTGCAATTGACATGACTGTGTATACAGAAACATTTTAAATAATGTAGAGCCAAAACAAACCATTATACTCAAATGTTTTATTCAATACATAAAAAATAAATTGTATTTATATAAACAGGAACAATCAGAAATAGAAAAGGCCCCTTTTACAACGGCATTGCAAAACATTAAATACCTAGGAATAAATCTAATAAAAAATGTAGGAGATATTTAAACAAATATTTATGTTTAGAGAAATTAAAGAAAGTCTAAATAAATGGATAGATCTATAATTTTCATGGATCAGAAGGCCCAATACTATGAAAATGTCATTTCTTCACAAATTGAGCCACAGGTTCAATTCAATTCCAATCAAATTCCCAGTAGGATTTTTTTGGTAAAAATTTATAATCTGATTCTAAAATTCATGTGGAAATATAAGGGCTGTGATGAGTCAAGATAATTATGGAGAAAAAAGTTGGGAAGATATTCTCTACCAAATATTAAGATTTTCATAATTAACACACTGTAATAAAATCAATCAGTGGAAGAGAATACAGAATGTATAGTAAGACATATATATATATGTATGTGCACATAAGTATGTGTATGTGTGTACACACACATACATACAATACATACTTCACAACCTCACTAAATTTGAAAGATAAAAAAAAAGTTTCCAGAAGATAATACAGGAGACTATTTTATCACTTCAAGGTAAGCAAAGATTTCTTAAGCAGGGTACAAACAGCACTAGCTTTAAAGACTGATAAATTGAACCACACTAAAATTAAGAACTTCTGTTATTTTCAAAGAGTATCATGAAGAGAGTAAAACGTAAGCCACAAGTGGAAGAAGGTATCTGTTAAAGTATTATCGCCAACAAAGGGCTTGTATCTTAAGTAATAAAGAAAAAAAACAGATGACCCAGTACAATAAAGGGACAAGAGACTTAAATCAAGAGACACTTCATCAAGAGGCTATCTTAATGCCCTATAAGCCTATTAAAAGATGCTCACTAATATTACTAAATAGTGATATAGAAGTTATAATCTCAACGAGACAGCAATATATACTAACCAGAATATTCAATATTAAAAGACTCATAATACCCAAGGTATTGACAGGGATATGTATGGAACAACTGAAACCCACGTGCTGCTAATAAAGTGTAAATTGGTATAATCACTTTGGAAAACTGTTTGGCATTATCTACTCAAGTTTTAAAACTATGACCTACCACTTTCACTCCTATATATTCAACAGAAATACATGCAAGAACACCATGTACAAGAATCTTCACAGCATCATTATCTCAAACAGCCCAAACTGAAAGCACTCAAATTTCTAACAGAAACAGCAAATAAATTCTATGATTTCGATTGAATCCTTACATTGATGAGAGTGAATGAACAGTACTGCTACATGCAACAACATGGGCCAATCTCATAAACATAATGTCAAAATAAGCCAGACAAAAGTTTACAAAATTTTGTACAAATTTCAACAACAGAAGTAGTCAGAAGACTGGTTTCCTTGGGAACAGAGAGAGTAATATCTGAGTGGGGGTACAAAGGAGGCTTCTAGGGTATTGATTGATATTTTATATCTTCACCTAGTGGTTACACTGATGTGGTCCCTCTGTGGCAATTCACAAAGTTTTCAGTTATGAATTGTGCACTTTTCTGTTTGTATGTAATGTAATAAATTATAAAAAGGAGGAATTAGAACATACACATGAGAAGTTGATCATTTATAATTATAAAAAATTAAACCACTTAATAAAGTTACTATCAATACAGAATAAGATATAAAAGAAAAATGATTCAAAGTAACTTTAAAAAACTATAATGGTGATTGATTTTCAGTAGAGATGCTAAATGGAATTACTATTAAATATGGAACAAGTCTTCCTTCCAAAATGCCTTCACAGACTACCACCTGGACCTGGGGTTTTAAGAATTAGTTTTCTGTTAATCTTTAAGTTGAATGAAATCAAGTTCAACAGGAAAAAAATGCTGGGTTCAATTACTGATATAGGACAATTACATTTCTGTTAATAAATATACAGAAGAGATGGTGAAAACCTATCAGCAGAACCTCAGTTTAATATCAAACACAAGGTTACTACTGGTGCTTTAGTCCAGTTTAATTTGCCATTTATTAGTGTTGTTCCTTTAAAAAAAAGACATATATTCCGATAAATTATTTTGAATGAGATTATTCAGTAATCAAGATACAGGAAGAGGCCAGGAAAAGAAAAGGTATATTGAAAGTCAAGAATAAGAATAGGATACATTAAACTTCAAAGGTCAGAGACAGGATCTTGTTTTCTGAAAACTGAAATCATTGGATATGTTATTTTACTCTTCTGCTATGTAGGAATAAGAGCCAAAAGAATGATAAACTATGTATAATTTCCACTAATTAGGATTCTAATTTTCATTATACTCATGAAGACACGACACTGTAGAACTATGACTTGTTCTGTAAAGATGTGATGAAAAGTTTTAAAAGTCACTTAAAACTAAATGTTACAAGTATATTCTGTATCTTTGAAGATTTTACTGGTTTCAGTTTGAAGAAGATTTCCATATACATTTTATAGTAAATGGTATGAAGATGAAAAGCTGTTTTTCAGACTCTCGGATGTGTCATACTGCTATTTCTTCTTCTGAAAATAGAAAATGACTAAATGCACAGGATTCCAGTATATTCCAAATAAGACTGCTATATCAGCATCCTGAATTTTCAGGGCTTTTCCTGCCTTTAGGAAACTAAACTGAAACAACTCCATCGCCTAGGTCTATACCTGTGTAGAAGAATGAAGAAATGCAATGCTAATATAAACTAAGTTTAGAAATAATACACAATAAGCTATTGCCAATTATTTTCCACTTGTGAAGTCCTAACAAATGGCACTAAATAGAACTGTAGATTACATAATGAACTTACGAAGCTATCATAATGTTCATTAAAATAATAATATTGTACGTAATACAATCCATTATATTCTACACTACATTTTGTTGACAGAGATAAAAACATGAAGTTTTTCTCAGATAATTTAAAAGCAACTACTACAACCATACTCTCCTGTTCTTCCAATATCCAAATTTCATTCATATATATACATACAGACACACACAATACATATCTATATATTCAATATAAAATAACCCACGACTCAGTCTATATTTCAAAGGTTTCACTATTTTAAAACACTTTATCAGTCTTCTAAAAAGTATTTACTGTTCATTTCTACTTCAGTGAAATATACATATATATCATCCTGTTAAATACCATTCATAATCTGATTGTGTGTCTGCACCTACCAACTCTATATCTCAGATATTTCTTTTTTAATCCTTTCTTCTTTCTGCTCAAAGCACAGCCAAGCTTTATCTTTCCTCGGAATTTTATCTTTTAATCTTACAGAATGTAGATCACTTTCAATTATTTGAAAAGCACCACATGCTGAGTATTAAAGGAGGAGATAGTACTGACCTATAATAAATGAAGGACATAAAAACAACAATTTAAAAAAATATATGTACAAAGTCCCCTGGCTTTATAATCCTAATGGATCAAAACTTTATAATAGTAAATAAACAGTAATATAAAAATTACTAAACTGTTGAGTAATATTATAAAGAACAAATCATTCTCAGTTACAATGTCCAAGAAAAGCTTTGTATAACAGATAAAGCAGATAAAACTAGAATAATATTCCAAGCAGAGTAAGCAGCACTAGGAAAAGCTTGGAAACACCAATGAGCATGGCAAGTTCAGATAATCAAAGCAAGAGGTATTATCTATGGTTAGGTAAGATGGGGCCAAACAACAGAGCATCCTGAACAGGAGAATGTGGAGTTCAGAGGACTTTATTACATTACAATGGCAAGCCACTGTAGGTTCCTGAGCAAGGAAATAATGATGAAAAAGAATAATCAGACCTAACTGGAGTGATAAATTATGTTGCTGAATTACAAAATGAGACGTTTGGAGTATAATCAAAAAGCAAAATGAGAATACCAAGCAACAAGAGACCATGAAAAGACGTAGACAAACTTTGCCTATTTGAAATTCTGTCTAGCATCTAATGGAGGAAAAAAACACATATCTTCTGCCACCTTGACATATATACCATCAGCTGGCAATGCTTATCCTAGAGTAAACTTAAAAATCTCAAAGCTACAATGTAAACAAGCTATGTTCACAAGATCTTTGTAGCTCAGAATGATTCTTCCAGGATTCAGAAAGATGTCCTAGGTCCACACTACATGGAGTGGTCTGGTATATGGGTTTGTTGGACTAGTAGAGATAAAATTGTCTCTGAAAAGGAGATAAAGTATGAAACAAAAGCCCATTACACTATATTTTAAGTTTTAGAAGAATAACTTGCCAATAATATTCCACGAGTTCACAGCCTGTTATCAAAAGTTTAACATTAGACATTAGTCAGTTTTTCACTGGGATCATGTGAAGTTAACAAAGAACAGCAGTTAAGAGCACAGCCTCTTAGCCAACTGGGGGATCCTGGGCAAATTATTCAATCTACTGAAGCCTTGGTTTCTTCATTTGTTAGAAAAAAGAAAGTGAAGACATTAAAATAATATCTATAGTACCTCAAAGAATTGACAGAATAATGTAGTATCATGTAAAGGCATTAAGCACAGTACCTAACATACAGTAAGTGCTCAAAGAAGCTTAACTATTATTATTACTAATAAAATTCATTATTATAAATAATTGGAAAAATCTGTTGTCTTGGATTTGTTTTCTAAGTATTATTCTTCGATACTTATATAGTATATTTCAATATAAAAGGTACTGCTGTAGGCCCTTTACAATTTTAACTCATTTAATATATATAATTACCCTATGAGATAAATACTGTTAACATTCAGATGAGGAAACTGAAGTACTGACAGGTTAAAGTAACTTTTCCAAGTAGGTAATGAAGCTGGGATGTGAATCCAGGAAATCTGGCTCTCAATGCCATGCTCTTTTATTCAATGTGGCCTGTATGCTATACTAAATTTAAAGTACTGAACTTCCTTTTGCTGTAATTCTTTCTAAAATGCAATGTACTATTTCCTGACCCTCTCATCTCAGATTAGGTCAGGTCATGCAATTATATTTTCTCATAACACCCCATACTTCTTTAGAGTGTTTATCAGAACATGTAACTGAATAACTGTCTCCTTCAATACAATGTAAACTCTATGAAGGCAGCAACTGTGTCTGATTCACTACAGTGATCCTCAGGACTTCATATAAAGCACAGTGTTCAATATATATTTGTTGCATGAACATATATATTAACAAGGATTAACCATCAGCCAGCTAATAAACTGCAAATGAAAATAATTAAGACTACAGGACTGAATAATAACAAAAACTGAATAAAAACAAAACAATAATAACAAAAACATATGATAAGAATAAGGATTCTAAAAATAAACTTTCTTAAATCGAAGTGTGAAAAAGGGCAAATTTTTCAGAGGGCATCAAAATAGCAAGGCTAATACACTCCACGTGGTGTTAAAGTAGATAATTCTGAGTTAAAATAGTCTAGTAAAGAATCTTGCTTTGCCTCCATACATTTACTTAACACTGTAAACAGGTTTAAGAGGCGCAAACTACTAAGTATAAAACAAATAAGTTTAAAAAAGTGTAATGTATAGTACAGGGAATATAGTAGCATTTTATAACAGTTTAGCATGGAGTATAATCTATAAAAATATCAAATTACTATGCTGTACACCTGAAACTAATATTGTAAGTCAACTATACTTCAATTACAAAATTAAAATTTTAAAATAAATGTTAAAAAAGTAAAGTTTTTTTTCCTTTTGTACAGAGCTTTTAGTAGTTTAAAAGCTTACATGGTTCTGCATTATATTCAATCATAATCTACCTCCTTGAAAATTTCCTCTATTAGACTTAATTCCAACCCCTGGAGCTTCATATTGAAGTCTCTCCTTCTATGTGACAGCTCTTCAAGCTGTTGAAGACAGCAATCATATTCCCCCGTAAATACTGCATTAATATTTACAGACTAAACAGATCTACATACTTCAGTTGTTCACTGTCCCAACTTCTTATTACAGAGTTTCTAAGTCTTCCTTAGTTGCCAATGTTTAATTAAATGCTGGTGCCCAAAAGCAAACAAAACATTCCAGATATAGGCTGAGCAGAATAAAATTATTTGGTCTGAATACTACATAACTTTCCAATTTTGCCTTGAGTTACAGTTGACCCTTGAACAATGCAGAGGCTGGGTGCTGAGCCTCTGAGCAGTTGAAAATTCGCATATAACTTATAGTCAGCCCGCCACATCTGCAGATTCAACCAACCTTGGATCTCGTACTACTGAAAAAACTCCACATATAAGTAGACCAGCACAATTCAAACCCATATTGTTTCCAGGGTATGTATGTTAATCTGACAATCTCTAGAGTAGAATGACTCATTGTGGTTTTGACAAAATAATTCAGGTTTTTACTATTGGTTGGTTGGCTGACTTTCATTCTTTGTCACCTTATTTTTTTAATTATAAAAGTATGTTATACAAACAGAGGAATGTATAAAATATAGATGTACAGTCAACATAATTTTAAAAACATGCACTCACCACTCAGGTGTAGAAACAGAAGATTATCAATACCTTAGAAGTCTCTCTTATATCCTTTCCAACTTCTCCTTTTAGTCCTTCAAGTAATCATGATCCTAATTTTTAAGTGTTAACCATTCTCTTGCTTTCCTTTATAGTTTTGTCATATATTCCTCCATCCCTAAACAATATATTGTTTAGTTTTGCTTGGCTTTATTTTCCTACTCATAATTTCCCATTGCCTCAATTCCTTCAATGTAAGATTTGAATCTTTTCGTATTTTATTTATTTTTAATAAGCCACCTCATATCTTTCAGGGAGTGAAGCAGGGACTACAGTGGATAGCCCATCACATGTAAAAAAAAAAAAAAAGAGAAAGGTAAGATTAATATTCTGCTTAGGTCAGCCTGCCCCATCGATATGAGACAATGCTATCTCTCCCCAAAAAGAAACTGAGCTGAGGGGAAGTTGAACATCTTTCAATCTTTCTCCTAACCTGGATTTTATAATAGGGCTTTAGAATGTATGTAAATTCCCTGAATTAATGAACTACATCTTTAAAGAGCATCCCAGGATAAATATAATTAAATAAATGAGGCAACATTTGAATTATTTAGTTTCAATTTATTCATACCTCATATGTAAACATAAATATTTGCTAGTTGACTATAGAAAATTTTCTTCTCATATAAAAACTTTAAAAATAGAACATCAGACTAAAAGAACTGAAAATAATCATTACTGCCTAAAAATTCAGATAAAATCTCAAGGCAATGAAATTTGCCTTATTTACCAATTTAAATCAAAGACTGGCTGATATCAGTCTACTTGCCAAAGCCTAAGACGATTGATGGAAAAAGGCTGTTCACCCTCCTTCCCAAGTCATGTTCAGTAACATGCCACTCCCTGCTTGTGGCATAAACCACAATAAATAAAAATAAATAAGCAAGTAAATAAAGTGCAAATATTTTTAAAAATCAGGAAAAGTGAGGTTTAAAAAGGACACTAGTGCATAAATGAGAAATAGATGATTGTAAAAAAGAGCAGATATCCTAGAGAGTCACAGATACCCTAGACGCATTTCAATACAAGCACTTAAAAATCTTAAGTCAGTAAATCATAGACTTAAAGAAATAAAGAAGGAAAAACAAACACAGCTATCTCACCATATTTGTAAATCCCCCTCAGAAGCCAAAAGAGTGCTTTCACAGGGTAAGTAATCCTATTTTTGCTCAGTATCTCCACTTTCCCTCTAGTTCTTAAGAGAAAAGAAATTAACTTTCCAACGATTTGATATCTTCATTATTCCTACACTTGACATATCTAAATTTTACATCTAGGAATCCCTCAAGGAAACTTGATTTGTGATCTCTCAAAGAAATATATGTAGACACCTAATACACACAAGTGAGACATTTAAATGAGTAAACATTTCTCTGTTTGAATTATTTTGCTTTTGGTAAAAATTATAACTTTATAGTGCAGAATACAATTTTAAACCTGTTTTTCAAAGAATCATAATGGCTCACTTGGAACCTTTTAAATTCTGTGCCCCAAATTATCCAATACAGGTACCTCCCACTTTTCAAAAGTTCACTTTACACCATACATTAGTATCTGTTTTTGCTAACCAAAAGAAATCCAAAGAGGATTTTCCCTTCTATGAAAAAAGGCAAAAAGCAAAAGTAGCGTTCAGGGTTTGTTTTGTAGCAATTTCGTTATAAAGGCAGCATGCAGCCTGAACATC
This sequence comes from Aethalodelphis obliquidens, assembly GCF_003676395.1. NCBI lineage: Eukaryota > Metazoa > Chordata > Mammalia > Artiodactyla > Delphinidae > Aethalodelphis > Aethalodelphis obliquidens. The sequence goes on along the minus strand of NW_020837961.1, from coordinate 33,123,784 downwards.
CAGACTGGCATGGCCAAGATCCTTCCCCCAGAACTACATCAGTGCCTCAGCATCAAGCCATCATAGCTTTGAACTGTGTCTGTGAGCGTTTGTGCTTTACCTTGATTTATTTTGTCCATCTGTTAGCAAGATGTGTCCTAAGGTAACTGCTTCTTCGCTTTATTGCCATTTCAGCCTACAAAATGTTTCACAGGAGTGCTCTAACTTGGATAGTGGGGGGAAATTGCACTTTCACAAATCTATAACTACATATTTGGTCACCTTTGGACCAAAAATTGACATAGCAGCAGAAGAAAAAAAAGCCATAGACACATATGGCACATCTGCTGTAAATCTGTTTACCCCCTAATCTGGCCAGTAAACAAGCAGACTGGAACATGTATGTTGAAACAAAGGTAACAAGAAAAAAATTAATTTCATGGGCTTGTAGTCTTACAACAATCCACCTATAAAACAGGATTACAAAAAAAAGCGTGAAGTATCTCTAGAAATAACATCCTTAGAAAATATAATGAAAGGAAATCAAATATGCAAAAGAAAAAGTGAAGGTCACCATAACTACTGTATAAAAGAAGCTGGAGTTGTACATCCTAGTTTACAATGTTTATTTATTCACGTTTATTCTTGATTAATCTGTGTATAAAAATCAAGCTATACTGTTTAAACATGTAAGAAATGAGGGAGTTCAGAATATACTCATCAAATTATCAGGCAATACAATTACAACAGACGTGTTTTCTAATGACTGCATTCCTATATGCTTTTTAACATAAAGTTATAAATACATTTATGGTAGAAATCATTATCAGGGTGGTATGTAGATTATATTTAGTAAAAGCAATGCAGGAAGGTATACAGCTAGCCAAATAGATCATTTTCTTGAAATGTCAATTATTATATATATATAAAAATCAATATACAGGCCATTTTTACAGCTCAAATGTCACTTGCTGTAAGGAATGGCCCACATGTAACTAATAGATCTTTAACCAAATATTACAAATTTAAGGGCAAGAAAATCCAAGTTGTTATTAACATTTTGGCAATTTAGAGATTCTAATTAGAGTTTTTTTTTTTTAATTTTGTTTGCTTTTGTTTTGAATCTCCAGAGGGACGTGCATTCCTCTTAGAGGTAACGCACTATCAGATCTTAGATAGAGGATGTATCCTTCTAGGATAGAGGATGAATTGCTCTAGGATAGATAATATATCTGAAATTAACTAAGAAAAGTAGATACTTAACCATACTTAAGATTAACAATACTTAAGATTAATTTAATCTTAACCAAAAGGCCTGGAAGCAACTCACATTGAATAATCTTAAAATGGTTAAAAGCACAGATGATCACTTGAATAAATTCATCACAGTAAAACGTTTTTCCAAAACATTTTCCATCTCCATTCACCAGTCCATTCATTCTATAGCACAAGCAGTTACTGTCTACTAAATATTAAACAGGAAACAGAAATAAAGGCATGATAGTGCAACCTCTACATAGATTTTCACTATTCTAAACCCCTCCAAAATAAGTAAGCCTTAGAGGAGAGAAAAATCAATACAACATTGAAATTCCTTTTAAAGCCACACTGAAAAATATTTTAGGGGACATCATGTGGCAAAATTATGAATTGCTGCTGATATCTAAGAATGCACATGCAAAATTTATTGTGTGGCCTTTGATACAACAGGCGAAAATTTACAAACCATGATTTTTTTAAATATTAAATAAAAATATCATAACACTACATTTATAAATTAAACAGCTGTAGCTACTATTAAAGCTAGTGTATTAGAACAAATATTTTAGGAATGTATTAACCAAAGATACTAAGAAACTGTAGGACAGAGGATCAAGCATGACTAAATAAATGTATAAAGTAAATGAAATCACATGATCACATTCATCAGTTAATAACATAACTATGGAACAAATACTGGTCACGATATGTTTTAATATATATCATTATTTTCCTAGATTTTCTGTTACAAAAAGAAAACTAATTTCCAAACTGTTAATTAGGTTGTTTTATAAAATCTTGGTTTTGATTATAATTAATTGACAAATTCAGGGAAAGAAATAAAAAGTAATTACCTGTCATCATGAAAATGAAACAGGTAACTGACTCATTTTTTTTATCTAGTTTTTCTGCTATGAAGTGGACAAATATAAGCTTTGAATTATTATATATAAAGAAAGGAATATTAAACTGAGAAGAGTTAATTCCTACAAAAGTAGCTCTTGATTTTAAACTATTTTTAATTCAAATATCTATCTCAGTACACACACAAAAAAAACTCAAGTATTATTTTTGGTACTTCATAGAATTTTTGTCATATTTTAAACAAAACCATAATTTGGGGAATAAAAATGTCCTTAGAGGTCACCAATTAAAACCCTGATACTCTAGAGATGAAGGCACTGAGGTCCACAGAGTAAATGATTCATTGCCCATTTCAAGGTCACAATTTGTTGGCACCTGAGACTACAGCTTCTTTTACTTTTACCTGACTACTCATTACTCTGTTAAGTTTCTCCTCTCACAGCAGCAACTCCGTAACAATTATGGTCTGTTAATACAAGTGTTAGTAAGATAAGAATTATGAGTAATACCAGATGATGATCTTTCAGGAAAAAAAACTGTAAGTTTCAACAGGAATAGAAACACATTTTCATGAACACTGGGCCCTCTCAGAGGGTCAAAGAAACATAGTTGAGTTAATGGAATTTTCATCTCACCACTTGGTCATATGAAAACAAATCAGTGTATAAAATGCTGGTGCTCATCCTACATAACTAGGTGAATTTTAAAGCAAATTCAGCAAATTATTTTTGTTCTTTAAAATGTAAGTGTGAAATAGTATAAAAGTTAGATCTATAATTAAAACTGGAAAGAAAAGAATAATTTTCTAAAAGTATTGTTATTTTTCTTCTAATTATTTATAATAAAATTTCACTATAATATAACCATTATATTATACTTAGCTTAAGTGTCTTCTAAAATTATTTCTTAAATTAAAAAAAACTAGAGAAGGTTTCTCTTTGTTTCAAAGCAATTTATTGGCAAATTTTTTAAATCAAAATTTTATTTTTTCATTTCTGCCCATCAATCTGTAAATAATGATAGCTCATAAGAAAAAAGCACCAGTTATTTTTCAGATTAAAGCTTCTCAGAATAGTATACCTTCATCCTGCTGTGTCTTCTATTTCAGTAACTTTCAACCAACTTACAAGTGATAGCAGAAATCAAAACCTAATCCCCTAATCTTTAAATGATATTAAAGAGATAGCAAACACAATGGCTATCATGCTTAGAATATATATATATTAAATATTTTAGCACTCGATGAGAAAAAATTAAAGTTTCTGATGATGTTTGTTATTACAAAGTCAAAATATGAGAAGCAATATGCAAGTCAGACACAAAATAAATACTGAAGAAAGTACAGAAGATATAAAAAAGATGAATATTCACATATAAAATGGTCCACACAAATCAGAATAGATTCATCTAAGAAAAAAATTACTTAGAGAAGAAGCAAGCACAGTCAACACAGTTGTACTAAAAAAAAAAAAAATCTTCTAAGTCTCAAAAAGCAGGACTGATAAAATTTCAGTTAACTAAAAGTCCACACCTTCTCAATTTCTAATTCTTAAAATCTCACTGAAATCACCAAAGCAAATGCTATACAGAAATGTTTGCCATTAAGTCACCATCACGCTGTTTTTCTAATAGGTGTTTGCTCATACTGTGCCCCTTTCTGCCCATAAACTCTCCTCAAGATTTACAACCAAGATCAGGTGGGAGGCGTCCCTTTCCTCTGTACTCCCCAAATAACCTGTGCTTAGCATTTGTGTCTCTGCCTTCTTCAGCAGACTGTGACTCCTTAAGAGCCAAAACAATGTTTTATTTATCTTTAGCTCCAGATTACTTAGGAAAGTACAATTAACACATGAGAGGCATTCAAAACAGATTTGTTCTTTAATTAAATTTTATCAGTCATGGGCAAAACAACAGTACAAAAGTCAGATGAAATTAAATCAATGGCACAAGCTCGTTTGTGACAGAGGTTCTTCACCTCTGTTTTAGAAGTTTTAGCTGGTCATTCAAGTAAAAAACTACCACTTGCATCAGGATTACACAAACACAGAAATGAGACAAGAAATGCCTTGCCTACAGTTATTTGTTAATAAATTATTTAATAAAATGAATTATGAACACACACTGAGGCTACCTCACTCCTTCCACTAAATATTTTCCAAGACTTTCTTCTTCAAAACTAAGACTTTCCTTTATCTCCTTGATTTTGATCTCCTAGACGGTGAAGAATCCTCCAGGGGAAAGCAGTGGCAATATTAGAAGGCCCAGATTCAAAACAGAGGCAAAGTTTTAGCAAAAGCAGGATTATTCACACTGATAGTCTGATCCATTATTAAACAGATACAAAATTATGAGATAGAAAAGGCTTATTGAAAAAGATGTGATACTGAATGACCTAAGATGTTTCCATACATCAAATATTTAGTATAGAACCTATCACCTAGCCCCCAAGTCTGTACTCTACCCATTAAACCCAGTAAGTATCCTATTTATTACAGCTTCCTAATATAACCAGGTGATAGATAATTTCTTACCCTGCTGGTTGGGTGCTGAGTTCCCAGTGAGGTTAGGGAGGTTATTCTCTGACATTTTGGAGATGGAGACAGTCTCTATCTTTGAAGTAAAGAAAGGTGTGTGTGGGGGGGTAATTTTGGCATTAGCCCCAGTTTTCAGCTTTTCTTAAAATATTTTGCTTAAAATAAAGCTCGCTATAAATGGAACCAAAAAAAAAAACCCCAAAATATTTTAAAAATTTATTTTAAGTTACTATGCAATGAGAACATTTGGGATTCTAGTAAGAGCACTAAATGGTCACCAGAAGTACTCTGGCTTTAGTACTTATATAGATGCCTGCTCTCCCTTGGAAAAAACTTCTATTTTCCTCAACACCAATGATCGTCATTTAACTAAAAGAAGTCTAATTTTTTTCTCTTTTATTTTTCAGACTTGAAAAATGGGCGTGGTAATGCCAAAACAATGTGGATAGTAAAAGCACATTCTTAAAGACCTCTGAAATAAAAATGTAAATGACTGTTTATATCACATATAATAGCAAAAGATCATTAAGGTAAGATTTGATAGTAATGCTCGAAATAGCATCAAAACTGAAAGGGTAATAGAAGAGTGTCAAAGCAACTTAAAAAAAAAAATACTACACCCAAAGAAAACATCTTAAAATAGCAGTTAAATTCACTATCTAGAAAATTAGATTCAAATTCTTCAAGAAAACAGAGGCAAAGGATGATCTAATGGAAGTGCATTTAAGGGACTCTAGGAACCAGTAGCAACCTCTCAAGATCTCAAAACAATCCAATGCTTGAAACATGCAGGATATATCAGTAACAGAGTATCCCTTCCCCTCTAAAAACACATCACTACCACCAAATGATCTCAACCCTGAGCCATCCAGCAAAACCCTACAACCTTTATCTAAAGGAAACTGCACATAAAAAGGCATCAGCTCTTTAAAGCCCAGAGGATCCAATATTAACAAAAGGAAAAGGTAAGCCCGAACACTGCCAACAATATTCAATCTATTCTTAACCTGCCCTGTGGCAATATGTAACTTCCTGGCTGTCTATAGCTCCTGCCCCTACTTTAATGACCTCTGAAGACCTGATATTTGCTTTCTTATCAAAGATTCCTAGACCCCTGATCTCTGATTCTTCCACTTCCTTGAATTCTCTCTTTTCCTGCTTAGTTGCCTCTTAACTCAAGCTTCACTCATATTTCTAGTCAATCACAATAAGGATTTTTGTGGTACTGTCTGTAGACAAGGCCTCGAGCCTTGTGTTTACAAGCCCTAGTATTTAATTGAAATTTTTGGCTTATATTTGGATCTTAGCTTTTGCCTCTGATGATGAACTAAAACTGAAAAAATATATAAAACACAAATTGTTCAATTTTTTGTTATAAGCAATTTTGATATAAAGTTTATAAAATCTGAAATAGAATGACTAAAGCAAACTGTCTGCGCCCTCTAAGAATTTCAATTCTTGAAGCTAACTGTATCCCTAATGAACATAATCAAGTTGGAAATGCTATAACTGAACAGGGGTTTTCTTTGGGAACTACAGGTGAATAGGAAGTTAACTATGGCCCTACGACTCAAGTAAAAAACATCTTAAAAGTCGAATTAAAAGCAGATGGGTAAGGGCTTCCCTGGTGGCGCAGTGGTTGAGAGTCCACCTGCTGATGCAGGGGACACGGGTTCGTGCCCTGGTCTGGGAGGATCCCACATGCCGCGGAGCGGCTGGGCCCGTGAGCCATGGCCGCTGAGCCTGCGTGTCCGGAGCCTGTGCTCCGCAGCGGGAGAGGCCACAACAGTGAGAGGCCCGCGTATCGCAAAAAAAAAAAAAAAAAAAAGCAGATGGGTAAACCATGTTTAAATAGAAAATCTGACAAACTAAAAACAGTTTTAAGAATCTTGAAATTTAACTTAACTTTGTAAGGGAAATGAATGGATATAGAAATAAAATGTTTCAGCATTACCATGTTAAAACAGACGCAAGCATCTTGCTCAGCAACTAAATGCCTAATATTCCACTCCAAAAGAATAATTTAATTCAATTTGCTCTAAGAACTCTGTTAATCATTTGCTATCCACCTAATTTTATCTTTAACTCAGTTGTCTTTATTAAAAGAAAAATGGAAGTATTTCTATTTTGTAATTTAATAGAAATCATACCTAAGACTTTATTAACTTAGATGATTGTAAAGTTCCCAAATTCCAAACTAATAATTGAGGATACTGCTGAAAAGTTTCTTGTAGGGAACCCTCCCTTCAGGTCTAAAATTCTGACTCCACCTCCTAATCAGAATCTCCTAAAAATATTCATCGTAATACCATGGGAGTGGCCATGATGGATAAGCAAGTCTATACAGTGTATAAAAATTACTCTCCCTTTTGACAATGTTTTTCCTTTTCAATTTCCTTTTCTTACCAAATTTGAGAATATCAATTTTAAATAGATATAAGCTTCAGTAGTATGATTCTGCAACTATATATCAATTTAAGCTATGGCTTTGAAATTATAATCAAGAACAATTATAATCCTTAGTAGGAGACCTTTTCTTTCTATTGGACTTTTCAATAAGCCAATATTCTTCTAATAAATATTATTTTAAGCATGAAGTAATAACCAACTGAAATCTACAGCTGCATTAAAAAATGAGACAAACTGGTGTAGGGGGAGGGGGGAGGGTAGAGGTTAACACAGTAACAAACAGGCAGTAGGAAAATACCAGAGTGATATTACATCTCCTCCTTCACAATGCCAAATATTTAGTTAGCATATGGCCCAAAGCTTGTCTTAATTATCCCTCAAATGCTTTAGAGAAACTTACTTTTTTTAAAGCATGAAATTAAAGAGAATGGTCATAAACATCTCTTAATGATGCTTTTTGTCTTTCATGAGTAATAATGACAGATTTCCAGATTGGTGAGCATAAGGTTGTGTCTACACATGACCCACCTGAAATGCCTCTGATTTTACCAACTCCCTATCCCTGCCCTCAAAAAAAGATTATTGTGTAGACTTCACCAAAGATGCAGTAACACTCTTATAAATTGGTTTAAGTAACAAATCTTGTTTAACTTATATAGAAATCATTTCAAATGAGGATGTCATTACAAAAACAGTAAATTGATGAAACAGGATCATGAACTCTAAAGTAAATCAAAACTAAATGATCCCCCCCAAGTAATGTTTAAATAGCTAAATATAGGAAGTTTATACAAAAGAAAGGTCTCAACAAAATTTACCATGAATTCACAAAATTGAGGTAAAATTTATGTTAAATACTCACCACTAATGTTGAGTTCAAAAGAAATGAATTTATAAATAATCTATAATACTTCCTAATTTCATATTCTACAATATTGTTTAAAGTACTTTTAAACTTACCCAAATGAAGTAATGTAAACTGGGCTGCCAGTTCCTTTGCATCTTCCAGAGTAGTACAGAGTTTGTCTGGCATGAAGTAACTCTGGGATCCATTTGCAATAGCAGGAATAACGATTTTATATATCAAGAGTACTTTCCCATCTTGACTTGTTGTTGAATATAAATAATATTCTGGTGGTGCCCAATTATTTTTGTTGCAGTAATAATCCAAATGCATTACTGCAGAATTGAAATGACTGGATTTTAAAGAATACATACTAATTGGAGTAAGCTTTGTTCCAGGAAAAAGTGGGTAAGTGCATCTTTCAATTTCAGGGAGGCCTGGGCTATGCTGGCCATTGAGTCGAGCTGGAAGAGTTGGTGGCTTGCCTAGAATTTTGGGGTAGCTCTCTTCTTTGTTAGCAAACACAATCAGGTTTTCCGAATTGGGGCTAATCTGACCATTAAGATGCTGTCTCCAAGTGTTTTCTTTAATTACAGGTTTTGCCAGTGTTACCTCAATACGTGCTCCATCAATGCATTTTCCATTCATAACAGACATAGCAGCCACTGCATCTTCTCGGTTGAAAAAGTGAACAAAAGCATAATCTCTAAGTTTCTTTACTCGTTCAACTGCACCAGGTTTGAATTTACTGAATTCTACTTTAATTGTTTCCTCTGCAGTTGAGATCATTAAATTTCGTACATAGAGAACTTTAACTCTCTGCATGGTTTCCTCATCAACCTCTTTCTCTGGGTCAGCCCAATCTACCTGAATGGTATGGCCCCATAGTTGGAAGGTTCCTGTAAAAAAGAATAAATTAATTTGAAGACAATTAAAACAAAAGTCAAAATTAAGTAAATCTGTTTCTCCAAAGAAGCAGAAACTCAAATACATGTCGATATATTTAGTCAGCATTAGTTTCCTACTCACAAAATAGTTTTTACTAAGGCAAACCTAGCCAGAACTTATGGTGAAATTAATTTTAAGAGTCAAAAGAACAAAAACACTTCAAAGATGGACCTTTATTAGAAGAATTAGGTACTGTCCTTTGTATTTTTATCAAACAACAATGAACAGCTAAATTAAAATGTATACATTTAGTAAATCAGTAAATTATTATAAATAATGACTCATAAGATCAGCTTCATGTCTTTTCGAATCACTTGACTTATTTTACTTCCTTAAACAATCTCCATTCCTCTTTAAGGGCACTACATATTTTCATAAATTGATCTATGAGGTACTGTCGTCTGTCCATATGTATAGTAAGGTTAACACAGAAAAATAACCTTTGAAAAAGGATAAGTTTACCTGGAATTAGTTTTCTCCTAGCCATAGCAGCAGCTCTGTGAGATTCATATTCAACAAATGCAAAACCGCGATTTTTGGTCTTATCAGTTGCGCTTGGGTAAACAATGACATCTACAACTCCTTCTGTAACTTTCTTCATTTCATCCAAGATTTCTTCCTTCTTCTTTTCCTTTGGAATAGCTCCAATAAATAATCTGCAATTATCCAAGCTTACACACACACCAATAAACTTCCCTGGTCGAATCTCATAATTATTAAGAATTCTGATGGCTAACTGGGCTTCTTCTTTTGTAGTATACATCACAAAAGCATAACCTCGATTTTCACCACTAAATTCCATCATAAGTCGAAATTCATATATCTTCCCAGCTCTTTCAAATACAGGAACTAACTCATCTTCATACATATCACGAGGTATTTTTCCTACAAAAACTTCACAGCCTCTAGGTGGAGGTGGACCTTCCCAACCTGAAAGACAAAAATAAACAAACAGACAAATTCTAATAAGATATTTATGTTCACTATTCAGTAATTCATGCCACAAATTTACTGTGAGCCTTTTATATGCTATGCACTATTACAGGTGTTGGGGATACAACAGTGAACAAACTAGAAGCCCCCTTCCCTCATGAAGCTTATATTCAATAGAGAAAGGAGACAATGAGTAATAAGTGCTATGGAGAAAAATAAAGCCTGAATGAAATGAGGGAATGAGCCTTGAGGATATATCAGAAAAAAGAAAAGCAAGTGCTTTTTATATTAGTTATATTAGAACAACCAGAGCATGCAGGTCTGTATAGGAAATGCATACTTGAGGGAGGAGTAAAATGGTAGCCATCAATGCAGTCAGAGGCCAAGATTTTCTTTTAAGTCTGACAGAAAGTTAATTGGAGGGTTTGAGCAAGGAAATTGTACTGGCTATTGGTAGAAAGGCAAAACATTATATCCAATAACCTGTTTGCATCTAGTATAAACAGCACTCCTCTACTCACTACTCTGAAATTCCTCTCCAAATGACCACCCCTTTCATAGCTAGAGTACCCTTTCCCGACTGACCTAATCCTGACTTCTTTCTCAACTGCTTCTTAAACCAAGAGGAGAGTTAAAAAATGTAAGGGAAAGACATGCATAACCATATAATCTACCTCTTTTCCCTCCCAACAGTAAAAATGATTGCTGACGTCTTAAAGCGGTTACAAGGAAAGAGCTATTGTTTGGGATACTTGTGGAGATATACCTGATGTAAATGACTACATTAAAGATTCAATTTTTTGAACATAAACAAATTCACACCTGGAGGTGGACCACCAAACTTCCTTTGCCCATTTTCTTGAACCATGTTGTATCCAGTCTTTTCCATCAAAGCAAGTAATGCTGCTTCATTCTGAGTACCAGTTCGGACTTTACTGCATCCATTTGTTCCATCTGTATTTTCTTCATTCATGGTTGCAGTTCCTAAAGCAAAGTTTAAAAGCAGTGTTTATGACATGGAGCGCCAGGAGGAATCTATGAAGCATTTCTTTGAGTAGCAAAAAACCAAGGATAGTTGTGGCTGCTACATTTGGTTATCACTGTAGCCCTGCCCCCAAAGTTCTTCCCTACACTGGAAGCTGGAAAACTCTTTTAATGTCTCTGATCAATTAAGCAGTACCTTTTTAAGGCCTAAGCTACAAAGAAAGGAAGTCAAAAGTGAAAAAGAGAAAGGCAACAACAAAAACAAAAGTGGGAAAACAGAAGTAACTGAAAGGGAGAGGAGAAAAAAGCAAGCAGAAGTAGTAACAAAGTATTCAGAAATTATAAATTGATAGAGCTAAAATTAGGTGACCTCCAAAAGTCCTTCCTTGTTTTAAAATATCTGAGTTTTTCTGAGTGATGAGGAATACAGCTACAAACACATCCATATCATACACATCACACCCAATCTTTTTACAGTCTTTAAATTTCTTTCCAAGCAATCCTATTGCATCCAATCATGTAATTCTGAACACGGCAGGAGAGTAGCTCATGCACCCATACAGCTTCTACCTGCCATCTACCTCATTGCCTTAAATTTAGCAGCCCAGTGTTCTTTATTAAACTACTATTAAAGTAACAATAAACTACTACTTTATTAAACTACTATTAAAGTCATTTATCAAACTGCCTACTGAGTTTGCCTAACGAGCACTGAGAATGAGATTTTCATTTGGCATCCTGAATTCAACAGATCCAGAACTGAATGTCATTTTATCTTCCAAACGTGTTCCTTCCTGTTTTACCTGACTTCCATCAATTCATCCATCCAACCAATAAATGGCACCACAAGGAGTATGTATTACTCCTTCTCCAAACTGTCACAACCAGAAACTTGGGACTAAACCCTGAAGTCCTTCCTTTGACTCACAGCTATCAGTCACAAAGACCTGCATATTTTCCCTTCTAAATATTTTTTTTCTTTTCTTTTGAAGGAAAGAATTTTTATTTTTTATCACCACATCTAACAGTTCTCAATAACTTTGACATAACTCTATTATGTGCAACATAAAATTTTTAAAATCTGAAAAAAAAGAATGCTGTAAAAATAAAGAAATGAACACCGTGTAGAACCAACTGTAGACCTTGAATGGAACCCTACAATACCTATTTCTTACTTCTTTTGGCTGAATTTTTCCATGTAAATTCTACCATTTCGAAATAAATTGACCTCCCTTCCTTCAGCTCATGGAGCACGTAATTAATTTCTACTTTTCAAAAATGAAATGCATTTGGTAAATGTACCAGAAAGAACTGGTTCTCATCGAGAGGCAACTGCCGTAGAGAGATTACAAGCATATACACACTACCAAATGTAACATAGCTAGCTAGTGGGAAGCAGATGCGTAGCACAGGGAGATCAGCTTGGTGCTTTGTGTCCACCTAAATATTTCTTGAAATCAATCTTTTCCTGTCTATCCCCACAGCCTGTTCTCAATTATTTCTTACTTGAATTAGCATAATCCTTCCTCATTACTCAGTATCCATAGGGGATTCCCACAGATACCAAAACCCACGTACGCTCAAGTCTCATAAAATAGCATAGTAGTTGCCTATAACCTATGCACCTCTTCCCACATACTTTAAATCATCTCTAGATTACTAGAACACCTAATAAAATGTAAATGGTATATGAACAGTTGTAAATGCAATGCAAATGATATATAAATAGTTGCCAGCATTCCTGGCAAATTCAAGTTTGGGGAACTTTCTGGAATTTCTTTTTTCAAATGTTTTCGATCAAAGATTGGTTGACTCTGCAGCTGTGGAACTGCGGATACGGAGGGCCAACTATGCTAGGTTCCTAACCATTGTTCCAGGTTTTAGCCTTGTCTCTTACAAACAAAATCTCCACAATGCTGTCAAGATGATATAAAATATGTATATGACTACTTTAAGCTTCTCTTACAAATCAGAACTAAGGGAAAAATGGGTAAATTTATTTTTAAAATCTTATAGTCAAGAAGGCCCTGCTAAAAAATAAACAAAAAGCCTCAAAGAAAAATATTACTAGATTATTTTTACTACCTAAGTATTAACTATTTTGAAGGCAAAAAATACCACAAAACTAAGATGGAAAATTACAAACAGGGAAAAATGATCCGCAACACAACATAATAAAAGGCTAATTTCCTTCAAATAAGAAGAGCAGCATGGTGTCATAATTGAGAGCAAATTCAGGTACCTAAACGACTGCTTAAATGTGAACCCTGGTTCCTCCCCTTTACTAGCTATGACTTTGGGCAAGTTTGGCCTCAGTTTGTCTCTAAAAGATAGACAGTAACAGTTTCTACTTCATAGAGTTATTGTCAGGATTAAGCATAAAGTGCTTAAAATAGTATTTTGCATATAAGCACTATAAATGTATTTACTATCTAATTAATATAATAGAATATATAATTAATAGTAATTTCTAATAAAATAATACTGTTGTATAATAAATTAATAGAACAATAAAAAAACAAACTGCTGACCAGGGACTGCAAACTCTAATTCATTCATTTACTCAAGAAATGTTTATTAAGGACCAACTGTGTGCCAGGCACTATTCCTTATGTCTGGGATACATCAGTAAGTAAAAGACCAAAATTCCTCCCTTGTATAGCTTATACTCCAGTAAGGAAAGCAAATGATAATACAAGTAATATGTAAATAATATATGTTAAAAGATAACAGTAGGGGGAAAAAGAACAGAGATAGGGCACATGGGTGGGGAAGAGGTTTGCAGAAGACAGGGTGTAATTTTAAACAGATAAGCAGCATAGGCCTCCCTATAACACTGAGGAACCTAGCCATTGCAGTTATTTGGGAAGAACATTCAACACAAATGGAAAAACGAGGACAGAGGCCCAAGAGTAGAAGTATGCATGGCACATATAAGGTACAGCAAGGGGACCAGTATGGTAAAGCCAAGAGGAGAACAGTGGGAGATGAAGTCAGCAAGGTAACAAGCTGCCACATCACACAGACCTTGTAAGTCAGGTGGCGAAGGACTTCACGGTTTATTCTGAGTAAATGAGGAGCCACTGGAGATTTTGAGCACAAGGGTAATATGATCTTTCATTTTAAAAGGAACACCTGGCTATTGTATTGTTCTACTAAGCAGAGAGAACTGCACAAAGTTGGAAAGTGCTGAACAGAAGGTATCTTCCTGCCAAACTGAAGTATTCAAATACAGGTTGGACATGCTGGAGAAATTCAAACAAAGGGTGCATTGCTGGACCACGTGGCTTTTAACGTTCCTTCCAAAATTTAGTACAAAGAGAGTTCACGCATAGACCCTGCCTTAAAAGGACTTACAATCCAGGAAAGAGCAATATCATCATCATCATCCAGTTAGGTGCCTTCTTTGTTTTAAACCTGCATTTCAGAGAGCATTATCTCTACAAGAGATTCATAGTTCCTTGAAAACAAAATGTTGCAGGGTTTTAAAAAAAACTGGAAATTAATTCAATTAAAAAAACAATAATAAAAACTGTAGAGACCAAACGAAGTATCTGCAGACTTTCTGTGGTTTAAACTCTGGGCTGCATAAGAGCAGAGATCCCACCTGCCTTGAACACTTTCCCTGTTACCCACCACAGTGCTTGGTATACAGTAGGTACTCAGTAATTACTTGTTGGATGAAGAATCTAACAGAAAATTCAAAAAAATCCTTAATATAACTTCATACACTTTGGGCAGGTGTGCATTAAATTGGAATGAGTTTTTTGAGGAAAATTTGTTAATATTTATTAAAATCTAGGGCTTCCCTGGTGGCGCAGTGGTTGAGAGTCTGCCTGCCGATGCAGGGGACACTGGTTCGAGCCCCTGTCCGGGAAGATCCCACATGCCGCAGAGCATGAGCCATAGCCGCTGAGCCTGCGCGTCTGGAGCCTGTGCTCCACAACGGGAGAGGCCACAACAGTGAGAGGCCCGCGTACCGCAAAAAAAAAAAAAAAAAATCTAAAATGTACATATACTCAGTAATTCAATTACTAAGAAATTAACCTACAGGTATAGTTGCACAAGTATATAAAGATATATGCACAAGCATGTTCACTGAAACATTGTATGCAAAATAAAAAATCTAAAAACTATCTAGTTGTCTACCAATAGAGGAATGATTTAAAACTTATGGTATAACTACACAATGGAATGTTATGTAGTTATTAAAGAATGTCATAGATTTGTGTGTGCTGATATGGAAAAATATTCAAGAAATATCACATGAGAGTAAGTTGGAGAACAATACATTTTACTATATATCAACTGTGTGTTTTGTTTAAAGATATATATGTATACACTCACAGATGCTTGTGAATACAAAAATTAAGGCATACAATTTTGGAAAAATTTACAAGGAACTTTAACAGTAGTTATCATTGGTAAGTAGGAATGAGGAGTTAAGGGACCTTAATTTGTCACTTTTCTGTGAATATCAAGAGTGTGCTACTTTTATTAAAAGCAGAAAGCCCTTTCAGGGATTTCCCACTCTTCCATAAAGATAAAATCTAAACTCTTTTTTAGAAAAGTCATAAAGGTCCTTTCCTAACCTGGCCCACCTACCCCTCTCCAACTTCATTTCTTACTATATGTCAACAACAACACTTATCTAGTTGCAATTTCACAAATATGCCATGGTCTCATATACCAGCCTTTGCATAGGCTGCTCCCACAGTCCTTCCTCACTTTCTTTGCCTTTCCCACTCTTAATATTTTCCCAAAAAACCCTTGTCGACCCTCCCTTCTCAACGCTAAATTAGGTACTGTATTCCTTTGTACTGCCACCATCTCAGAGTGCTGGGCTGTCAACCCCTACCGCTCCTCCTCTCCAACCCCCGACAGAGTTTTAGAAGGGTCTAGTCTTTTATTTCCAGATCTCTACCACAATGTACATTCCCTGGCGTATGTTTAATGCTCAATGAATGAGACAGGGAGAGACATTGTGGTTTAACTAAAAGTAATGGACCTGGGTTCTACTTCTCAGTCAACAGACCTTTGACAAATCACTTTACACTTTTACCTTTACTAATTTCTGAAATTCCATTTTACGCTTATTTCTGCATTCATTTATTTACCACATTATATACTCTGCATGATGACAGGCACTTTATACACATTATCTCATTTAGTACTTACCCTGTGAGGTAAGTTTTCTTTTCCATTTTAAAAATAAATAAACTAAGACTAAGAGAGACAAAAGTCATAGCACTTGTAGGGTAGATATGCAAATCAGAGACCCGTCTGCCTAAATACTGGACTCCTAAACCCCTACTTTATATTACCCTCGTTTTAGTTATTTAATAATCTGAGATCTCCAAAGAGTGATATAATTTGCTGGAGATCATATAACTTATAAACTGCAATACCAGTACCTGAATCCAGACTTTTTTCAGAATAGTTTAAAAAAAAAGGTTAAAATAACTAATCAATTACTCATGCCTTCTTTGAAAAACTACAACACAATTAAAAAAAAAAAAAAAACCACAACACTGTACAAACTTAGAGGGAAAAAAAAATCCATCAACAAAAACTTTTTGGAAAACCCCTAATAAAATAATTTCAAACTTATCAGAGACCTTAAAAATCATCTAATTCAACCACCCACCTGATGTTTACATCTTCTTTATAATATTGCTGAAGAGCAGTCATCCATCTTATTCTTGAATTCTTACAACAAACTCACTATCCACTAGAGCAACGTAAGTTTGGCTAACTCTTTAAGAAAGTTCTTCTTTTTAATAGATCATAATCTCTTTCCTTGTAACTTTGACCTATAGGTTCTGACTTTATTCTTCTGGCCAAACTGAACATATCTTTCATATAACTGCATTTGAAAAACGATTCGTCTCTTCTCCAGGTTAAACATTATCAGTTTCTTTAACCCAACATCTTCTAAGTTGATGTGCCTAAAATGATTACTCCAGGAGCTATTAACAGGCCTCAAAATTGTGTTCAATGCCTAAAAACATCTGAGAATCACTATACCTTCCTCTTAAGAGCATCACAAGGAAAACCAGTATATTTAAGCCCACAAAAAGTTTTAGTTAAACAAACCTTTCGGCTTTGTTTAACTCAGTGTTTTCCAAACATTTCAATATGATACCCTCATTTTCCTTAGTAACTCTATTAGCTTTCTATAGAGCCATTTGGAAAATGGGTATATTAACTGCTTCTTGTATAGTTTCATGTTCCCTCACTATCCTCTTTTACCTTTAAAAGCATGATGGCCAAGACTGAAAAGTCCACCAGTACAGAGAAAGATTACATGTTTTACACAGCTGCATGACACTCACAGTTCAAATTAAGCAAACTGTCAAAAAAACAAACAAAAACCAAAAAACCCAAATCTGTCCTAGCCTATATCAAGTAACTAGATTTTAGAGTCATACTGAATTTCATCTTCTTAGGTTTAACCAACCAGTTCTTCCCACCCTCCTCTCTAATCCAACTGGTGCTCCATACATGAAATGACCTAACTTATCCCCCCTCTTCCAAGACACAACTTTTACATATGTGCAAGCTTAATTAAGAGCTATCTTTCCAAATATAATTAAAAAAAAACAACTTACATCTGCCCTAGTCTAACCAGTGAATAGTAACAGAATTCAACAATGGCTTAAATAGTCAACATTCTGTCATCCTTGTAATAAAACAGAATATCCACCCATCAATATTATTTGGGTACTGATAATTCATTTTAAAAATGTATTTACACTTGAAGAACAGGTATATGTGATATCCTAAAGAACTTTTGTTTTAAATAATAAAGCTACATTGTAAAGGCCCATCTCCATAAAAGGTAAAAAGCTGTTCAGCTTTTCCTTAATTCCTCCTTCCATGTTCATTTCATCATGGCTAGTAACGTCTCCTTTCTCTTTATATAATTTTCAGATTCTTTTAATTTACTGGCCTCATATATTTACTAAATGGCAGAAGTAGGAAAGAAGTCTTATCAAGGGAAAAGTCTTAAGTCTGTATATTCAGCTGTGTACCTTATACTATACTTCAGGAATATATTTTATTAATGTGACATTAAATCCCAATAAATAAATCAATGTATTATTAATAGATTCTTATAAAAGAGATGCTACTCTTTGACAATCAAAATCATTAATGAGAGAAAGATTAGTTAACCAACCTTTTGTCTTTAAACACAATTTTTTTCTACTATCATTCCTTTAAAATCAAAAGCATTTTAAATGATATAACTACCTTTCTCTGTTTAAGATGGTTTTTATTCTAGGTTTTGCCATTATACCATCACTGAAGACTTTACAGTAAGAAAACATTATAATTGCAAGTGGACCCTAAACCACCTCCAATTTTATACATTGGAAAATCAAGAGTAAGTAAGGTAAGGAAATTTGCTTAAGGTCACAAAACTAGTAACTGAAAAGACCTGAGGCTCAAGCCCTCAGAGATTTATAAACTCTGGCTCTCTTCTATCATTTAGTCTAGAGGAACCTTAATGGAATAAACATCCCACAGGACATCATACTGGCCCAATACACTAAAGACATCACATTGATACAATGTAGAGAAAAGCAAAGAGTGACATTTCTATTTTTAAAACAGGCTGCAGGAAAAAGGATGAGGAAAAAAAGACTCTAGTTTAATATGCTACCTTACACATGAAATTTACTGCCTATAAACATAATAGATAAATACAGCTTCTGCTTCCATTTTATCCAAAGAAGTATTGGACTTTTTTTTTTTTTTTTTACTGTAATGCATAGCCTGCTCTAAATGGCTGATTTCTTCAACTCACCCCACCTCTCCAATTACTTTATAGACATATATTTTGGGTTTATCCATGTCACTGAAGTTATATTTTTGAAGACATTGTCTAAAGCCCCCAACAGGCCAGACTCCACATTAAAGACTCTTTTCACTAAAGAAATACTAGAAACGTATGTTATATTCAGTACACTTCAAGAAATCTCAATCAAAATATAAAAACTTGAAATTACAGAAGTATAAGATACACTGGAAAGTCACCAATCCTACCCTCTCTTTAAAAAGGAGTATGTTCTTAAAGTCTCCAAAACACAAGTAACATATACACATATCTAAGTCACAATTAAGAAAGTTTAAAAATATCTAACATGAAGACCATACTTAATTTAACCAAAATACATTTCTAAAAGAGCCAGAATTCAGGAACCTCAACTAGAGAATTATAAATCAAATCTAAAACAGGCATACAATATCTTTATATTCATTCCAAAATGTTCCAGAATCAATCTGAGAATTACCAAAATTCCAAGGAAGCATAGCAGTCCAATACATTATGACAAAGCTGACATACCAACTGAAGCGTCCAAGGCTCAGTTAGTCCTCTGCCACTTTCAGCTGTGTATTCACAGCCCTAAGTGTTTTACAAACTTTCTTCCTACCCTGCTGACCCAAGGAATCTGAGTAAAGGAAGGAGGGTCCTGAGCATGAGAATGGCATACATGGTTTATGCAAAAAAAAAGTAGGAAGGGTAGATTAAAAGTTGTTGTACTCTATAAACTCTAGCTTTCACAGATAAATATTTTTTCCTAAACTTCGGACTTTCAAAGATTCCTCTCCATCTCAGTTTCAAAAGTAGAAGAAAAAGAAAAACAAAAAATCCACTAAGCTATAAAGCAGAAGTCCGAGATAGTATAGCCAATCACAGGATAGATATTCAAGCAGCAATTTGAATCAAGCCTTTAGCTTGAAATGCTAACTATATCTTCATTAATATTAAACATCTTAATAAGTTAACAAAAATATAAAATTTCGAATTCCTACTCCCTTTCAAAATAGAAAATATATTAATGAAAAAATAACAAGCACAATTTTAGCATATAAATGAAAATTAATCATTCATCTAAAGGAACTTGTCAGTTGTGTTCAAACTACTTAAATGGAAACTTCACCTTCTGAATTACTGTAAAAATTTATGAAGTTGTGAAAATGAACATTTTATAAATTTTATTTGGATTTTTAAAAACTGAATGCAATAGTGAAAAAGTATTAATTTTAAAAATATCAAAATACATTTATAGAAAGCACATTAGATCTTTAAGGCATCCTTTAAATTACATGGCATTAAGTTTCTCATTTGTTCAGTTGTTACTGAGTGTGGTACATGGTTAGCAGGTCAATGGAGGTTTTTTAGCAACAACTCATTTTAGTGACAGACTGCACTACAGGAACATGGTTGGAAAAATGAGAAGGATTAGTCAAAAATGTATGGATGTGTAAGTCTAACATTAAAAGGGTATAAATGGATCAGTTCAATTCCATTACTTTTATGAAAGAATGAGAGCACATTTTTATTCCTAGAAGTTAAATAAATAAAGTATAAAAAGTTTTAGTACTAGGTGTCTCACAACCTCTAGGAGTACTGTGGAGGACAGGTTTAAATTCAGAAAAAACTTAAAAATTGAACTACTTTAAAAAATAATTGTAACTAAAAATAAATTTTTAAAATAGTGCTTTGAATACAAAAGTGTAATATGCTCTTTGAACTTCGGATAAAGCTATCCACAATAAGACCAAAATTCTTGTACACTACTACAAAATTACGCATTACTATTGCTTACATAAGGTTTTCTATAATCTGTCACCTGAAATCTGTTACAATTTGAACACAGAGATCATATTTTCTTCCCTCATTTTCTTGCTTCACCAACTCTCAGGTAATAAAATGAGAAACAACAACCAGCACTAATATGCAAATCTGGACAGATTTTACACCAAACCCTCCTTAAACTAGCATGTCCAAGTTTCCTAACAACAAAAATGACACCCTTAAAAATATAAGGCTTAATTTCTGTCCACAAATTGGGCATATTCTTGTTACTAATAATTTTTACGTCATTATATATCTAGTAATGCTACATCTTATTTTTCAATAAAAGATACACTTTACATTTCACTTTATATTTCAAGTGTTGATATGTATTATAATCTTAGGTAATTATGTTCAAGTTGAACACTCCATCTTCTTAAGTGAAAATTAGCAATTGAAGCAGTGCTAATTATGGCACTGCTAATATTTAATAACTGCAGCACTAATACTAATCTTTATGTCTATAATGGCACATAATTGCAATCAAGCTATTCTTAAAATAGAATATTTTTAATGTGTACTCTGGAAAGGAATATATCATGAGAGCCCATGATGAACTTTAATTCTGAAAAGCTCTAAATGGAAGTTTGTCAAACTCCTCAACTCTACACTGCAGTGATTCGTGAAAGGAAAATACCTTCTAATTATTTAACTAAGCAAAATTCTATCAACACGCGAATGTTATTTATATGTTAGTCTACTTATACATGCAACATATCCTGCTTCCTGGTTCTATGGCATCATCCTCAAACACAAAGTGGTACAGATGTGTAAAAGAAGGCAAGTCTTTAAAAGCACCTGCTGATGTTCCATGATATTGGCCTATATTAGAATCACCATATACGATAAAGGCTATAGAGTATTCATCAAGAATGTAAAGAGACAGCTGAAAGAAACGTCAACATTAGCTAAACTAAATTCACATATGAAGCAACGGTGCCCAAATAAACCAAGCAGCTTCACAAGGATCTCAGAATTCAAACCAATGCAAGGATGTAACCTCATGTCTCCTGACTCCAGGTTCAGCGGTCTTTCCGGTACCCCCCAAAAATATTTTTATTTAATTAGTAATTAAAACCATGTGGCGTTAGGAAACAAAGATGATACTGTGCGGGTATTCACGCGTGTAGTAGTCCACGGCTGCACGCCGCTTGTCGCGGGGGAGAGGGGTCACTATCACCCTCTACACCCGCAGCCCGCCACTGTCAACACCCGACACACGAGAGAGCCCTTGGGGAGGAACAGAAGAGAGTCCAAGGCTGAGAAGAAAGTTCGAGGCTCATCCCCGTTACAACTCGATGAAAAGAACGACGTAATTGCCAAATCTCACCCAGCAGTGGGACGCCCAGGGCGTCGTCCCAAAGCCTCCAGAGGGGACGCGCGGGTGCGACAACGGCTGCACGGCCGGGAGGTCAGGCGGGCGGCCTGGACCTGCGGCGATCGACAGAAGAAGAGCGTTAGGAGAAGAACATGGAGGGAAGCGGATGGGAAGCGGCCGGAAGGCAGCGGGGGAGAGCGGAAATAAGGCGGAGAGAGGGCAGGGCGCCGCGGACGGAAGGAGCCGCAGAGAGGCCCCAACAGGACCGCGGGGCTGGGGGCGGACTGCCTGCGAGGCCACGCGGCGCCAGGAGCGACGGCGGGCCCAGTCTGCTCAAAAGATGCCCCTGGGGCGGGAAGCCACGCCGAGGGCACCTGCCCTTCCGCTGCTCGACGGGGCTGGGGCAACCCGCAAACACCGCCTCCCGCCGGGCTTGAGTAACCCGCAAACACCGCCTCCCGCCGGGCTTGGGTCCCCGCTGCTCAACTGCCGGGGCAGGGAGTCGGACAGGGCTTTCTGCAGCCAGAAGGCAGGGTCTCCAGTGTCCCTGCGGCCCCCATCCCTTCCTCACCCCTCGGGTCTTCAAATGTTCGTCCTAAATCCCTGGGACCAACGACCACAAACCGCCGCCACCGTTTCGGGGCCTGTCGCTCGGAGCGGTGGTCGCCGCAGGGGGGAGGGGAGCCCACGTGGAGGAGCTCGCGGCGTCCTCGCGCCTAGCCTGGTCTCCCAGCTGGCGCAGCGCTCGGTGGCCTTGGCAGCCCACGCGGAATGACGCCTCGACCAATCAGTGACCAGCCCTGGGGAGGGGGGCGGAGGAGTGGGCGGGACCAAGGTTTAAATCCGAAGGTGGCTCTTGGAAGGGGAGAAAAAAACTTTTGGAGTGACAGACGCTTTAGCCAATTGGAGCGAGAAGAGCCAGTTGTCGGCGCAGTTGGGCAGAGACTGATACCAAAAAAGGGTCCTGCGTGTTTTGTTGAGGCGTTTAAAAACAAGGGCTGTAATTTGAACTTCCGTACTTCTCTTACTTGGGGGGGGAATGTGGATGCATTGTAAAGGTTCTTTTTCTCAGCGTTTTCAAGTCTTAAACTGCTAGTCTGATCCAAGACAGTCATATATACTATGAAGCTCTTTAAATAAGGACTTGGGGGTGGGGAGATATAAGCCTAAAAGAAGGATTTGCAATAGAGTAGACTTGTAAAGATTGAGTGGTTTAAGTGCGCAAGAGGTTGGGCTGAATTGGAGACTTAGTAGTAATAGGTCGGACTGTGCAGCTATAATCAGTTGGGAGAGATTTGGCCGTGGCGGAGCTGAAGAACCAGGTTGTACTCGTGTAAAAGCAGCTTTCATGGATACGGTTGTGTCACATTCTGCACGCATAACCCTGAATTTTGCCTCCTTTAAAAATAGAGCTTGGGTTTATGTGGCAGACAACGAAAGAAAAAGATGACTTTAGGAACCAATTCCATAGATTCATGGAGTATTAGAACTGGAAAGAACCTAGATCATGTAGCTTCTCCTTTAACAAAGGAGGAACTTGATGCCCAGAATAATCCACTGAGTTAACACAGTAAACACAGGCCCCCCCTAATTCCCAACCTCGTGTTGCTTTCTTCTACACTAATTTGTGATTTCAATTTGTTGTCTCCATATATTCGAGGCACTAATGAATGTCTTAAATTTCCTCAGTTAACAAGTCGTGTGTGCGTATATATATATATATATATATATATATATATATATATATATATATTAACATACTCCAACAGTAAGGAATGAGCAAGAACTTTGGAGTCATACAGATCTGGGCTCAAATCCCTATGTTACCATTTTGTGATTATGACACCCTGGAGAAATAACTTCTCTGAGCCCTAGTTTAAAATGGGGTTCATGAGGTTTAAATGATGATGTTAATAGTGAGCACTTACTATGTGCCAGAAACAACCTTAAGGGATTTTCACATATTAGTTCATTTATTTTTCCCAGTAATTTTGGCAAACATGCTAGCCCCCTGTAGCCCCACGTTTCAGTTGAGGAAACTGGGACACACAGAGCTTAAGTAGTTTACTCAAGGTCATATAGCAAATAAGTAGCCCCAGTTTGTCTCTGAAACCTGCAGACAAAACCACTATGTTATACTGTCTCAAAGTGTGTCCAGAAACAAGTGGCATAATACCCAGTGCATACTAGAAGCTCAACAAATACTCTTCCGTAAACTCTCTGCCTTTCAGTCAATGAATACCAATCTCATTTATATAGGCTGCATGCATTCAAAGTACAGCAACCAGAAAACCTAGACTGATGGGATACACCTACTTAGCTTTTTTTTTTAAAAAAAACATGTCATTTCTCCACGTCAGGAACTACAAGGATAATTGTTCTATCATATTGATTACTATTTGTGGCTGCTCTTTTTATTTCTCTGAAGAAAGACTCCTTACATTCTTAATTTTCATGCTGATGCCTCCCCAATTCCAATTAATTAATTCTAAATAACACATGTTTAAGGTTAAACTAACTAAAATTGTGTTAGACATATTAGTCTGAAAAGTTTAATCAATTTTTAAGGAGGTGCTGTAGGATCCTTAAAATGACACTAGGTGGAGATGTTATCTTGTGAGCTGCACAAGATGTTCTTGGAAGCAGACTGAAGGGTTGTTTTACATTTCCAGTTTTCTTTTTTCCTTTTTCTTCTACTCCAAGTGTAAAGGAAACCAAATAAAGAAAAGTTCCTCAATAGGCATTAGAGTCAGACCAAAGAACTTGCTTTATGTAAGACAGTGTTACTTGAAGACCCCTCTGCTGCTTATATTATATGTTGTTTTGGTCAGATTCCTTCTAAATCTTTTATTATCCATAGCCTATAAATAGGTATATTTCTCAAATGCTATTAAAACTATATTCTTTACATGTAAAATTGAAGGAATGACGTTTAACTTTATTTCTCAAGGTTCCTAGAAAAGAGAATCTAAAACACTTATACCAACTTGAATTATTTTTCAGGAATAGATCCCAAATTAGGGTTTATTAGAAGTTTATTTGCAAGTTTATGGGGAATGTGATCCAAATGAATGGAAGAAAGAAGATAAGCTATGTAGAGGTGATTTTGACTGAAAAGAAGCCAAAAGTTGAAAGATACTTATTGGTGAGGGAGAAAATAGAAGGGGAGCTCTGTAAATGCCAGAAAGATAAATAATACTGTGGAACATGGAAAGAAAAAGTTACCAATAAAAAACTGGAGGAGTATGCAAAATATAGTTGGATAAAGGATCTGGATACCATGTAAATGTGTTTTTTCCCATATTAAATGCAAGCTTTTTGGATTAAGTTATCTTCACATACCTTCTATAAAATACAAAACCCCAAAAGGGAAATAAAAGCAATGAGGAGTCCTTATAAATGTTTAAAATCCAGCTTGATCCTAATAAAAGGAGTAAAAAGTGAACAGACTTGTGTAGCAGTCTGCTTTGTTTTCCATGTGATGGAGCTTCCTTCATCCATATCTGGCCGTGATGGCACAGATCCACCAAAAACATGGCAACTACTTGCATGTTTATAGAACTAATGAATATAGCTTGGGAGCTAGAGAACCTCCTTTAATTTGGTGACTCTCGAATCTAACTGATATCTCAAAACCCTTTCAGAAGTATAGGAGCTTTTTCCATACTTACATTAAATATGTTTAATTCAATTCACTGCCCTTTACTTTCTCACCCTGAGAGCAACAGCTTTCTGCCTGACAGATTAATTTGAATTTTTCATGACTCTGGGATGTGAATGCTAGTACCAAGATGATTATAAAGTAGAATAGCGCTTTTTCCAGTTTTGGTGATAGGTTACACCAAGCCATCTTTACATCCATTCAGTGTACCTCCCATGATTAGCAACCTAGCTTTCCAAGGCAGCAAATCTTTGGGATCTTCGTACATAGGTTAATGGTCTACACAGGGAGTAAACCCATAGCTAAGGCCTGGAGACACATAAACAACCTAATTGTTCATCAATGGGTGAATGGATAAAGAATATGTGGCATATATATATATATATATATATATATATATATATATAAATGGAATATTACTCAACCATAAGAAAGAATAAAATCTTGCCATTTGTGACAACATGGTTGGAACCTGAAGGCATTATCCTAAGTGAATAAGTCACACAGAGAAAGACAAATATTGTATGATCTCACTTTTAAAAACTGCAATAAACCTCAGAATATGCAATGCTAGTAACTATGTGGAAGGAAGGAAGGAAGAAAGGGGAAATGGAAGAAAGAAGAAAAGAAAAAAGAAAAGAAAAGAAAAAAAGAAGCTTGCACGCACAGAGAACAGATTAGTGGTTCTCAGAGGCAGGAAGTGAGGAGAGGGCAAACGGGTGAAGGAGATCAAAAGGTACAAACTTCCAGATATAGAATAAATAAGTCATGTGGATGTAATATGTAATGTACAGCATGATGACTATAGTCAATAATACTGTACTGCATATTTGAAAGTTGCTAAGAGCAGATCTTAAAAGTGCTCATCACAAGGAAAAAGGTGTAACTATATATATTGGTAGATGTTAACTAGACTTATTGTGGTGATCATTTTGCATTATATACAAATATTGAATCATTATGTTGTACACTTGAAATTAACATAGTGTTATATCAATTATACCTCAATTTTAAAAATTAAAATAATTTAAAAAAAGAATGGAGAACCATTATGCTAAAATCACCAAATTAATTTGATGTAGCCTTCCTAGTACAGAAAAAAACTGCAGTAAACCTCAGAATATGGAATGCTAGTAACTCATCTTTCAGTAACATCATCTGTCAATAATGGTAGAGCTATGCTGATCATCTGGCCCTTGGTTTCCCATTTTCAATTTAAAAAATCCAGTCACCCAATTAATTTTTTAATCAACTACAATATTAGAAATAGTGTTAAGTAATGCAGAAAAAAAATATTTTCCCCCTCTGACCTAACTCATAACATGAGAAAACTGACACATGTAAAAAATAATTTTCTGATAGTGAAGGTTAGAAACGTAAACACTTGGTTGGGGAGAGAGCATGATGAACTCTTTCCTGTGTTATCTCACTGGTGTAGTTGCATGCTTCCTTGGATAACAAGGTACAATGGAACCAGAGCTGACTGACACCTTAAGAGTCATCTGGGGGGCTGGAGTGCCAGCCCCATGTCACAGAGCCAGTCAGCGGCAATACTGGATCCCCAACTCCTCACCTCTGACTTCCAATCTTATGTACTAGCTCTCACAGAAACTTTTAAATTTGACTTTAACTTCTATATATTTATGATGGCACTTTTTAAAAGTGCCATGATAAATATATTCAATGAAGAAAATTACTTTGGCTGAGGCCAGCTTGGCTCAGAGACATTAGTACACCTGGCCATGAAGGATTCCTGAAGCAAAGCAGTACCTCAGGTATGACTTTTCTTTTATTGCACCCCATAGGTGGTGCCCTCCCGAGATGACTATAGCTCTGACTATCCAACTCTGTCACTTGTCACATCAGAGGAAGCAGAAGGAGACTCTTTCTTTGTGCCAAGAACATTTTGCATTTTCTCGTATGCAGGGAATACAGGGCCCATGGAATTCTAAGGGGAAAATAGAATGCCATTATAATCCACAATGCAGTCTGCATTTTTTTGTTGTTTGTTTATTTGGGGTTTGGGGGGGTTTCTTTATTATTTCTTTTTATTTATTTTTTATTTTATTTTTTTAGCTTTCTGGTAATTTTATTTTATTTTTAATTTTTATTAGAGTATAGTTGCTTTACAATGTTGTATTAGTTTCTACAGTACAGCAAAGTAAATCAGCTATATATATATGTACCTCTCTTTCTTGCATTTCCTTCCCATTTAGGTCACCATAGAGCATTGAGTAGAGTACCCTGTGCTATATAGTAGGTTCTCATTAGTTAATCTATTTTATACATAGTATCAGTAGTGTATATATGTCAATCCCAGTCTCCCAATTCATCCTACCCCTCCTTCACCCTTGATATCCATACCTTTGTACTCTGCATCTGGACCTCTATTTCTGCTTTGTAAATAAGATCATCTATACCAATTTTTTCAGATTCCACATATATGCGTTAAAATATGATATTTGTTTTTCTCTTTCAGACTAACTTCACTCTGTATGACAGTCTCTAGATTGATCATGTCTCTACAAATGACCCAATTTTGTTCCTTTTTATGACTAATATTCCATTGTATATATGTACCACATCTTCTTTATCCATTCCTCTGTTGATGGACATTTAAGTTGTTTCCATGTGCTGGCTGCTGTAAATAGTGCAGCAATGAATATTGCGGTGCATGTGTCTTTCTGAATTATGATTTTCTCTGGCTATATGCCCAGTAGTGGGATTGCTGGGTCCCATGGTACTTCTATTTTTAGTTTCTTAAGGAACCTCCATACTGTTCTCCATAGAGGCTGTATCAATTTATATTCCCATCAACAGTGCAAGAAGGTTCCCTTTTCTCCACACCCTCTCCAGCATTTATTGCTTGCAGATTTTTTGATGATGACCATTCTGACTGGTGAGGTAATACCCCACTGTGGTTTGATTTGCATTTCTCTAGTAATTAGTGATGTTGAGCAGCTTTTCCTATGTTTATTAGCCATCTGTATGTCTTCTTTGGAGAAATGTCTATTTAGATATTCTGCGCATTTTTTGATTGGGTTGTTTGTTTCTTTAATATTGAGCTTCATGAGCTGCTTGTAAATTTTGCAGATTAATCCTTTGTCAATTGCTTCATTTGCAAATATTTTCTCCCATTCTGAGGGCTGTCTTTTTGTCCTGTTTATGGTTTCCTTTGCTGTGCAAAAGCTTTTAGTTTAATTAAGTCCCATTTGTTTATTTTTGTTTTTATTCTCACTACTCTAGGACATGGGTCAAAAAAGATCTTGCTGTGATTTATGTCAAAGAGTGTTCTGTCTATGTTTTCTTCTAACAGTTTTATAGTGTCTGGTCTTCCATTTAGGTCTTTAATCCATTTTGAGTTTATTTTTGTGTATGGTGTTAGAAAGTGTTCTAATTTCATTCTTTTACATGTAGCTGTCCAGTTTTCCCAGCACCATTTATTGAAGAGACTGCCTTTTCTCCATTGTATATTCTTACCTCCTTTATTGTAGATTAATTGCCATAAGTGTGCAAGTTTATTTCCGGGCTTTCTACCCTATTCCATTGATGTATGTGTCTGCTTTTGTGCCAGACCCATACTGTTTTGATTACTATAGCATTGTAGTATAGTCTGAAATCAGGGAGTGTGATACCACCAGCACTGTTTTTCTTTCCCAAGATTATTTTGGCTATTCGGGTTTTTTGTGTTTCCATATGAATTTAAAAATTTTTTGTTCTAGTTCTGTGAAAAATGCCATTGGTAATTGGATAGGGATTGCACTGAATATGTAGATTGCCTTGGATAGTATAGTCATTTTAACAATATTGATTCTTCCAATCCAAGAACATGGTATTTCTTTACATCTGTTTGTGTCATCCTCAATTTCTTTCATTAGCATCTTGTAGTTTTTGAATTACAGATCTTTTGCCTCCTCAGGTAGGTTTATTCCTATGTATCTTATTCTTTTTGATACGATGGCAAATGGAATTGTTTCCATACAGACTGAAAGTGAGGGGATTCCCATTCCAAACAAATGGAAATCAAAAGAAAGCTGGAGTGGCAATACTTATATCAGACAAAAAAGACTTTAAAATAAAAACTGTTATAAGAGACAAAGCAGGACACTACATAATAATCAAGGGATCAATACAAGAAGATATAACAATTGTAAATATATATGCACCCAACACAGGAGCACCTCAATATATAAGGCAACTTTGAACAGACATAAAAGGAGAAATTGACAGTAACACAAAAATAGTAGGGGCTTTAACACCTCATTACATCAATGGACAGATCATCCAGACAGAAAATTAGTAAGGAAACACAAGTTTTAAATGACAATAGACCAGATAGATTTAATTGATATTTATAGGACATTCCATCCAAAAACCGCAGATTACACTTTCTTCTCAAGTGCACACAAAACAGTCTCCGGTATAGATCACATCTTGGGTCACAAATCAAACCTTGGTAAATTTAAGAAAACTGAAATCATATCAAGCATCCTTTTTGACCACAACACTATGAGATTAGAAATAAATTACAGAGAAGAAGACATAAAAAACATGAACACATGGAGGCTAAACAATATGTTACTGAATAACCAAGAGATCACTGAAGAAATCAAAGAGGAAATCAAAAAACACCTAAAGACAAATTACAATGAAAACATGATGATCCAAAACCTATGGGATGTAGCAAAAGCAGTTCTAAGTGGGAAGTTTATAGCAATACAAGCCTACCTCAAGAAACAAGAAATATCTCAAATAAACAATCTAACCTTACACCTAAAGGAACTAGAGAAAGAAGAACAAACAAAACTCAAAGTTAGCAGAAGGAAAGAAATCATAGAGATCAGAGCAGAAATAACTGAAATAGAAACAAAGAAAACAGTAGCAAAGATCAATAAAACTAAAAGCTGGTTCTTTGAGAAGATAAACAAAATTGATAAACCATTAGCCAGACTCATCAAGAATAAAAGGGAGAAGACACAAATCAACAGAATTAGAAATGAAAAAGGAGAAGTAACAACTGACATGGCAGAAATACAAAGCATCCTAAGAGACTACTACAAAAAACTCTATGCCAATAAAATGGACAACCTGGAAGAAATGGACAAATTCTTAGAAAGGTGAAATCTTCCAAGACTGAACCACGAAGAAATAGAAAATATGAACAGACCAATCACAAGTAATGAAATTGAAACTGTGATGAAAAATCTTCCAACAAACAAAAGTCCAGGACCAGATGGCTTCACAGGTGAATTCTATCAAACATTTAGAGCAGAGCTAACACCCATCCTTCTCAAACTCTCCCAAAAAATTGCAGGGGAAGGGACACTCCCAAACTCATTAACGAGGCCAACATCACCCTGATACCAAAACCAGACAAAGATACTACAGAAAAAGAAAATTACAGACCAATATCACTGATGAATATAGATGCAAAAATCCTCAACAAGGGGCTTCCCTGGTGGCGCTGTGGTTGAGAGTCCGCCTGCTGATGCAGGGGACGCGGGGTCGCGTCCCAGTCTGGGAAGATCCCACATGCCACGGAGCGGCTGGGCCCGTGAGCCATGGCCGCTGAGCCTGCACGTCTGGAGCCTGTGCTCCGCAATAGGAGAGGCCACAACAGTGAGAGGCCCGCGTACCGCAAAAAAAAAAAAAAAAAAAAAAAAAAAATCCTCAACAAAATACTAGCAAACAGAAGCTAACAGCACATTAAAAGGATCATACACCATGATTAAGTAGGATTTTTCCCAGTGATGCAAGGATTCTTCAATATACGCAAATCAATCAATATGATACACCACATTAACAAATTGAAGAATAAAAACCATATAATCATTTCAATAGATGCAGAAAAAGATTTTGACTAAATTCAACACCCATTTATGATAAAAACTCTCCAGAAAGTGGGCATAGAGAGAACCTACCTCAACATTATAAAGGCCATATACAACAAACCCATAGCAAGCATGATTCTCAATGGTGAAACACTGAAAGCATTTCCTCTAAGATCAGGAACAAGACAAGGATGTCCACTCTCGCCACTGTGATTCAACATAATTTTGGAAGTCCTAGCCACGGCAATTAGAGAAGAGAAAGAAATAAAAAGAATTCAAATTGGAAAAGAAGAAGTAAAACTGTCATGTTTGCAGATGACATGATACTATACATAGAGAATCCTAAAGATGCCACCGGAAAACTACTAGTGCTAATCAATGAATTTGGTAAAGTTGCAGGATACAAAATTAATGCACAGAGATCTCTTGCATTCCTATACACTAACAATGAAAAATAAGAAAGAGAAATTAAGGAAACAATCCCATTCACCACTGCAGCAATAAGAATAAAATACCTAGGAATAAACCTACCTAGGGAGAGAAAGATCTGTATGCAGAAAACTATAAGACACTGATGAAAGTAATTAAAGATGATACCAACAGGTGGAGAGATATACCATGTTCTTGGATTGGAAGAATCAATATTGTAAAAATGACTATATTACCCAAAGCAATCTACAGATTCAATGCAATCCCTATCAAATTACCAATGGCATCTTTTACAGAACTAGAACAAAAAATCTTAAAATTTGTATGGAGACAAAAAAGACCCCAAATAGCCAAAGCAATCTTGAGGGAAAAAAATGGAGCTCAAGGAATCACAGTCCCTGACTTCAGACTATACTACAAAGCTACAGTAATCAAGACAATATGGTACTGGCAAAAACCAGAAATATAGATCAATGGAACTGGATAGAAAACCCAGAGATAAACCCATGCAACTATGGTCAACTAATCTATGACAAAGGGGGCAAGGATATACAATGGAGTAAAGACAGTCTCTTCAGTAAGTGATGCTGGGAAAACTAGACAGCTACATGTAAAAGAATGGAATTAGGACACTCCCTAACACCATACACAAAAATAAACTCAAAATGGATTAAAGATATAAATGTAAAACCGGACACTATAAAACTCTTATAGGAAAACATAGGAAGAGCACTCTTTGGCATAAATCACGGCAAGATTTTTTTGACCCACCTCCTAGAGTAATGAAAATAAAAACAAAAATAAACAAATGGGACCTAATGAAACTTCAAAGCTTTTGCACAGCAAAGGGAAATATAAACAAGATGAAAAGACAACCCTCAGAATGGGAGAAAATATTTGTAAACGAATCAACAGACAAAGGATTAATCTCCAAAATATATAAACAGCTCATGCAGCTCAATATTAAAAAAAAAAACAATCAAAATATGGGCAGGAAACTTGTATAGACATTTCTGCAAAGAAGACATACAGATGGCCAACCAACGTATGAAAAGCTGCTCAACATCATTAATTATTAGAGAAATGCAAACCAAAACTACAATGAGGTATCACCTCACACCAGTTAGAATGGGCATCATCAGAAAATCTACAAACAACAAATGCTGGTGAGGGTGTGGACAAAAGGGAATACTCTTGCACTGTTAATGGGAATGTAAAGTGATGAAGCCAGTATGGAGAACAGTATGGAGGTTCCTTAAAAAACTAAAAATAGAATTACCACATGACCCAGCAATCCCACTCCTGGGCATATACCCAGAGAAAGCCATAATTCAAAAAGACACATGCACCCCAATGTTCAGTGCAGCACTATTTACAATCACCAGGTCATGGAAGCAACCTAAATGCCCACTGACAGACAAATGGATAAAGAAGATGTGGCACATATATACAATGGAATATTACTTCAGCCTTAAAAGGGAACGAAATTGGGTCATTTGTAGATATGTGGATGGACTTTGAGAGTGTCATACAGAGTGAAATAAGTCAGAAAGAGAAAAACAAATATCATATATCAACACATATATGTGGAACCTAGACAAGTGGTATAAATGAATCAGTTTGCAAGGCAGGAATAGAGACACAGATGTAGAGAACAAACATATGGACACCAAGGGGGGAAAGTGGGTGGAGGGAGGTTGGTGGTGGGGTGAATTGGGAGATTGAAATTGACATACATACACTAATATGTATAAAATAGGTAACTAATAAGAACCTGCTGTATAAAATAAAAATAAAATAAAATTCAAAAAAAACCACATTAGACCATATGGACTTAATTGATAGCTAAAGAGCATTCCTTCCAAAAGCAACAGAATACACATTCTTTTCAAGTGCTCATGGAATATTCTGCAGGATAGATCACATGCTGGGCCACAAAGCAAGCCTCAGTAAGTTAAAGAAAATTGAAATCATATCAAGTGTCTTTTCCAACCACAGTGCTATAAGGCTACAAATCAAAAAGACAAAAACTGCAAAAAACACCAACACACGGAGGCTAAACAATATGCTACTAAACAACCAATGGATCACTGAAGAAATCAAATGAGAAATCAAAAAATACCTAGAGACAAATGAAAATGAAAACGCAACAATCCAAAACCTATGGGATGCAGCAAAAGCAGTTATAAGAGGGAAGTTTATAGTAATTCAAGCTCATCAGGAAACAAGAAAAATCTCAAATAAACAACCTAGCCTTACAAAAGTAACTAGAAAAAGAACAAACAAAACCCAAAGTTAGTAGAAGGAAAGAAATCATAAAGATCAGAGAAGAAATAAAATAGAGACTAAAAAAATCATAGAAAAGATCAATGAAACTAGAAGCTGGTTCTTGAAAAGATAAATAAAATTGATAAACCTTTAGCCAGACTCATCAAAAAAACAGGGAGAGGGCCCAAATCAATAAAATCAGAAATGAAAAAGGAAGTTACAACAGACACCACTGAAATAGAAAGGATCATAAGAGACTACTACAAGTAAGTATATGCCAATAAAATGGACAACCTAGAAGAAATGAACAAATTCTTAGAAAGGTACAATTTCCCAAGACTGAACCAGGAAGATATAGAAAATATGAACAGACCAATCACCAGTAACAAAATTGAATCAGTAAAAAAAAAAAAAAGCTCCCCAGAATAAAAGTCCAGGACCAGATGGCTTCACAGGTGAATTCTACCAAACATTTAGAGAAAAGTTAACACCTAACATTCTGTAACTATTCCAAAAAATTGCAGAGGATGGAACACTTCCAAACTCATTCTATGAGGCCACCATCACCCTGATACCAAAACCAGATATCACAATAAAGAAAAATTGCAGCCCAATATCATTGATGAACATAGATACAAAAATCCTCAACAAAATACTCACAAACCAAATTCAGCAATACATTAAAAAGATCACACACCACAATCAAGTGGGATTTATCCAAGGGATGCAAGCATTTTTCAGTATCTGCAAATCAATCAATGTGATACACCACATTAACAAATTGAAGAATAAAAATCATATGATTATCTCAATAGATGCAGAAAAAGTTCTGATAAAACTTGACATCAATTTATGATTAAAAAAAAAAACTCTCTAGAAAGTGGGCAGAGAGGGGACATACCTCAGCAAAATGAAGCCCATATATGGCAAACCCACAGCTAACATCACTCTCAATGGTGAAAAGTTGAAAGCATTTCCTCTAAGATCAGGAACAAGACAAGGATGCCCACTCTTGCCACTTTCATTCAACATAGTTTTGGAAGTCCTAGCTACAGCAATCAGAGAAGAAAAAGAAATAAATGGTGTCCAAATTGAGAAGGAAGAAGTAAAACTGTCACTGTTTGCAGATGACATGATAGTATACATAGAAAATCCTACAGACACTACCAGAAAACTACTAGAGGTCATTAATGAATTCGCTAAAGTTGCAGGATACAAGATTAATACACAGAAATATGTTGCATTTCTATACACTAACAAAGAAATATCAGAAAATGAAATTAAGGAAATAGTTTGCATTTTAAATTAAAGCATCAGATCTTTCTAGGCAATTATTATATCTGTTCTAATTTGCATTGATCCGCTTATATGTACAATCTCTAAGGCATCCCTGAAATCACTGACCTTTTATGTTTTGCCAGCTTTTAGTCATTCCATTCCAATTCTCATTCTTAATAAATGAGATACATTTCCATCTCAACCTGTGTCTTAGCACCACTGGAATCTTTTTCTGTAGGAATAATGTATTTAAATGGAAACTTGAAAGAAATACAATTGAATACAATCAATCAAATCAAATCAAATACAAATCAAATACAATTTGATTTCTCTGTAATTGAAACAACTACCATCTGTAATTCTGATTTTCATTCTGTCCTGTGAATATGGGGCAGGCTAACCAGACTGAATT
Organism: Aethalodelphis obliquidens; assembly: GCF_003676395.1. Classification (NCBI taxonomy): domain Eukaryota; kingdom Metazoa; phylum Chordata; class Mammalia; order Artiodactyla; family Delphinidae; genus Aethalodelphis; species Aethalodelphis obliquidens. Next base: position 33,088,186 of record NW_020837961.1, on the reverse strand, counting down.
AGAACCACTTCTCTGGTTAAGCCCAGTAGCCCCCTGTAACCCGGACACAGGGCTTCAGTTCTATGAATAACTAGGAAATAGAGTAAGTCTGAAGTATGTGTTTAAGTTCTAGGAAGTGGGTGAGTAGTGTCTATGTCAATTAGTTGGAGGTGTAAGAGGAAAGAAGGGGAGTAGTCAGTAGAATGACTACAGTATGCAAAATCAGAATGACTGCTTTATGAACAAATATTAATAGCAGGAAATCTTATTAAAATTTTACACATTTGTTTTTCTTACTACTTATTTTTACTAGATGTGACAAATGGTTAAGTATATCTTATAGTCTATACTTGTAGAAAGCCTATTTTTATACACAGATACATATATTTTTATGTCTGCATATAAGATATTTTCATATATTTTATATGCAGAATGGTGTTCAAAAAAAAGCACTGGAATTATAAAAACCTATATGAAAATTTCAGCTCTTCTCTTTCCCAGTTGTACATAGGCTTGGTCAACTCATGTAACTCATATAACCTCTCTGAGCTTTAGTTTTCACAGTTGTAAAATGGACATAATACCAAGTTTCTCACAGGTGTGTAGAATAACATGACATAGCAAGTGAAAACACTAAGCCCTGTACTGGACACTTTGGGATTTGTGATTTTTTGGTATTATCTCTTGAATTGTTTGCCATGGTTTGTTTGTTGTTTATTATAATTTTAGAAATTTTGAATAGACATTTAAAGAGTACTTTCTCTTACATTATACTTTCTCACAACCCAGAATTGACTACTGGGTTAATTAAGATCTGATCATATTTACTTTAATCCTTTTTTATTAAAAAAAAGTGTATATACATGCACACATATGATAAAATTAGAATCCCTCTGGCCACCAGTGCTAATCCCATTTACACCCTTTGCCCATTGGTTGATTTATTTATTCAACACACATTTACGGAGTGCCTACTATGTGCTAGGTACAGTGCTAGTTGCCAGGGTCAGTATTCATGATGAACCAGACTAAAAAAATCTTCCCTTTACTCCAGCTACAGTGACTTTCAGCCTTCTTGACCATACCAGGCAAAATTCTGCATCACAGCCCTAATTCTGGCTATTCCATAATCCTGGAATGTGCGCCCTCCACAAAGCCAGGTAGATGGCTATTTTGTCTTCTTTAGGGCTTTTTTGAAATTTCACTTTCTCAGTAAGACCTTCCAAGGCCATATTGTGTGAATTACGTTCTTCTTCCATATCATACATACAAACTATGTCTATCTCTGCTTTATTTTTCTCCATAGTGCTTCTCACCATCTAACACTGTATTTTATTATCTTGTTATTATCTGTTTCCCCTACTAAAATATGGCATCCAAGACTGCAGAGATTTTGGTCTGCTTTATTCATTGCTCTACCTTCAGTGCCTAGCACAGTGCCCTCAAAAATTATTTGTCCAATCAATGAATAAGAGATTAAAAATTAGAGCAGCTTATTTTCCTCTCAAAGTTTAATGATTGAAGTGGCTTAATGAAAGAAAAGTGTAATTTATGTGATTTTCAAAATTGCTGATACATAAAAAGATATCATCCCCATCTTCCAGCTTCTATAGAAAAAGTAGAATACTTATTTTCGAAATATGCATGGAATAGCTTTCATAATGCCAAGGTTAGATAACTTATAACTAACATATTTTGAAACTGATGAAAATTACTCCAAAATTAGCTTTTGGACAATTTATGCTGCTCTGTTGATTTATCCCTTGATTTGAAATTATGGTGAATCAAATTTCTGCTGACCCCAGAGGAAATTTTACATCCAGCCTTCACTTTAGCCTCTAGAAATGTACTTAGCTGGCACAGTACAGCAGGGGTCTCCAGCCAGTACTGGTCTGAGGCCTGTTAGGAGCCAGGCCGCACAGCAGGAGGTGAGTGGCGGGCGAGCAAGGAAAGCTTCATCTGTCGCTGCCCATCACTCCTTATCGCTCGCCTTACCGCCTAAAACATTGCTTGCATCCCCCCCCCCCATCGCCTGCATTACCGCCTAAACCATCCCACCCACCCCCCACATCCATGGAAAAACTGTCTTCCACAAAACCAGTCTCTGGTGCCAAAAAGGTTGGGGACCGTTGCACAGGACTCCATCCTTTCACTAACCCCAGTGAAAGAATAATTCAAGGGCATAAGCAACATTGTTCGATAAAAATTGTCTAGCTCCTACTTATTTCTAAGTACTTTAGTAAATCTAAGAGTTGTATTTCAACACAGTTTTTGAGGCAGAGTGATAAGATGGAAATGAAATGGGCTTTGGAATAAGACAGTTCAAATACTGGCAGCATAACTTTAGACACAAATTACTTAGGCTCTCAAAGTCTCCACTTTCACATCACTTACACTTACAACAATATTGTCTGTCTTGTATGTTGGTTGTCTAGATTAAATAAGATACTGTATCAGTCAGGGCAGACCAGGTTAGGCTGCAATAATAAACAGTCCCACAAATCTCAGCTTAAAATAACAAAAGTTTATTTTTCTCTTGAGCTACAGTAGCTGTGGGTCTGCTCCCATGCAGCCATTCCTCCTCCCTTTACTCAGGAGCACAGACTGACGGAGCACTGCCACCTGTCACATTGTAGGTGGCCATGGCAGAGGGACAGGAGAGCTCTGGGTGATCTCACATGGGTAATTACATGCTAAGTTCCAAATTGCCACATGTTCTTTCCAATCACAGTTCGTTAGCTGGGACTGGTCACATGGTGACACCAACAGAAGTGTCTAGGAGGTTGCCACCAACAAAGGGGTCTAGGAGGTATCATGCTACCGGCACCCAAAATGTGGGCACCTGCATGTTTACTAAGCAACATCAGTGATGACCACAGACATTCCATGTAAAGTGTCTAGCATAGCATCCACTTCACATTCGTCCCTTTCCTCTCTCCAGCCTACTCCCCATATGCGTTCTTGTTTATAAAATGGAAAGATCTATATCTCAGAAACATTATCCTTGAATTCCCAAACTGTGTTCAGTACAATACTTAAACCAGAAAATGCTCCATGAAAAAAAGTTATGTGATAAAATTAATTTGAGAAACACCACATACTACATCCCTTTCAGAAATTCTCAGTGCACAGTAGCTTTATAAAAGTTCAGAGATGGGCTTCCCTGGTGGCGAAGTGGTTGAGAGTCCGCCTGCCGATGCAGGGGACACAGGTTCGTGCCCCGGTCCGGGAAGATCCCACATGCCGCGGAGCCACTGGGCTCGTGAGCCATGGTCGCTGAGCCTGCGTGTCTGGAGCCTGTGCTCCGCAATGGGAGAGGCCACAACAGTGAGAGGCCCGCGTACCGCAAAAAAAAAAAAAAAAAAATGTTCAGAGATGTGGCAAAGATAACTGTTTAATTCTGTTTAACCCAAAGTTTAACAAACTTCTTTAATCACCCAACAAATTCATAGAATAGCTATTAATTACTTGTGGAACATCCACTGAATACTTCCTGGAAAATGTTGCTCCAATGAATTTAAGACTGCACTGAATTTCCAGCTGGCAACGAAAATGGTCTTAGCATTTAAAAACAAAATGTTTGCTACTCTGGAATGTTACTTACCCTGGAATTTATTACAGAGTGTCCTAGTATAGTTAATTGTTTTAAAATAGTTATCTATCAATATATAAGTAAAAGAATGTTAATTACTTTATTCAACAAATATTTCTTGAGAGTTTAATTCTACCAGCAGTACTGTTAAAACCAACACTACGATTCCCATTTATTGAACACCTCCTCTGTGCCAAGTTGATGTTAGATCCTAGAGATACCATATTGAACAAGGCAGACATGGTCCTTGCCTTGATGGTGGTCATAGTTTAGACAGGGAATATCAATCAGTGCTGTTCTAAGACTTTGCATGTGTTAGTTCATTTAATTCTCATAACAACCCTTAAAGCTGGCATGAGTACTGGCCTCATTTTACAGATGCAGAAAAGAGAGGTTGCACAGCTAGAAAAATGTTTAACATTCCAGGCTTGATTAAATAAATTGTAAAGCATCCATACCGTGGAGTACTTTGGAATCATTAAAAATTCTGTTACAGAAGATTATTTATGGCATGGGAAACATTCCTTACTATGATTTTGATGGCAAAAGGAGAGTCCTGTTTTTATTAAAAGTAAAATATTCCTATGTAATATTAACAAAAGGATGACAGATGATGTTGTTTTTGCAACAGTGAATTTGTAATATAATTATTTTGTAAAAAGATAATACATTTTTTAAGAGAAAAAAAAAATCCGATAACTTAACTTTTCTTTGGCGCTTGGACCGCAGCCGTGAGAATGTCAGGCCTCAAAAGAGGCTCGCCTCCAGCGTCCTCCGCTGTGTCGAGAAGGCCTGGCTGGACTTTGAGAAGACTAATGAAATAGCCACTGCCGGCTCCCGTTGGCAGATCCAGAGCCGATCACAAGCCGCAAGCTTGTGATTGTCCTTTCCCGGGCTCGATGCCGGAAAAGCGCAGGCACACGGGTACAGGTAAGCACAGGGCGTTCGAATGTCCAAGAAGGCAACCTGGACGAAGGGGATGAGAACTCTTTGCCCACTACTCAGAGAACACCGCGGGTCTAAGACGAGCGACCACCGCCTGCATCACAGCGGGTACCTGCAAGCGAAGGAGAGCGTGTCCCAGAGAGGGCGGATTCTCACGGAACACATCAGAGCTGCAGACGGACAACGCCCGCAGGGAGCTCCTGGCTGATAGGGCCGAGAGCTCAGGGAGAACACGGGAAGCACGTCAGCGCCCTGGGGAGCTGCTCCCGGCCAAGGCCAAGCTCCTGGAGGCCGGCCAGGAGGCAGAGACCACGAAATAAAGCTTCCCCCCTTCCTCTCCTTGGCCTCAGCAGTTGTGAAGACCAACCACTCAGTAAAACAAGTCTTCTCTGCCATTAAAAAAAAAAAAAAAAAAAAAAAGATAGATAATAGTAATAAGCCAAAGAAACATGTGTTGTAGTTTTAACCAGGAATGTGTTACTTGGTTATGCACCAGTTATCTTGTCTGAACGCAACCGCATGGTATATGTAAGTGTAAAGTTTCTTTTTAAAAAAATTTCGGTCTTCCCTGGTGGCACAGTGGTTGAGAGTCCGCCTGCCGATGCAGGGGACACAGGTTCGTGCCCCGGTCTGGGAAGATTCCACATGCAGCGGAGCGGCTGGTCCCGTGAGACATGGCCGCTGAGCCTGCGCATCTGGAGCCTGTGCTCCGCGACGGGAGAGGCCACAACAGTGAGAAGCCCGCGTACCCCAAAAACAAAAAACAAAAACCAAAAACCAACAACAGCAACAAAAAATTTCGATACTGCTTACTGTGAAAACTGGAATCCCCATGGATGGGTCAGCTTCCTACCTAGAGGGTGTACACTGCCACCCAAGGTTGACGTGACGTTGGCCCGAGTGTTGTGTTGCACTTAGTAAAGATTTAATACTAGATTCCTCCTTACAGTAGAAACTTACCCCACTCCTTCAGATCAAAAGGAGGAAAGCTTTTGTCTTAATTTAAGAAGAATTCAAATGTTTTATATGTCCAGACTGATAATAAATATTTATTCTAAACAGAAAATTGAGCGATAAAATACTGACTGAAAGAATTGAGAACAGATTGAATAAATACATGAGTGATTTAGCTGAGCATATTTGCAAGTAAATGATGTGAGTAAATGGCTGCTTTGGAAATATTTGGGATCCTTACAATGTTGTCTTGAGTAATTTAAATATTCTCTCTTGTAATCTTGGTGCACTCCTAATTTTCTTAAATTGTGGAATTAAGTCTCAACCCATCTCTGTCAGCCGTGTCACAGAATATAACTTATTAAGTTAATATTTTAGCAAATTACTTATGAATTAATGAGGTTTTAGATATATTCGTATATAATTTATAGCTAGTATATTATCTGTCTCTAATAGTGACAATGGAATAAGCCAAATGAGTGTGTGGCCAATTGTTAACTCAACCTGTGTATGACAAAATTAAGAATAAAGGAAGTAGGGATTTAACACCATAGGAGAAGCTAAAAGATGAGGTTCTTTTATTTTTTCCCTTTCCCACCTCTATGATAGATTATTTTTCTGCTGATGTGAAAATTATATATTCTATATGCCTAACTTACGAAGACCTATAGTTACCAACATTTGTATTTTCTCTCTAAGACAAGGACTTTAGAACTCTCTCAGCTCCCTCTTTCTTTCACCTGCTCCTGCAGCCAAACTACACACACATTCTTGGTTGCAGTTACATGGAATTTTAGTTCCACATCACCATACACACACACATACATCACACACACACACACACATACACAGGCATATTATTCTTATAAATTACTTAATAAGTTCTTTACTCAGCTCTTATTTCCATATATCTCAGTGTGACTGCCTAAATTTATTTCCATTTTTCTTAGAATATTCCCTCTAATAGTCTTTTCAAAGTTGGCTTTTGGATACAAACCCTCTGAGCCTTGAATGCCTGACACCATCGTTCTTGCTCCATCGTATTTAAATAATAGTTTTGCTGGATACAAAGTTCTACTTTTCCAATTCTTTTACTTGTTTTACTTCAACACCTTGAAACATTACTTCATTATCTTCTTGCATCCAATGTTATTGTGGAGAAGTCTGAGGTCAATCAAATATTGTCCTTTTGAAGGTTTTCTATTTTTTCTTTCTGGAATCATTTATAATTTCTCTCACTCTTCGACCTTAAGCTTTATCATAATGTGCCTAGCTATAGATTTTTTCTCACCCACTTTGTTTAGTCCTCTGTGAGCTCCTTCAATCAGAGATGTTTCATCTTTCTTTAATTCTGGAATATTTGCAGTCTTTTCTTCAAACATTACCTTCGGGCTTCCCTGGTGGCACAGTGGTTGAGAGTCCGCCTGCTGATGCCGGGGACACAGGTTCGTGCCTCGGTCCGGGAAGATACCACATGCCGCAGAGCGGCTGGGCCCGTGAGCCATGGCCACTGAGCCTGCATGTCCAGAGCCTGTGCTCCGCAACGGGAGAGGCCACAACAGTGAGAGGCCCGCGTACTGAAAAAACAAAACAAAACAAAACAAAACATTACCTTCTTTCCATTCAATTGTTTTTCTCTCCCAGGACTCCTATTAGTTGAATGATGACATGTGTGCGTCTCTCCTACATCTCCTACAAATTGTTCTTTTATATATCCTATATCTTAATGATGATAATAGCTTATTGTATATAGTATTGGCTAGGTACCAAAGACTCTTCTGTGCACTTTGCATATATTAGCTCATTTAATCCTCACTATAAATGTATAGAGTAGGTACTATTAATATATCCATTTTACAGATGGTAAAATGGTTGCCGGGAGTTAAGTCACTTAAGTTAAGTGACTTGCTTAGAGTCATTCAGCTGGTAAGTGGCAGAGCTAAGATTTGAGCCACACTTGTCACATGATTTCCCTTTATTTATTCCTGGTGTTGCTGGTGGAGTTCTTTGACCTGTTTTTTCACCTCCTTGTTAATTTATTGGTTGTTTCTATTCTGCTATTTATTTTAAATCATGTATTTCATACTCAGCTTTTTCTTCTTTATTTTCCTTTATAACTACTAATTCTTATTTCATGTTACCACTAGCTTTCTTCTTTCTTAGAGAACATGTATTATGGTTATCTTAAATTTGTAATCTATTTCTTAATGAAATAAGATCAAACGTTATCCACTATATCTTGTTTAGTTGTTTTGTAGCTGTTGGGCTCCTCAGTTATCTAGCGTTCCCCGTAAGCTCACAGTCACATTCACAGTCTTCATTAGTAATATGAACTTGGGTTGGAGGGGAGAGCCCAGTCCCTGTATTGTACCCTTCCTGGTGATTTTAAGGAGTTGAGAGCTGGGCATAGACCAGAGTCTCCTAATGTTTTGGTTATACACACCCAGTGCTCTTGGAGTGAAGGAGGAAGAAGGGATAACTCCAGGACCTGCTGTTATCTACTCTTCGCCAACACCAGCACCATCCTGGTGTGACCCTCCCACTCACTGCCCTGGTGGTCCTGCCATTTTGCTGCCTCACAGTATCAAAGCAGAAGGTACTCTCTTCCACCCAATAGCATTTGAGGAAATGAAATGATATCAAACAAACTCTTCCCAAGACTTCAAGTATGCTGCATCTGGGTTACTGTTTTTTTTTTTCCCAAAACAGTTTCTGTCTTTCCAGGGTTTCTCACATTTTTACTTTTAGTTTTATAGATCCTCTCTTTTACTATGATGACATTTCCAGGGTTTGGTCCTGGGAAAGTGCCTGCAGCCAATACAAGTTAACCATCTTATGAGGAATCAGAAGGCCTGAATTAAGTCATCAATTAAAAACAGAAAAAGGAAAATAAATGTTCTCTATATAATAGAAATACTCAGATTCTGTTATGTCAATGAAGATTACCCTTCAAATTTATTTAATCAAATAAGTTTATTTTGTAATTTATTGTTCATTGTATATACCACCCTATAGGAAGATCTCAAGGCTTCCTTCTTCATGGCTCCATCCCTTTTGAGGAAGTTTAATGATTAAAGTAAATGGTTTATAAATGGAGCTGAGCTCCTGTAGCCATTTCTGTTACTCTTTCTTTGAATTCTCTTTCCCCAGTTATGTAACTGGGATATCCTGGAGGACCAGGAAGTTGACATGGTGGGGTTCCAAGTGATAAAAAGCATGGAGCTGCCAGTTCTGGCCTGACTACTAGTCCAGGAATCCAGGATTTCAGCTAGAATGACAGGAGTATGAGATTTACTTGCTCACCTACTTTAAACACAAGATAGGAGACTGGGGATAAAGTCTGGTTTGTAATAATGAGTGTGCAACTGTCTATGGTTACCTCTGTGTTAAGAAAGTCTTTGGAACTTTTAGCACAGGGGGATCAGCTTGGTGCTTTGTGACCACCTAGAGGGGTGGGATAGGGAGGGTGGGAGGGAGATGCAAGAGGGAGGAGATATGGGGATATATGTATATGTATAGCTGATTCACTTTGTTATAAAGCAGAATCTAACACACCATTGTAAAGCAATTATACTCCAATAAAGATGTTAAAAAAATTGTAAAAATTTAAAAAAGAAAGTCTTTGGAACTTCATGTTCATTGCAACGGTCACAGCAGCTATAGTTGGCTGGCTGTGAATTTGGGCTTGTGATCCTAGCCCCAACAAACTGACCTGACAAACATAGGCAATATTAGGTTGCCATTTTGTTATTAATTTTGAAGACGTTAGAAGCAGGATGTGGAAAATGACTAAATTTGAGGGAAATGATTCTGTTTTCCTCCTTTATTAAAAAATTCATAAGCAGCAAAAGCAAAAACAACAAAAGCAAAAAAAAAAAAAACCCACAAATGGGACTACATCAAACTAAAAAGCATCTGCACAGCAAAGGAAACCATCAACAAAATGAAAAGGCAACTTATTGAATGGGAGAAAATATCTGCAAATCATATATCTGATAAGGGGCTAATAACCAAAATATATGAAGAACTCATAAATTCAATAGCAAAGAAAAAAAAATCCAATTTGCAGATGATCTGAATAGACATTTTTCCAAAGAAGACATACAGATGACCAACAGGTACATGAAAAGATGCTGAATGTCATTAGTCATCAGAGAAATGCAAATCAAAACCACGAGTGGGGAGTGGTCAAGGTGGCAGAGTTGGAAGACCCTGAGCTCACTTCCTCTATGAGCACACCAAATTTACAATTGTTTACAGAACAACTGTCTATGAAAAGACTGAAATCTATCAGAAAATATCTTCTTCTACAACTAAAGATATAAAGAAGGAACTGAGAGACAGGTAGAAGGGGCAGTGTTGTGATATAGTACCCCTGGGTGGGGCAGGGGGGCTACTGCAACTACAGTTTCAGAGGTTCTCCCGAAGAAGTGAGAGGTTCGAGCCCCATGTTGGGCTCCCCAGACCAGAAGTCCTCCATCGGGGAGACAAACCCCCCAGAGTATTTGGCCTTGAAGGCCAGCAGGGCTTACTTTTGGGAGACCCAGAGGACTGAGAGAAATAGAGACTCCACTCTTAAAGGGCGTACACAAAATCTCACATGCTCCAGGACCCACAGAAGAAGGTCAGACCCACCTGCTGATCTTGGAGAGCCTCCTGGAGAGACAGGAGGCAACTGGAGCTCAGCCTGGGGACACAGACATTGGTGGCAGCCATTTTGGGGAGCTTGTTCTACCACATAGACACTGCTACTGGCAAATGCCGTTTTGGAATCCTCTATCTAGCTTACTAGCACCGGGACACAGCCCCACCCACCAGCAAGCCAATACCAGTTCTAAGACACCTTAGGCCCCTCAACCAGCCACCTTAGGATCTGGCCCACTCACCAGCTGGTCAAAAACAAGCTTTGGGAAAACCCAGACCCTACAGTGAGCTGTGTCAGAAACCTGTTCTGCCCACCAGCAGGCCAATAGCCAGGGCACTGCAACCAGAGATTTTGGGACCTGGCACCACTCATCAGTAAACCAGCACTAGCCTTAGGACCCCTTGGGCCTTGGATCCACCCACCAGTGGACTGACACAAGCTCTGGGAACCCTGGGTCCTATATCCAGAGACCCCAGGACACAGCTCTGCCTGCCAGTGGTCCAGCACTAGTGCCAGGACCTGGCTTCAAACACCAGTGGGTGGGCACCAGACCCAGGATCTCCTGGGCCACAGGTCCACCCAACAGTGGGCAGACAAAAGCCCTTGGACCACTGCAATCTCACAGCCTGCCTTGTTAGGACCCAGCCAGTCAACCAATAGGCCTGCACCAGTTCCAGGACCCCCATGCCCTGGCCCTGCCTACCAATAGGCCAATATCAGCTCTGGGACACACTGAACCCATCAGCCAGCAGCCCTGGGATCTGGACTCATCTACCAGTGGGCTGACACCAGCTTCAGGATCCCCAGGGCACTGCAATCAGAGACCCCAAGACATGGCTCCACTCACCAGTGAGCCAGCACTAGCCACACAATCCCCTGGGTCCTGACTCTGCTTACCAGCAGGCCAACACTGTCTCCAAGACACGTTAGACCTATAAGCCAGCTGCCCCAGGATACAGTCCCCCTCACAAGGAGGCCAACAGTAGATCTGGAACCCCCAGTCCCACAACCACCTACCCCAGAAGCTTGCTCCACCCACCAGTGGGCCTTCACTGGCCCCAAGAAACCCCAGATCTACAGAGTCAGCCACTTCATGACCTGGCCTCACCAACCAGTGGCCAGCAGCCCCCACATAAAATAGGACCTGGCAACCAACTGGACCAGGGGCCAGCCACACGTTCCAGACTTCCCACAGCTGTGAACCCACAACAACAGAAGGACCTATGAAGCCAACATAGAGGGAAACACTAGTGCATATAGCTCTGATGACCAGAGGGGAGTACACTGCTGGATACATAGGATGTCTTCTACAAAAGTACACTTCTCCAAGATTGGTAAACTTAACCAACCTACCAGATACATGGAAATAAAAACACCAACTTAGGCAAAATGAGGTGACAGAGGAGTATGCTCAAAACAAAGGTACAAGATAAAATCCCAGAGGAAGAGCTAAATGAAGGGGAGATAGGCAGTCTCCTGATACCTGATAGGGAGTTCAAGGTAATGATCATAAAGATGTTCAAAGAACTCAGGAGAAGGTTGGACGAATAGAGTGAGAAGTTAGAAGTTTTTAACAAAGAGTTTAAAAATATAAAGAAGAACCAAACTGAGATGAAGAATACAATAACTGAAATGAAAATACACTAGAAGGAGTCAACAATATATTAAATGATACAGAGAAACAGATCAGTGATCTGGAAGACAGGGCAGTGGAAATGACTGAAGCTGAACAGAAAAAGAAAAAAGAATAAAAAGAAGTGAGGACAGTTTAAGAGACCTCTGGGACAACATCAAGCATACCAACATTTGCATCATAGTGGTCCTAGAAGGAGAAAAGAGAGAGAAAAGGGCAGAGACTATATTTGAATATATAATAGCTGAAAACGTCCCTAACATGGGAAAGGAAAAAGACCTCCAGGTCCAGGAAGAACAGAGAATTCCAAACAGGATCAACCCAAAGAGAATAACACCAAGACACATTGTACTTAAGATGGCAATAATAATAATAATGATATAATAATAATAAAATAGAGAATACTAAAAGCAGCAAGAGAAAAGCAACAAGTTATGTACAAGGGAACTCCAGCAGGCTGTCAGCTGACTTTTCGGTAGAAATCTGCAGGAGAGAGGGAGTAGCATTATATATTTAAAATGATAAAAGGGAAACACTTACAACCAAGAATACTCTATCCAGCAAGGATTTCATTCAGATTTGATAGTGAGAACAAAAGTTCTACAGACAAGTCAAAGCAGAAAGAGTTCAGCACCACCAAACCAGCTTTACAAGAAAGATTAAAGACACGTCTCTAAGGAAAAGAAAAGGCAAAACTTGAAACATGAAAATTACAAAAGGAAAAAAAATCATTAGTAAAGGCAAAATACAGTAAAGGTAGTAAGCCACACACAAAGAAAGTAGGAAGGTTAAGAGAGAAAAGTAGTAAAATCTTCTATATCTACAATAAGCAGATACACACAAAAAAAGATATAAGATATGATGTAAAAACAGTAAACATGGGGAGAGGAGAGTAAAAATGCAGAATGGTTAAAATGCATTTGAAATTAAAAGATCAGCAACTTAAAATAGTCATAGCTATATTTATAGATATAGAGCAATATATATAGATTGCTATATATAAACCTCGTGGTATCCACAAACCAAAAATCTGTAATTGATATAGACACAAAAAGATAAAGGAATGTAAACAATGCTAGAGACAGTCATTAAACCTCAAGGGAGGAGAATAAAAGAAGAAAGGAACAAAAAGAAACTACAAAACAACCCCAAAACAGTGAACAAAATGACAATAAGTACATACCTATCAATATTTACTTTAAATGTAAATGGACAAAATGCTCCAACCAAATGAAACAGAGTAGCTGAATGGATACAAAAATAAGACACATATATGTGCTGCTTAGAGACTCACTTCAGATCTAAACACACACACGGACTTAAAGTGAGGGGATGGAAAAAGGTACTTCATGCAAATGGAAATCAAAAGAAAGCTGTATGTCAGACAAAATAGACTTGAAAACAAAGGCTGTAACAAGAGACAAAGAAGGACATTATATAACGATCAAGGGATCAATCCAAGAAGAATATAAATGCACCCAACATAGGAGCATCTAAATACATAAAGTAAATATTAAGAGAACTAAAGGGAGAAGTTGACAGTAATACAATAATAGTAGGGGACCTTAACAGCCAACTTACATCAATGGACAGATCATCCAGATACAAAAATCAGTAAGGAAACACTGGCCTTAAATGACACATTTGAGGAGATAGACTTAATAGATAAATATAGAACATTCCATCTGAAAGCGGTAGAATACACATTTTTTCAAGTGCATATGGAACATTCTCCAGGAGATATCACATGCTAGGCCACAAAACAAGTCTCAATAAATTTTAAAAAACTGAAATCATATCAAGCATCTTTTCTTTTTTTTTCTTAAAAAAAAAGATTGCTTTACAATGATATGTTAATTTCTGCTTTATAACAAAGTGAATCATTTATACATATACATATGTTCCCATATCTCTTCCCTCTTGCATCTCCCTCCCTCTCACCCTCCCTATCCCACCCTCTAGGTGGTCACAAAGCACAGAGCTGATCTCCCTGTGCTATGTGGCTGCTTCCCACTAGCTATCTACTTTATGTTTGGTAGTGAATATATGTCCATGCCACTCCCTCACTTTGTCACAGCTTACTCTTCCCCCTCCCCATATCCTCAAGTCCATTCCCTAGGTCTGTGTCTTTATTCCCATCTTACCCCTAGGTTCTTCATGACTTTTTTTTTTTGTTTTTAGATTCCATATATGTGTGTTAGCATACGGTATTTGTTTTTCTCTTTCTGACTTACTTCTCTCTGTATGACAGACTCTAGGCCCATCCATCTCACTACAAATATCTCAATTTCGTTTCTTTTTAAAGCTGAGTAATATTCAATTGTATATATGTGCCACATCTTCTTTATCCATTCATCTGTTGATGGACACTTACATTGCTTCCATGTCCTGGCTATTGTAAATAGAGCTGCAATGAACATTTTGGTACATGACTCTTTTTGAATTATGGTTTTCTCAGGGTATATGCCCAGTAGTGGGATTGCTGGGTCATATGGTAGTTCTATTTTTAGTTTTATAAGGAACCTTCATACTGTTCTCCATAGTGGCTGTATCAATTTACATTCCCACCAACAGTGCAAGAGGGATCCCTTTTCTCCACACAATCTCCAGCATTTATTATTTCTAGATTTTTTGATGATGGCCATTCTGACCAGTGTGAGATGATATCTCATTGTAGTTTTGATTTGCATTTCTCTAATGATTAATGATGTTGAGCATTCTTTCATGTGTTTCTTGGCAATCTGTATATCTTCTTTGGATAAATGTCTATTTAGATATTCTGCCCATTTTGGATTGGGTTGTTTGTTTTTTTGTTATTGAGCTGCAAGAGCTGCTTGTAAATCTTGGAGATTAATCCTCTGTCATTTGCTTCATTAGAAAATATTTTCTCCCATTCTGAGGGTTGTCTTTTGGTCTAATTTATGGTTTCCTTTTCTGTGAAAAAGCTTTGAAGTTTCATTAGGTCCCACTTGTTTATTTTTGTTTTTATTTCCATTTCTCTAGGAGGTGGGTCACAAAGGATCTTGCTGTGATTTATGTCATAGAGTGTTCTGCCTATGTTTACTTCTAAGAGTTTGATAATGTCTGGCCGTACATTTAGGTCATGAATCCATTTTGAGCTTATTTTTGTGTATGGTGTTAGGGAGTGTTCCAATTTCATTTTTTACATGTAGCTGTCCAGTTTTCCCAGCACTACATATTGAAGAGGCTGTCTTTTCTCCACTGTATATTCTTGCCTCCTTTATCAAAGATAAGGTGACCATATGTGTGTGGGTTTATCTCTGGGCTTTCTATCCTGTTCCATTGATCTATCTTTCTGTTTTTGTGCCAGTACCATACTCTCTTGATTACTGTAGCTTTGTAGTATAGTCTGAAGTCAGGGAGCCTGATTCCTCCAGCTCCATTTTTCGTTCTCAAAATTGCTTTGGCTATTCAGGGTCTTTTGTGTTTCCATACAAATTGTGAAATTTTTTGTTCTAGTTCTGTGAAAAATGCCAGTGCTAGTTTCATAGGGATTGCATTGAATCTGTAGATTGCTTTGGGTAGTAGAGTCATTTTCACAATGTTGATTCTTCCAATCCAAGAACATGGTATATCTATCCATCTATTTGTATCATCTTTAATTTCTTTCATCAGTGTCTTATAATTTTCTGCATACAGGTCTCTTGTCTCCT
Organism: Aethalodelphis obliquidens; assembly: GCF_003676395.1. Classification (NCBI taxonomy): domain Eukaryota; kingdom Metazoa; phylum Chordata; class Mammalia; order Artiodactyla; family Delphinidae; genus Aethalodelphis; species Aethalodelphis obliquidens. The sequence goes on along the minus strand of NW_020837961.1, from coordinate 33,072,764 downwards.
TAGGTAGGTTTATTCCTAGATATTTTATTCTTTTTGTTGCAGTGGTAAATGGGAGTGTTTTCTTAATTTCACTTTCAGATTTTTCATCATTAGTGTATAGGAATGCCAGAGATTTCTGTGCATTAATTTTGTATCCTGCTACTTTACAAAATTCATTGATTAGCTCTAATAGTTTTTTAGCTCTAGTAGCTCTGGTAGCATCTTTAGGATTCTCTATGTATAGTATCATGTCACTTGCAAACAGTGAGAGCTTTACTTCTTCTTTTCTGATTTGGATTCCTTTTATTTCTTTTTCTTCTCTGATTGCTGTGGCTAAAACTTCCAAAACAATGTTAAATAATAGTGGTGAGAGTAGGCAAACTTGTTTTGTTCCTGATCTTAGTGGAAATGGTTTCAGTTTTTCACCATTGAGGATGATGTTGGCTGTGGGTTTGTCATATATGGCCTTTATTATGTTGAGGAAAGTTCCCTCTATTCCTATTTTCTGCAGGATTTTTATCATAAATGGGTGTTGAATTTTGTTGAAAGCTTTCTCTGCACCTATTGAGATGATCATATGGTTTTCTCCTTCAATTTGTTAATATGGTGTATCATGTTGATTGATTTGCGTATCCTGAAGGATCCTTGCATTCCTGGAATAAACCCCACTTGATCATGGTGTATGATCCTTTTAATGTGCTGTTGGATTCTGTTTGCTAGTATTTTGTTGAGGATATTTACATCTATGTTCATCAGTGATATCGGCCTATAGTTTTCTTTCTTTGTGACATCTTTGTCTGGTTTTGGTATCAGGGTGATGGTGGTCTCATAGAATGAACTTGGGAGTGTTCCTCCCTCTGCTATATTTTGGAAGAGTTTGAGAAAGATAGGTGTTAGCTCTTCCCTAAATGTTTGATAGAATTCCCCTGTGAAGCCTTCTGGTCCTGGACTTTTGTTTGTTAGAAGATTTTTAATCACAGTTTCAATTTCAGTGCTTGTGATTGGTCTGTTCGTATTTTCTATTTATTCCTGATTCAGTCTTGGCAGGTTGTGCATTTCTAAGAATTTGTCCATTTCTTCCAGGTTGTCCATTTTATTGGCATAGAACTGCTTGTAGTATCTCTCATGATCCTTTGTGTTTCTGCAGTGTCAGTTGTTACTTCTCCTTTTTCATTTCTAATTCTATTGATTTGAGTCTTCTCCCTTTTTTTCTTGATGAGTCTGGCTAATGGTTTATCAATTTTGTCTATCTTCTCAAAGAACCAGCTTTTAGTTTTATTAGTCTTTGCTATCATTTCCTTCATTTCTTTTTTAATTATTTCTGATCTGATCTTTATGATTTCTTTCCTTCTGCTAACTTTGGGGGGGTTTTTTGTTCTTCTTTCTCTAATTGCTTTAGGTGCAAGGTTAGGTTGTTTATTTGAGATGTTTCCTGTCTCTTAAGTTAGGATAGTATTGCTGTAAACTTCCCTCTTAGAACTGCTTTTGCTGCATCCCATAGGTTTTGGGTCATCGTGTCTCCATTGTCATGTGTTTCTAGGTATTTTTTGATTTCTTCAGTGATCACTTTGTTATTAAGTAATGTATTGTTTAGCCTCCATGTGTTTGCATTTTTTACAGATCTTTTTCTGTAATTGATATCTAGTCTCATAGCATTGTGGTCAGAAAAGATACTTGATACAATTTCAATTTTCTTAAATTTACCAAGGCTTGGTTTGTGACCCAAGATGTGATCTATCCTGAAGAATGTTCCATGAGCACTTCAGAAAAATACGTATTCTGTTGTTTTTGGATGGAGTGTCCTATAAATATCAATTAAGTCCATCTTGTTTAACGTATCATTTAAAGCTTGTGTTTCCTTATTGATTTGAATTTTCGATGATCTGTCCATTGGTGAAAGTGGGGTGTTAAAGTCCCCTACTATGATTGTGTTACTGTCAATTTCCCCTTTTATGGCTGTTAGTATTTGCCTTATGTATTGAGGTGCTCCTATGTTGGGTGCATAAATATTTACAATTGTTATATCTTCTTCTTGGATCAATCCCTTGGTCATTATGTAGTGTCCTTCTTTGTCTCTTGTAATTGTCTTTATTTTAAAGTCTATTTTGTCTGATATGAAAATTGCTACTCCAGGTTTATTTTGGTTTCCATTTGTGTGGAATACCTTTTTCCATCCCCTCACTTTCAGTCTGTATGTGTCTCTAGGTCTGAAGTGGGTCTCTTGTAGACAGCATATAAATGGGTCTTGTTTTTGTATCCATTCAGCCAGTTTGTGTTGTTTCGTGGGAGCATTTATTCCATTTACATTTAAGGTAATTATCAATATGTATGTTCCTATTCCCATTTTCTTAATTGTTTTGGGCTTGTTTTTGTAGGTCTTTTACTTCTCTGCTGTTTCCTGCCTAGAGAAGTTCCTTTAGCATTTGTTGTAAAGCTGGTTTGGTGGTGTCAAATTCTTTTAGCTTTTGCTTGTCTATAAAGGTTTTAATTTCTCCATCAAATCTGAATGAGATCCTTACTGGGTAGAGTAATTGGTTGTAGGATTTACCCCTTCATCACTTTAAATATGTCCTGCCAATCCCTTCTGGCTCGCAGAGTCTCTGCTGAAAGATCAGCTGTTAACCTTATGGGGATTCCCTTGTGTGTTATTTGTTGTTTTTCCCTTGCTGCTTTTAATATGTTTTCTTTGTATTTAATTTTTGATAGTTTAATATGTGTCTTGGCATGTTTCTCCTTGGATTTATCCTGTATGGGACTCTCTGTGCTTCCTAGACTTGATTAACTATTTCCTTTCCCATATTAGGGAAGTTTTCAACTATAATCTCTTCAAATATTTTCTCAGTCCGTTTCTTTTTCTCTTCTCTTCTTCGAATTATAGGAACCCCTATAATTCGAATGTTGGTGTGTTTAATGTTGTCCCAGAGGTCTCTGAGACTGTCCTCAGTTCTTTTCATTTTTTTTTTCTTTATTTTGCTCTGCAGTAGTTATTTCCACTATTTTATCTTCCACTTATCCATTCTTCTGCCTCAGTTATTCTGCTATTGATCCCTTCTAGAATATTTTTAATTTTATTTATTGTATTGTTCATCATTCCTTGTTTCCTCTTTAGTTCTTCTAGGTTCTTGTTAAATGTTTGTTGCACTTTCTCTATTCTATTTCCAAGATGTTGGATCACCTTTACTATCATTATTCTGAATTCTTTTTCAGGTAGACTGCCTATTTCCTCTTCATTTGTTAGGTCTGGTGGGTTTTTACCTTGCTCCTTCATCTGCTGTGTGTTTTTCTGTCTTCTCATTTTGCTTACCTTATTGTGTTTGGGGTCTCCTTTTTGCAGGATGCATGTTTGTAGTTCCCGTTGTATTTGGTGCCTGTCCCCAGTGGCTAAGTTTGGTTCAGTGGGCTCTGTAGGTTTCCTGGTGCAGGGGACTAGTGCCTGTGTTCTGGTGGATGAGGCTGGATCTTGTCTTTCTGGTGGGCAGGTCCACATCTGGTCATGTGTTTTGGGGTGTCTGTGGCCTTCTTATGATTTTAGGCAGCCTCTTTGCTAATGGGTGGTGTTGTGTTCCTTTCTTGCTAGTTGTTTGGCATAGGGTGTCTAGCACTGTAGCTTGCTGGTCATTGAGTGTAGCTGGGTCTTGGAATTGAGATGGAGATCTCTGGGAGATTTTCGCCATTTGATATTACATGGAGCTGGGAGGTCTCTTGTGGACCAGTGTCCTGAAGTTGGCTCTCCCACCTCAGAGGCACAGCACTGACTCCTGGCTGGAGCACCAAGAACCTTTCATCCACACGGATCAGAATAAAAGGGAGAAAAAATAGAAAGAAAGGAAGAAAGAGGATAAAATAAAATAATATAAAGTTAGATAAAATAAAATAAAATAATTAAAATAAAAAATAATTATTAAGAAAAAATTTTTTTAAAAAAGTAAAAAACAAACAAAAAAAATGAATGGACAGAACCCTAGGACAAATGTTGAAAGCAAAGCTATACAGACAAAATCTCACACAGAAGCATACACATACACATTCACAAAAAGAGGAAAAGGGGAAAAAATAATATACCTTGCTCTCAAAGTCCACCTCCTCAATTTGTGATGATTCTGTGTCTATTCAGGTATTCCACAGATGCAGGGTACATCAAGTTGATTGCGGAGATTTAGTCCACTGCTCCTGAGGCTCCTGGGAGGGATTTCCCTTTCTCTTTGTTCGCACAGCTCCTGGGGTTCAGCTTTGGATTTGGCCCCACCTCTGCATGTAGGTCGCCTGAGGGCGTCTCTTCTTTGCTCAGACAGGACGGGGTTAAAGGAGCAGATTCAGGGACTCTGATTCACTCAGGCCAGGGGGAGGGAGGGGTACGGATGCATGGCAAGCCTGTGGCAGCAGAGGCCTGCATGACATTGCACCAGTCTGATGCGCGCCATGCGTTCTCCCTGGGAAGTTGTCCCTGGATCATGGGACCGTGGCACTGGCAGGCTGCACAGTCTCCCGGGAGGGGAGATGTGGATAGTGACCTGTGCTCGCACACAGGCTTCTTGGTGGTGGCAGCAGCAGCCTTAGCGTCTCGTGCCCTTCTCTGGGTTCCACGCTGATAGCCGCGGCTTACGCCTGTCTCTGGAGTTCCTTGAAGTGTCACTCTTAATCCCCCCTCCTCATGCACCAGGAAACAAAGAGGGAAGAAAAAGTCTCTTGCCTCTTCGGCAGGTCCAGACTTTTTCCCGGACTCCCTCCCGGCTAGCCGTGGTGCACTAACCCCTTCAGGCTGTGTTCACCCGGCCAATACCAATCCTCTCCCTGCGATCCAAATGAAACCCGAGCCTCAGCTCCCAGCCCCCACCAGCCCCGGTGGGTGAGCAGACAAGCCTCTCGGGCTGGTGAGTGACAGTTGGCATGGATCCTCTGTGTGGGAATCTCTCTGCTTTGCCCTCTACACCCCTGTTGCTGAGCTCTCTTTCACGGCTCTGAAGCTTCCCCCCTCCGCCACCTGCAGTCTCCGCCCGCAAAGGGGCTTCCTAGTGTGTGGAAACCTTTCCTCCTTCACAGCTCCCTCCCACTAGTGCAGGTTCTGTCCCTATTCTTTTGTCTCTGCTTTGTTTTTTTCTTTTGCCCTACCCAGGTATGTGGGGAGTTTCTTGCCTTTGAGGAGGTCTCAGGTCTTCTGCCAGCATTTAGTGGGTATTGTATAGGAGCAGTTCCACGGGTAGATGTATTTCTGATGTATCTGTGGGGAGGAAGGTGATCTCCACATCTTACTCTTCTGCCATCTTCCTCTCCCGGGCCCAAGCATCTTTTCTGACCAAACACTATGAGACTAGAAATCAACTACAAGAAAAAAAAAAAACCTGCAAAAAACACAAATATGTGGAGGTTAAACAATATGCTACAAAACAATGGATCACTGAAGAAATCAAGAATAAATAAAAAAAATAATAATACCTGGAGACAAATGAAACAAAAACACAATGATCTATAATCTATGGGATTCAGCAAAAGCAGTCCTAAGAGGGAAGTTGTAGCAATAAAAGCCTACCTAGGTAAACAAGAAATATCTCAAAAAACGTAACCTTACTACCAAAGGAACTAGAAACAGAAGAACAAACAAAACCCAAAGTTAGTAGAGAGAGAGAAAAATCATAAAGATCAGAACATAAATAAATGAAATATAGACTAAAATAACAAACCAATAGAAAAGATTAATGAAACTAAAAGCTGGTTCTTTGAAAAGATAAACAAAATTGGTAAACCTTTAGCCAGACTCATCAAAAAAATAGGGAGAAAGCCCAAATCAATAAAATCAGAAATGATAAAGGAGAAGTTACGATAGACACCACAGAAATACAAAACATCATAAGAGATTACTTCAAACAACTATAACCAAAAAATGCTCTACCTAGAAGAAATGTACAAATTCCTAGAAATGTACAATCTCCCAAGATTGAACAAGGAAGAAATAGAAAATATAAACAGACCAGTTACCAGTAATGAATTTGCATTAGTAATAAAAAAAAAAAAAGAGCTCCCAGTAAACAGAAATGCAGGACAAGATGGCCTCACGGGTTAATCCTACTAAACGTTTAGAGAAGAGTTAACACGTATCTTTCTCAAGGTATCCAAAAAGTTGCAGAGGAAAGAACACTTCTGAACTCATTCTATGAGGCCACACTCACCCTGATACCAAAACCAGACAAAGATATCACAACAAAGAAAATTAAAGGCCAGTATCACTGATTAATATAGATGCAAAAGTCTACAACTAAATATTAGCAAACCGAATTCAACAATACATGAAAAGAATCATACACCATGATTAAATGGGCTTTATCCCAGGGATGCAAGGATGGTTCAATATCTGTAAATCAATCAATGTGATACACTATAGTAACAAATTGAAGAATAAAAATCATATAATCATCTCAATAGAATCAGAAAAACTTTTGACAAAATTCAGTACCCACTTATGATTTTTTAAAAAACCTGTCAACAACAACAACAACAAAAACCTGTCAACAAAGTGGATATAGAGGGGACATACCTCAACATATTAAAGACTATATATGATAAGCCCACAGCTAACATTGTACTCAACATACTCAATGGTAAAAAACTGAAAGCATTTCCTATAAGATCAGGAACAAAACAAGGATGCCCACTCTCACCACTTTTATTTAACACAATATTGGAAGTCCTAGCCACAGAAATCAGAAAAGAAAAAGGAATAAAAAGAATCCAAATTGGGAAGAAAAAAATAAAACTGTCACTGTTTGCAGATGATATGATACTATACCTAGAAAATCCTCAAGATGCCACCAAAAAACTACTAGAGCTCCTTAGTGAATTCAATAAAGTTGCAGGATAAAAATTAATATACATAAATATATTGCATTTTATACACTAACAACAAACTATCAGAAAGAGAAATTAAGAAAACAATCCCATTTATCACCACATCAAAAAGAATAAAATACTACGAATAAATCTAACTAATGAGGTAAAATACCTACACTCAGAAAACTATAAGACACTGATGAAAGAAAATGAAGATGACACAAACAGATGGAAAGACATACTGTATTCATGAAGTAGAAGACTTAATATTGTTAAAATGGCCATAATGCCCAAGGCAACATTTAGATCCAATCCCTATCCAAATACAAATGGCATTCTTCACAGAACTAGAACAAATAATTTTAAAATTTGTATGGAAACACAAAAGACCCTGAATAGCCAAAACAATCTTGAGAAGAAAGAGCAAAGCTGGAGATATTACACTCTCTGATTTCAAACTACATTACAAAGCTATAGTAATCAAAAGAGTATGCGTCTGGCACAAAAACAGACACACAGATCAATGGAACAGAATAGAGAACCTAGAAATGAACCCATACATATATATAGCAATTAATCTATGACAAAGGAAGCAAGATTATACAATGGGGAAAAGACAGCCTCTTTAACAAATGATGATGGGAAAACTACACAGCTAAATGCAAAAGAATCAAACTGGACTACTTTCTCATACCATGCACAAAAATAAATTCAAAGTACATTGAAAACTTAAATGTAAGATCTGAAACCATAGAATTTCTAGAAGAAAACATAGGCAATACACTCTTTAGCATCCATCTTCATAATATATTTTTGAATATGTTTCCTCTGGCAAGGGATACAAGAGCAAAAATAAACAAATGGATCTACATCAAACTAAAAAGCTTTTGCACGGCAAAGGAAACTATCAACAAAACAAAAAATTCACCTACTGAATGGAAGAAGATATTTGCAAATTGTATATCTGATAATGGGTTAATATTCAAAATATACAACAACTCATATAATTTAATATCAATTAAACAACCCAATTAAAAAATGAGCAGAAGATCTGAACAGACATTTTCCAAGGAAGACATACTGGTGGCTAGCAGGCACATGAAAAGGTGCTCAATATCACTAATCAACAGGGAAATACATATCAATGTCACCATGTAATACCACCTCACACCTGTCAGAATGGCTATTATCAAAAAGATAACAAATAACAACTGTTGACAAGGATGTGGAGAAAAGGGAACCCTTGTGCACTGTTGGTGGGAATGTAAATTGGTACAGCCACTATAAAAAACAGTATGGAGATTTCTCAAAAAAATAAAAATAGAACTACAAAATAGAATGTGATCCAACAATACCACTCCTGGGTAGAGATCGGAAGAAAACAAAAACACTAATTAGGAAAAATATATGCACCCTCATGTTCATTGCAATAGCCAAGATATGGAGGCAACATAAGTGCCCATCAGTAGATGAATGCATAAAGAAGATTGTGTGTGTGTGTGTGTGTGTGTGTGTGTGTGTGTGTGTGTGTGTGTAAAAATGGAATGTTACTCAGCCATAAAAAAAGAATGAAATCTTGCCATTTATTACAACATGATGGATCTAGAGAGTATCATGCTAAGTGAAATAAGTCAGACAGAGAAGGACAAATATCATATGATTTCACTTATATGTGGAATCTAAAACAAAACAAAACAAATGAACAAATGTAATAGAAACAAAGTTATAGATACACAGAACAAACAGGTGTTTGCCAGAGGGTAGGAAAGTAGGGGGAGATACGAAATAGGTGTGGGAGATTAATAGGTACAAACTTCCATTTGCAAAATAAATGAGTCATGGATGTGAAATGTACAGTGTGGAGAATATAGTCAATAACTCTGTAATGTTTTTGCATGGTGACAGATTGTAACTGGACTTATCATAACTAGATTTATTGTAGAGATCAGTCTGTAAGGTATAGACATATTGAATCACTATGTTGTGTAACAGGCACTGTCATAGTGTTGTAGGTCAATTATATTTCAAAAACAAACAAGCTAACTCACAGAGAAAGAGATCAGACTTGTGGTTGCCAGAGGCATGGGTGGGGGTGAGGGTTGGTGGAGGGGGAAATGGATGAGGGCAGTCAAAAGGTACAAACTTCTAGTTGTAAGATAATTAAGTACTGGGGATATAATGTACAATATGATAAATATAATTAACTATGCTGTCTATTATATATGAAAACTGTTAAGAGAGTAAATCCTAAGAGTTCTCATCACAAGAAAAAGATTTTTATATTTTTTTAGTTTTGTACCTACACAAGATGAGAGGATTTATGAAATTTATTTTGATAATCACTTCATGATATATGTAAATCAAATCATTGTGCTGTATATCTTAAACTTACATATTACTATATGTCAATTATATCTCCATAAACTGGAATATTAAAAAAACACAATGAGATATCACCTCATACTTGTTAGTATAGCTATTATCAAAAAGACAAGAAATTACAAGTGTTGGTGAGGATGTGGAGAAAAGGGAACCCTAGTGCACTGTTGGAGGGAATGTAATTTGGTGCAACCAGTATGGAAAACAGTATGGAGTTTCCTCAAAAAATTAAAAATAGAACTACCGTATGATCCAGCAATTCCACTTCTGGGTATTTATCCAAAGAAAACAAAAATACTGATTCAAAAATATATGTGCACCCGCATGTTCATTGCAGCATTGGCCAAGATATGGAAACAAGCTAAGTGTCCATTGATGGATGAATAGAGAACGAAATTGTGATACACACACACACACACACGCAGGAATATTATTCAGCCATAGAAAACATATGAAATCTTGTTATTTGTGACAACATGGATGGACTTTGAGGGTATTATGCTAAGTGAAATAAGTCAGATAGAGAAAGACGAATACCACATGACCTCTCTTATTTGTGGAATCTAAAAAAAAAAAAATGAAGTTTATAGATACACAGAACAGATTGTTGGTTGCCAGAGGTACAAGGTGAGAGGCCAGAGAAATGGGTGGACTTGTATTTTTTTTTAGTTTAAATAAAATGAATTAAAAAAAAATTTAATGTATACAGTTTGCAATAAGAAACATGAATGGGACCACCAGAATAAGTGTAAGGTTCAGTGAGTGGCAACAACCATGAACTTGACTGCTGGAATAAAGTCAAGATTCACTAAGTCAATACAAACAAGAAGATAAACGGTAGAATAAACTTAAAGTTCAGTGTGACAAAACAACCATTAATGTGGTCATTGGAATAAGGTTAAGGCTTAGAGTGTGTCAGCAATCTAAAATATTACTGGTGGCATAGATTAAGATTCAGTGTGTCACAGCTCCCGAGAAGATGCCTGCTAGAGTGAGGCAACATGCAGGTGAGACTAAGCATGGTGCTGACTGCTGGAATAAGGTTAATGTTCAGTGTCCAATAATGCATGTGAGGATGACCATAAGTTTAAGTTTCAGTGCATGACAACAAGCATGATGATGAATGCTGAAATGAGACATTTACCAATGGCATTTTTCACAGAAATAGAACAAAAAAATTTACAATTGTATGGAAACACAAGAGACCACAAATAGCCAAAGCAATCTTGAGAAAGAAAAGCGGAGCTGGAGGAATCAGGCTCCCTGACTTCAGACTATACTAGAAAGCTACAGTAATCAAAACAGTATGGTACTGGCACAAAAACAGAAATATAGATCAACAGAACAGGATAGAAATGACATGTACACACTGTTATATGTAAAAGGGATAACTAATAAGAACCTGCTGTATAGCACAGGGAACTCTACTCAATACTCTGTAGTGGCCTATATGGGAAAAGAATCAAAAAAGAAAAAAAAAAGAGTGGATATATGTATATGTATAACTGATTCACTCTGCTGTACACCTGAAACTAACACAACATTGTAAATCAACTATACTCCAATAAAAGTTTTTAAAAATGAAGTAGATAAGTCAAGACTAAAAAAAAAGTGACTGTTGCCGTACCTGGGTGTGACAGGAACACTTATTCTCTCAGGGAGGAATACACGCAGCTACATTGTTTTCAGTGGCTAATGTGTCCCATCTATGGCTGGAACCTATGCTCCAGAGAAACAAATTAGTCACTAGGATAGAAGGTGGCGTTCAAGGCGGGAAGGACAGGCCTGAAGTTTCTAGATGCAGTGGGGGTGGGGGGCCTTTCTCCCACCTATAAATTAAAAAAGAGAATAAAAACAGGGCTTCCCTTCTGTTACTTGCAGATATCCTCACTTCACAAGGATCCTGAGAGAAGCAGGCACTTAGCATTCATGGGGAAACAATAAATTGGGTCTGTTGTGTATATAGTACATTTAGAGAAGGAACGAAGCTCCCTGTGAGTGGGAGGCTGCACAGGGTCCTTTGTGTACCATGAATGGTCCTGCTTCTCTCTGTACTCCTTTCTCACCGTGTTTTCAGCTGGCATCTCTTACATGCATCCTCTAGTGAAGTCCTTGCCCAAACATCAATCACTGTGTCATCAGATGGAGAAAGAAAGGTCCATGCAAGGCCTGACTCTGGGAGAAGAGCCCTAGCGGGACCTCACAAGTCTATTCTTTGGAAATCTAGCAGTTACTAGGCTCCTCTGTACAGCAGAGACACCTTGACCTTCTGCCCAGTCTAGCTAGGGAGTTAGGAAAGGCTAATGGAAATACACTAAAATCCCAACAGTGGGTGTAATTCCAGGTATATGGATTTTTGGTGATTTTAAATTTCATTATATATTTTGAAGTCTCTAGATCTTCTACATGAGCACATATTACATCTATAGTTAAAAAAGTCATTTCAAAAAGAATAAAAATTAAGCACATCCAGACTTTCTGTATGTTATGCTTTTTTATCAAGTACTAGCAAAATTGTCTCCTACATAGATAATCCATGGAATTTAGGTCAGTGGCCTTGGCTCAAAGTTTCAATGATAATTCACTCTCTTTCCAATAATGATAATAACAGGAAGGAGGAAAACACAATCCAATAGTTTTGTAATGTGGAACACATTACCCCAATAATTTATAGCAAATTAACATTCCCACCAGTGAGGAACCATTCACTGAACAGAAGGCACTTGAATGGAAAGGGAGAGACTAGTCTAGGAGTCAATTCCTTGGGAAAGATCCAAGGAGCCAGACTCCTCTGTAAATTCAGACAAGAGTCACCTCCCTTTTCCCTGGGAGTGGGAGAGGGGTTGGTTTTCCAATTTTGGAGATTGCCACAAAAAACCCTCAGAGAATAGGTTTAAAATAATATATTTAATAAAGTTTCACAGATGTTTTATCATCCAGTCAGAAACACAATGAAGTTGAAACATTTAACAGGAGAACTGACCAATCACAGCTAACATTTGTTTAGGCACTATGCTCAGAACTTTAAACAAATAAATAAGCCTTAAAATAAATAATTCTTATCTTATTTATTTTTCACTGCAACTTGATGAAAAAGTACTTTTTTTTTTTTTTCTTTTGCGGTACGTGGGCCTCTCACTGCTGTGGCCTCTCCTGTTGCGGAGCACAGGCTCTGGATGCGCAGGCTCAGCGGCCATGGCTCACGGGCCCAGCCGCTCCGTGGCATGTAGGATCTTCCCGGACCGGGGCACGAACCCATGTCCCCTGCATCGGCAGGTGGACTCTCAACCACTGCGCCACCAGGGAAGCCCCAAAAGTACTATTTTTTTATCCATTTTGCAGGGAAGAAATTAACACTTGGAAAGCTTATATTGGGACTTCCCTGGTAGTACAGTGGTTAAGCATTCACCTCCCAATGCAGGGGATGCAGGTTCCATCCCTGATTAGGGAACTAGATCCCACGTGCATGCCATACCTAAGAGTTTGTGTGCCACAACTAAGGAGCCCACTGGCTGCAACTAAGATCCAGCACAACCAAAAATAAATAAATAAAATAATTTTTTTTAAAAAAAGCTTAGGTTGTTTTGCTTTTTTAACTTCACTGTTGCTGACGTTTATAGATAAGAATTTAGCAATCACTTTCTCTTCAAGCATTGCCTTATAATACTAATTACAGAATCTCTAGAACAAGTTCTCAGTAACAAATGCCAATACTCACAGAGAAAAAGGAAAAGACAATACCCTGGGTAAGCTGACAGTCTCCATGGGAGACAGGGAATACGGAAACACAGGTAAAGAGCTGGATTTTTTAATACCTTTTTAGAAACGTTGGATAATCAATGTCTTGAAATATGCAGGTGGATTATTTCCAAACTTCTTAGTGAGAACCCTGTGGATCATTAACAGGCATCATCCTTGACTTCTGAGCACCACAGTTCTAAATGAAAAATATAACTTTTCATTCATGGAACTGCCATTTTCAACAATATGATTATCATAGTTGTTAACTGCCATAATGTTGGAGGACATATAAATGCCCAGGAACTTGGATGTTTACTTTGTTCATAAAATGATATGTGTGATGAGATTGTCTATATACACACACAGACATACAGACACACACACAAATATAGGTATAGATAACTGAAGCGATATAGTGACCATTTAGATGCTTTGTGTTTAGAAATGGATTTACTCCTCATGAGGCTAGCAGCACTGAAGGACTGAGTAGGACTACTGGACTGAGACTATCCTGGTAGCAAACTCTGGAGGGGATTCCAAAGGCAAAACAAGCACCACACTGAGAAATTACAGTGTCACTGCAAAGCCACTGATCACTGTGTTGACGGGTAGTGCTATACTTAGGATGTTCAGAGCAGTAGAAAAAGATTTATCTTCCAAGTGTTTCTTAAAATTGTCCATAGTTAAGAAACATTTTCTCAGGTAGTTAAGGGAAGAAATTAGTAGAAGATTTTCTTACCCATTTATTTATGGGTTCTGATGGACCATCGCCTACTGTTTTCATGGTCCTATACAAGTAAAGGTATAATGTGTACCATCCTTGTCTTTGGTTGGTCTAAGAAATAATTGTAAAACTACTAATGGACCTTAAAAACCATGATGGTGGTTCTCATATTTGATTGTGTTCAAGAATTATCTGAGAAAGTTGTTAAAAATGCAGTTTTTCCCATCTACAGATTCAATGCAATCCCTATCAAATGATCAATGGCATTTTTTATGGAACTAGAACAAAAAATCTTAAAATTTGTACGGAGACATAAAAGACCCCGAATAGCCAAAGCAGTCTTGAGGGAGAAAAACGGAGCTGGAGGAATCAGACTCCCTGACTTCAGACTATACTATAAAGCTACAGTAATCAAGACAATATGGTACTGGCACAAAAACAGAAATATAGATCAATGGAACAAAATAGAAAGCCCAGAGATAAACCCACGCACCTATGGTCAACTAATCTATGACAAAGGAGGCAAGGATATACAATGGAGAAAAGACAGCCTCTTCAATAAGTGGTGCTGGGAAAACTGGACAGCTACATGTAAAAGAATGAAATTGGAACACTCCCTAACACCATACACAAAAATAAGCTCAAAATGGATTAGAGACCTAAATGTAAGACTGGACACTATAAAACTCTTTAAAACTATAGTTATAAAACTATAAACTTTCCTCTTAGAGGAAAACATAGGAAGAACACTCTTTGACATAAATCACAGCAAGATCTTTTTTGACCCACCTCCTAGAGTAATGGAAATAAAAATGAAAATAAACAAATGGCACCTAATGAAACTTCACAGCTTTTGCACAGCAAAGGAAACTATAAACAAGATGAAAAGACAACCCTCAGAATGGGAGAAAATATCTGCAAATGAATCAACGGGCAAAGGATTAATCTCCAAAATATATAAACAGCTCATGCAGCTCAATATTAAAGAAACAAACAACCCAATCCAAAAATGGGCAGAAGACCTAAATAGACATTTCTCCAAAGAAGACATACAGATGGCCAAGAAGCACATGAAAAGCTGCTCAACCTTACTAATTATTAAAGAAATGCAAATCAAAACTACAATGGGGTATCACCTCATACCAGTTAGAATGGGCATCATCAGCAAACCTACAAACAACAAATGCTGGAGCGGGTGTGGAGAAAAGGAGACCCTCTTGCACTGTTGATGGGAATGTAAACTGATACAGTCACTATGGAGAACAGTATGGAGGTTCCTTAAAAAGCTAAAAATAGAATTACCATATGATCCAGCAATCCCACTACTGGGCATATACCCAGAGAAAACCATAATTCAAAAAGACACACGCACCCCAGTGTTCATTGCAGCACTATTTAAAATAGCCAGGTCATGGAAACAACCAAAATGCCCATCGACAGACGAATGGATGAAGAAGTTGTGGTACATATATACAATGGAATATTACCCCGCCATAAAAAGGAACGAAACTGGGTCATTTGTTGAGACATGGATGGATCTAGAGACTGTCATACAGAGTGAAGTAAGTCAGAAAGAGAGAAACAAATATCATATATTAACGCATGTAAGTGGAACCTAGAAAAATGGTACAGATGAACCAGTTTGCAGGGCAGAAGTTGAGACACAGATGTAGAGAACAAACATATGGACACCAAGGGGGGAAAGCTGCGGGGGGTTGGGGATGGTGGTGTGCTGAATTGGGCGATTGGGATTGACATGTATATACTGATGTGTATAAAATTGATGACTAATAATAACCTGCTGTATTAAAAAATAAATAAAATTAAATTAAAAATTAAAAAAAAGGAAAACATAGGAGAAAATTTTTGAGATCTTAGGTTAGGCAAAGATTTTATAGAACATATATAAAAAGCAGAAGCCCTAAAAACTGGGTAATTGAATTTAATTCCCTGCTCTTTGAAAGACACTGAAAAGAAAATAAAAAGACAAACCGCAAACCGGAAAGAAAATGTTTGTAAACACATATCTGATGGGAGACTGTATCAATAATACATAAAGAACTTAAACATATTCATTAAAATATTTGAACAGATGCATTACCAAAAAGAAATGATTTGGAGAGAAAACACATAGAAAAGTGCTTTCCATCAGTATTCATCAGAAAAATTCACATTAAAATCCCCATGAGATACTACTACACAGCTACTAGGAGAGCTAAAATTAAGCAACAACAACAAGAAAAATTGGCAATACCAAATGCTTGAGTGTGCAGAGCTGGATCCCTTCTACATTGTTGATGGGGTGCAATGGCACAGTCTCTTTGAATAATCTTAGATATTTACCCAACAGAAATGTAAAAAATACCCACACAGAGATTTGAACATGAATGTTTATAACAGCTTCATTCATTATAGCCACATACTGGAAACAACCGAACTACCCACCAATTTATAAAGAAATATACAAATTGGGACATATTGATCTAAAGAAATATGAGCTGAGCAATAAAATGGCGCGAACTACTGATGAATAACAGGATTAATTTCAGAAGTGTTTTGGTATGTGAAAAAAGCCAGGTAGTTTATAAAACATTCTAAAAAGGCAAAACTGTAAATACAGAGATTAGTAGCTGCCAGAGCCTGGGGGTGAGGGATTGACTGTAAAGGAACAGGAGTAAATTTTTTTCTAATTAATTTCTATTGGAGTGTAGTTGATTTATAATGTTGTGTTAGTTTCTGCTGTACAGCAAAGTGAATCAGTTATATATATACATATATCCACTCTTTTTTTGAAGGAGTTAATTTTTGAAGTTATAGAAAGGTTTTCTATCTCAATTAGGGTGTGATTATCCTTTATATTTGTCACAGCTCACCAAGCTTCACACTAAAGATGGGTGAATTGTACTGTTTGTGAATCGAATTTCATTAAAACTGACTTAAAATTTTTTTTAAAATGCAGCTTTTCAAGAGATTTTGAATCAGCAGATTTAGCAAGTGGAATTAGGTCAGCTGCATAGAACAGAACATTCTCAATGGCCTAAGTGAAGTAGCAGCTTATTTCCTCTGGAGAAAGCCAGCCCAAATCTGATAAGGTGTTACCACAGGGACCCAAGGTTCTTTCTTCCTTCTTCACCACCTTGGGTACCTGGGCTCCGTCCACAAAGTCATCTCATGTTCCAGAATGGCTGCTGGCATTCTAGCCATTGTGTTCACTTTCAGGCTGGCAGAAGAGAAATAGGAAAAGAAAAAATGCACTGCTTAATTTGCAAGGTGCCTTCCTGGAATTCCTAGACAACAATTCTGCTTTCATTACATTGGTCAGAATACTGTCATGTGGAAAAGAAGGCCAGGAAATGTAGTATTCTAAGAGGTGTATTGCTAACCCCAACTAAATAAGGATCATGTTACTAAAGAGGAAAGAGACAATGGTGTTGTAACTAGTAATCTCTGCTACACTGCATGTGGGATGTTGCCCAGGAAGCTGCCACTTTGACAAGTTTCCCGGGTGATTCTGATGCAGGTGACCCCATGGAGTTCACATTAAGGAACAGTACTGTAGGAAATCAGAATAAGAGAAAATTATAATTGGCTGGTATTAAGGTTTAATAAGCAGTCCATTTGATGGAGGCAATCAAGGCTAATGAAATGTATATCTTGAAAAGAAAATTTATTTATTAAGAATGCTAGAAAATGAGGTGTGGGTATTAATAAAATACTTTAGTTGGCTAGGTATTGTCATATTATTATTAATCCATATATGGATTATTATTCCCAAATATTTAGGATAAACACTGAGCATGTGCCCACACACACACACACACACTCCTCCCCACACACAAATTGATCACAATTAGCTCTTCCCCTCAGTTGGAATCTTGAATGCTGTAAAACCCCATAGTTATTATCAATATGATTGCTATTACAACTGTACAGTTACCTTATTTCCTAGTTTCCAATTTGGGAAAAGGAGGTTCATTTACAATACAAGCTCTGGTTCCTACTCCTGGCGTCTGTGTTAAGGCCACGCTTCCATTTTCCCTCCCTCCTCCTTTCCCTGGCTGCTTCCAAACAAACCCTCCTGTTACCCAGCTTCTACATGAAAAGTTCTTCACTGCCCGTGGCCCTTTCTCTTCATAAAGTCCTTGCTTTAAAAGAGCCAGCACACCCAGTTGCTGTGAGCCAGGCCAGTGTGGCTGCTACTAGGATTTCCAAAAGGTCAGCAGCTGGGGCACATCATTCAAATGGGTGGACTGACTAAACGACCACTGGGCCTTGGGCCCTCCACTCCACCAGCATCAACGCACCCTGCGGCTGAGCCAGACCCCCTCTGGCCATGCTCCACAACGTGCGTCAGCTGGTGGGCCAAGCACCAGCCTTGTTTCTGATAGCTAAGTTGTGGTGCAGAAGCTGGAGGACGGGAGAATCCCTTTTAAAACATGAACGGAAGGTATTGATGTGTAGATCCCAAAGGAACTGTAAGCCTCCTAAAAATACTGCTCAGAGTATGCAAGAGGTGATACTAATATACGGTCCCTTGGTTAACATTTATTAAGCATATCTATGTGCCAACCCACTGGGGGGCTCAACATACTTTAAAAGCTTCATGATAATCGTGAGAGTAAGTAATATGTTCCCTCATTTATACTTGAGAAGATTAAGCATGAGACTTTGCCAGAGTCTCCAGCTGGTCCAGAGCAAGACTCAAAGCTAGACATGTTCATTTTATCACAAAGGCTCCCCAGTGAAGACTGAATAGACTCATAGAGGAAAAGTGCAATTATGATAAGCAACAGCAAATCAATGTGATAATGTTTATGAAACAACAGAAAATTAGAGGATTAAACAAGAGTAACATTTCCAATATATATAAATAGATTTTATTCCTATTAAATCGAGGAATAAAATGATTTTGACAGTCTCCCATTAAATCAGATGGTAGGGGCTTCCCTGGTGGCACAATGGTTAAGAATCCACTTGTCAATGCAGGGGACACAGGTTCGAGCCCTGGTCCGGGAAGATCCCACATGCCATGGAGCAAATAAACCAGTGAGCCACAACTACTGAGCCCGTGAGCCACAACTACTGAGCCTGCTAGCCACAACTACTGACGCCCACGCACCTAGAGCCCGTGGTCTGCAACAAGAGAAGCCACCGCCATGAGAAGCCCACACACTGCAACGAAGAGTAGACCCCGCTGGCTGCAACTAGAGAAAGCCCACGTGCAACGTAGCCAAAAATAAGTAAAACAAAAACAAAACAAAAAAACCAATGGGGCTTCCCTGGTGGCGCAGTGGTTGAGAGTCTGCCTGCCGATGCAGGGGACACGGGTTCGTGCCCCGGTCCGGGAAGATTCCACATGCCGCGGAGCGGCTGGGCCCGTGAGCCATGGCCACTGAGCCTGCGCGTCCGGAGCCTGTGCTCCACAACAGGAGAGGCCACAACAGTGAGAGGCCCGTGTACCGCTAAAAAAAAAAACAAACAAACAATGGTGGGCAAGAGGAAAACTTGCAAGACAGAACAGGTTGCTTTGCACTTCTGGCGGCCCGGCAGCCAGGTGGCCTGGGGGGATCACGCCCTGGAAACAAATTGGTGCATACCAAAACTTTTTTTGGTATTATTTATCTGGGCAACAGAAGAAATTTAGGAAGACCGAAAAGAGCATTTGCATCACAAACCGAGAGCCAAGTCCTAAGAATGAGGATTTTAAACCATGAGATGCGATGGTAGAGATAAGCAAAAGATTAAAAAGGACATTAACAAGGCAGAGTGATAAGTGCCACGTTTACGCATGTGGCTTACAAACCACAGCCTGAACAATGTCACCATCACTACTGTCCGGCAGGGGACGGAGAGAGACAGCACGGAGCCACCCTCGGCCGCCCTCTGGTGGTGAGAATCTCTGCGGCCTTGAGGACCACGTAGCCGCCAACCAGGCACAGTGCCTTCCTGGCACCAAGCGCTCTGTGTATACTTGTCGAAGGGTTGTTTAGATGGCTGTTTAGATGTTTGAATGTAAGTCTGCCGAGGAACTAGAAACGAGAGACCTTTCTTACTTTGGCTGCCTGGCAATAGAAAAAAAAACAAAAAACAACCACCTGTGGGACAGTGAAATTGTACTTGTTCTTTAGAATTGATTGAACGCTGTCCTACACACTTAGAAACACTTTAAAAGAGCTTGTAGTTTAATTGGGGAGCGAGACAAGCCCGCTGTCAACAAGGCCAGTGCAAGGATCTCAAACCGCAGTGTGAGGTGTTTCAGGGTGGGCTCAGCCTTTGTGCTCGGTCCCAGCCCCCATTTTAGGGTCACAGATAAAGGGAGCTGCTGGGCCTGCATCCAGTGGTTCATCCCCACTCAGGAGGGTGCACTCCGGTGTGAGCTTCGTTTTTGTTTCCTCACAATGCTGCAAAAATTCTGTCGGGCACTTAACAGGCACTCCTGGGTCCACATGAAGCTGGGAGGCCTGTCCTTGTCAGAGACTTGTCAGGCCAACCCCCTGGCCTTTGGGCAGGGCCATCCTGAGCCCCTTGCCCCGCCTGCTCCCACCTCTGCCTTCTGTCCTATCTCCTAGGCTAATTTCCACTGTAGGGCCTTACCCTTCAGACCCCACCGTCAGCTCCGTCTTGGTTTCTCAGTGGCCCCTGTCAACAGGGATTCCAGGGCTTGTTTCACAAGTGGTATAGAGACTAGAGGAAAAATGTTTAGAACTATATATAGGAGGATAATCAATCCTGTCTGTTCTCAGAAAATGGCCAAGACGGATTTCTGCTGAATCAAAAATATTGCATATATCACACATGTAAATAATATCCTTGGATCTGTAACCCAGGCCCCTTATTGTTTGTGATTCGACCACCTGCAATAGGCCTACAAGTTTTGTTTGAGGATTTGCATGGTTGCCTGTTGGTGGAGAGCCAGGATGGTCCACTTGTCATCTCCCCTGCGCCTCAGCTCTGCAGTGTTCACCCAGTTAAGTTCCAGGGCTGTGATTTGGATTGTTAATTTCATTGCCCAGAAGTGACTCCTCACATACCCAGAGGATAAGTCCCAAACACCAAGATGCCCAGCTTAGGGAGCTGCTGTGCATCTGTGTGTGTACCAAAAAGCAGATGGTAGACAGACACACCTATTATTATTGTGATGGGCTTTTGTTTCATCTTAATACCATCTTGGCATTTCTTCACAAAAGGAGGCTGCTTTGTAAACAGTTCACTGTGGAATATAGAGTGTTTCCTGGTGTCGCTCATACCTCCGTCAGAGGACGGCTGAGCTTGAATAGCATCTGGTGTAACTGGGTGCAATTTGCATGGGTACCTTAACAAAACTAAAACCAGACATCAACTGTGTCAGCTAAACTTTCAGATTCCAGGGGCAGGGGCCAATCTACCTTTCTGTTTCACTTCCTTGGGTGAGGATTTAAAATCTTAAGAACTGTTACATCATATAGAACTAAAGTTCAATCTCTGTGGCCAGAAAGCACAGGTAAGGACTAGGAAAGTAAATAAACCCCTCCTCATGTCACGTGACCACCGGCTGGATGTAGCAGTATGATCTTGGAAAGAAATGGATGACTTCACCTGCTTGATGGCACACAAACAGGGCACTGTGAAATAATAGAGACTTTAGAGTAAAAATACCGTAGCTTGTGTCCTGTTACTACATTTCTGACTATGGGCTCCTGAACATTTAACCTGCTTAGCCTCAGATTCCTTGACAGTTAAACAAGAATAACACCTTGGTGGTTAAAAACCACTCAATATTTTATTTATATATAAGTATTTATAGGCTCAATATTTATAGGCTCAGTTTCTTCATTATAGGGTAATAATTATTAAATGAGTGAATGTATGTGAAAGCCCTTTATAAAATAACAAATGCAAAAATGTCTTATTTTCTAAAGTCACTTTCAACTCAGATAGTTCCAATACTGTGGTTGCAACATACCTGCTCCTTCAGAGTAGAAACTTTTATCTTCCACCTCTGAAGCCCCTCTGCCAAGTTCAGTGCCCAGGATATCATGGACACTCAATACATGTGAGCCACATGGAAGGAATGAAGCAGAATCTGAATCATTTGTTGCGGGAATGAGTTGGCTGCCTTCAGCAAGTACTCAGTATCCTAACCCTGAGAGTACAAATGTGGAGTGGTTGGTAAAATTACCAAATGTGGTTGGTAACCACAGGGCATGAGAGCTCCCCCTTCTGGTCTCCCAACTCTGTTTATTTAGGTTTCTGTTTATTAATTTTTTTCACAGATTCTGGGTTGCTAGGAGAGACCTCCCGGACCCCACCATGTCTACCTCATACCAGGCAAAAAATGTGGGCTTAGGAGCACATTCTAACGTGCCAACTTAGGAGCACGTCAGTAAAAGTTCCTTGAGCCTGCCTAGGGAAAGAGCTAAGCAAGGGTGGGGTGGCAGTGAGGGCGGGGGGAGCACATGAAAGTTGACCTTTTCTAGTTTTTTTCTAGTCTGCCTTGCTATCTAGGTGGGAAGATAACTTTGGGATCAAAGGGATAGCACTTGGTTCCAGAGTGGTCTTGAGAATGCGCACTAGCAAAGTAAAGAAATCTGACTGAACTACAGAAGGAGATGTAACAGTCCCTGCAGGGGCAGCAATGGGAAGCATAGGTGTAGCTGTTCACCTACAGAGGAGCTTGTCCCTCAAACAGATTGCTGTGGTGCTCTAAAACCACTTCCTTTCTTCTCTTCATTTTCAGATTTTCTCTCTTCTTGTCTTATGTCTTCAATTCCTTTATAGTTTTTAAAATAATTGTCACAAACGTTTTTGTCACTTTATTGTCACTTTCAATCCTCATCCAGGTGTTGGCCTGAAACAAATAGACTCCCAGATATTTCTCCAGCAAAGATGGGTTTATTTGGGATCAGCACAGAATTGCAATTTGAGGTCTGCAACCATGGTGAGCCATGTGAAAGTCCCCTACAAAAGTGGAGAAGAGGACTGTTTTATAGAGGGGAACGGAAGTTGGGAGAACTGTAGTAAACCAAGGGTCCATGGCTTTTCAGTGGCTGAGTCCTTCACGGGAAAGAAGAGGAGTCTTTCTTCCTATTGGGGTCTTTCTTCCTATTGGGGTCACCTATCTTCACAGGGCATGAGAGCTCCCCCTTCCTTCCTCCCAACTCTATTTAATTGAGGTTTCTGTTTATTAATTTTTTTATACAGGAAAAATTAGGTGTAGTATGAAATGAAAAGAATTTACCATTGTTTGAAATAATGCCATTTGCAGAAACATGGATGCAACTAGAGATTATCATACTAAGTGAAGTAAATCAGAAAGAGAAAGACAAATACCATATGATATCACTTACATATGCAATCTAAAATTTGACACAAATGAACCTATCTATGAAACAGAAACAGAATCATTGACGTAGAGAACAGACTGGTGGTTGCCAAGGGGGACCGGGTTGGGGGAGGGATGGAGTGGGAGGTTGGGGTTAGCAGATGTAAGCTATTATATATAGGATGGATAAACAACAAGGTCCTACTGTATAGCACAGGGAACTATATTCAATATCTTATAATAAACCGTAATGGAAAAGAATATTAAAAAAAGCATGTATATATATGTATAACTGAATCACTTTGCTATACAGCAGAAATTAACACAACATTGTAAATCAACTATACTTCAATTAAAAAAACAAACAAACCAAAAAAACCCAAAACAAAACAAAAAACAAAAAGAATTTACTGTTGTTGAATTCCCTGGTAGTCATTTGTCTGTGACTTGCTAGAGGTGAAGTGGAGAAAGATTTGTGTGGAGAGGTGGGAGTTTGGAGGAGGTGTTAAGGGAGGCTGGAGCGGAAATCAATCTTGATGTCCCTCAAGTATGTAGCAATTGCTACCTCTTTGGTTTCCACCCAGCAGTGAGACACGTGGTCAGATCAGGTGTCTGGACTAATGTGGAGCTTAGGTTCTTCAGCCTGAGCAGATCCTTGGAGGCAGCTGCAGGCCCAGCCAGGCTTAGCCAACAAAAGCTGTTTATCTGATAAATCTTGGAAGTTCAGCTCATTGTTTGACTCAGTATAAACAAGGAGACTTTCTCAAGAATGCTAACACATTCTTCTTCAAAGAATAGGTGACTCAGTCAAGTGCCAGATAAAACGGTCTCAAAATTCTTCATGTATTGGGGTCAACATAGGACAAAGGGATAAGAAATCATTATTTTGTACAATTTTTGTTGGACATGTTAGCCATTTGGATTTGTTTAATCTTCCATTATGATTTTTTTCATGAATATTTGTGGAGATTTAATTGTAGAGAATCTGAAGAACTTATGAGGTCATGCTGCTCAAAAGGTTTCCAGAAGCAGTTGAATCTGAGTCTTGTATTATGTCTTGATCTCTGCTCTATCATTCTGTGAAAGGGAGGAAATGGCAGTGGACTTCCCTCAACAGGTTGTTGGAATTAAGAACCCAAGACTAGAGTCCTGTGCAGTCTGTTTTATATTTCTACTCCTTCCCCATTCTCCTGACTCTCCTAGAATTTCTTTTATTTTTATTTTCATTTTTTTACTGAAATATAGTTGATTTACAAAGTTTCAGGTATACAACAAAGTGATCCAGTTATACATATATGTGTAAATATATATTCTTTTCAGATTCTTTTCCATCATAGGTTATTACAAGATATTGAATATAGTTCCCTATGCTATACAGTAGGTCCTTGTTGTTTTTCTATTTTATATATAGTAGTGTGTACCTGTTAACCCCAAATTCAAAATTTATCCCTCTCCCACCTTTCCCCTTTGGTGACCATAAGTTTGTTTTCTGTGTGTGAGTCTATTTCTGTTTTGTAAATAAGGTCATTTGTATCATTTTTTTAAGATTCCACATATAAGTGATATAATATTTGTCTTTCTCTGTCTAACTTCACTTAGAATAATAATCTCTAGATGACCCTGCTAGAATCTCTACCTGAATATGTGTTCTTTTCAAAGAAGCCAGTAGAAATGGGAACGTTCATTGATTTGACTGACCCTCTGATACTAATCTCTGTTCTGAAAGAAAAGTACTGTTCTGATGATATTACAAATAGGGTGTCTCTTAGAAAAGAATTAGGAAAATTAACTTCTGATTTATGTTCTTAAATGAGGCGTAAAGCAGTTCATAGTATGTTTCATTCCAAGCAAGGCTGAAGTGAAAAAAGACATGTCAGATATTATACTGTTCTCTGAGTCTTTGTGCTTTGTTTCCTTCCTTTCCCCACCAAACTACTACAAAAAGAAGCCCACGCTCCTTTCCCATTTACATTCCAACCTACAATCCGCCTTCTCCCCTAACCTTCCTAACACCCTGCATCTAGCGTTAGTGGGATGCTTACCAAACAAGGTCACTCTGTCTCCTTGTTTGTCAAGTCCAATGTGAACAGTCTTCAGCCCTTCTCTCTCTTCTCTATCTTGATGCTATTCATACACTTCCTTCTAAAGCTCACCCCTCCGTGGCTTCCTCACAGTCTCTTCTGGTCTGCTCTAAACTTTGTACCGTTATTCCTCAGTCTCCTTCTGGAAATGTTCTTGATCTTTCTTCCTCCCTCTTACTTATTTGTGACTCTTAGTCTCCTATCATTACATTTTATTTTAATTCTTCATAGACACCCCAAAATGGTCTAATTCATAGCCTGGGCTACATTTACGACTGTTATAATTCCCAATACCTCTCTGTCTTGAGCGTGAGATTCCAATTTCCAGTTGTTTATATTTCCACCCATGGGGCCCGAGGCTACTCAAACTTTGTATATACCAAACCAGGCTCTTCCTACTTCTTCCAAGGCCCACTCCCCTAAATTAGCCAGTATGGCACAATACGACCAGTTATATTGATGGGTGCCCAATTGTTCCTGTTAGCCCTCAGATATGTTTCTTGACTTTCATAGCAGGCTGTCTCCCAGGCTCTCCTGTCAGCTGCTTTCTGGCTTTGTTGGCCAATGTAAGGCCCTCACAAGAGATTGGAGGCTGAGTGGAAGAGAGAAACCAAGGTATCACACACACACACACACACACACACACACACACACACACACACACACATACATGCACATCTTGCCAGACAATACTTAGCAAAGTTTGTGTTCTTGGTTGGACACCGTATGAAACACCCTCCCCCTTTTACACTCCTCGAATCATTCCTTTCTCTCCTCTCCATCCCCACTGCCACTGACTTACATCATCCAGTCTTCATCATTTCTCTCCTACATCTTGGTGACAGAATGGATGTCCTTTGAGTTACGTCTCCTCATGTAATCCATCCTCTATGTTGTTGCAGACTGAGCTCTCGAGGGTGATGATCAGGTACTACTCTCCCTCTAACCTGGCTGATAGCCATCTGCAAAGGAAAATCAGTTACAAGTAGCTCCTTAGAGTAGCTCCACCATGATTTGGAGCCCATGGTTGCGCAACTTGGCAACAACTGATTGGCCCAAGGATGTCACCTGATCTGAAGGTATCTGACCTAAAGGATATGAGAGTGTCCAGTGGCCCATGAGGCAGCCTGGCTCAAGAACTTTGTTCATTGGAAGCACCAATACTGCACCATGACTAGTCAGCCTAATTAGATCCTTTGGCAGTTTTCAGTGAGAGATAGAGACCTGGTAGAGTGAAGCGGAAGTGAAAGAAACAGTAAAGGATTTAAGGAAAGTCATGAAGCATCAGAAGCAATGACACACTGAGTGTTAATAGCAGCAGGTAGGCAGCCATGGGAATAGCAGTTAAAAGCTTAATGGGAAGAAATGTCGGGGACAGAATCTAGAGTCAGGAAAAGGATGGCATCAGGGTCGCTGCTGGGACAGGGGAGCAGCTGTGAGCTGACTGGGGAGAAGGGAACCATCACCTGTTTGAGGAGATTCCTGTACTTCCCGCTTCTCCATCTACTTTAAATAAACCTCTGTCCATAAAATGTTTCTTTTCCTCACAATCTGATTCCACCCCCATTCATCATGTGTTTCACAAAATCGCACGCTTATTAGATTCAGCCGAGGTACTTGAAAAGTTTAGGAAACGTTTTCTCTGTACTCGGGACTTCAACAGTGTAAAGCTCCCCATGGTCTTGCCTCTTGTCTCCAGCATCGCCTGAGCAGAGGAAGTGAGTGCTTTGTAACCCTACTGGGCACCTTTTTCTCAAGGCAACAACATAAACACAGGTGATTGTTCTTAATGACTAGCAGCAATTCAGCTGCAGGAGGGGTCTCATGACTGTGCCTTTGTATTTACTGCTCCAGGTGCCTGCAATGGCCTGGAAAAGGAGTTCTCATTCACTTTAAATGTTTGTATTCTTTACAGCTCAGTTAAGGTGTCAGTGAAGCCTTCTCTGCCATCATCCCTCTCCTTTACTGACCGGTCTCATCTCTCTGTTCTTCTGACACCTCTACAAGCTTATCGTTTTGAAATCTATTGACTTGCCATTCTCTCTCCTTATACTGAGCAGCTACAGAACTAAGATTCTAACTAGTTCATTCTTGTGTGGCTCTGCTTGGAGTACACAGAAGGTCTGCAAGAAATTAATACATTCATTGGAGGAAAGCTTGTCCAGTTTATGGGAGGCCTCAGGGAACTGATGTGGTACAGTGGAAAGAAAGCTGGAGTCAAGGTTGGGATCTGGCTCTAATTATTTGCATAATCACAAAGTATCTCAACCTCTGTGCCTGATTTTCCACCTCTAAAATCTGGTTAGAGGTTTAAGCGTTCAGCCCAGTAACTTCTGTGGTCCTTGCAATTTCAAGACTGGCCTGGGACTTGTTCCCGTTGATGCCTCATCCGCACCACACCCATGGCCAGTGTAAAGCTGCAGGCTGCCTCGGTAGCATTACACATCTGGTTATAGAGTTCATGCCCATGGCTCTGATTGTTGTTGTTGCTTGATTTTGTGGAATGGAGAAGGGATTTGTTATTTAATATTACACCGAACCCTTTTCTACATAATCAAGGTAGGCTTCAAGATGTAGATAACATAGATTATATCAACCCGAAGGCAGATCCACAAAAAATTTTAATTTCAAATATATAAAACTATGTTCAGTAAGGGAAGCTTTGAGAGGCAAAAACTTTCAGGGTACCATGTTCAAAAAGAGTGTTTTGTTATCTACTTTTACGTATTTCAAATTCAAAGATGAGAAGGGACAGTATGTAAAATTGATTTTATTGAACATGCATGTATACCAAATATAAAACTAGTTGAGCTGACAGATCTAGTTAGGTAAAGCTCTCTAAACAGATCCTATAAAACAGAATATTAGCAGTCATCATTTCTTATAGCCTTCTCATCTATAACAAAAGACTTTTGCCATTGGCATAACTTTGAGATTGCCAGAAAACATTTTTGATACTTGAAAGTAATAGTATGAAATATAAAATGGAAAAATATGAAATATATATTCTGAAAAAAATATTTTTTTAAAAAACAAATTTATACTTATTTGCTTGTTCTTGGTGAGAAACATAGAGCAGAACAAAGATCTGGAACATCCAATTTACACATGGTTACCACATTCATTTATTTTTCAGGAACCAACTTTCTGGCAGGAAAGAAGGATGCATGACTCCTCCCTGACACCCCACCAGGAGTTACTCATGAGTCAAATATAAGGATTTGGCTAAAGTCAGCTGACATTTCCTTGACATGTTTGCTCTCCGCCCTTACAATTACAGGCCATTACTTGAGAGATTGAGGACCATAACTAGTCTCCTAAGATCCCCTTGTTGTCTTGCCCCATGCCTCCATCTTCTGACATGCTTTTGTGAGTTACCTCTCTGAACCCCAAGTCTCCATTGCCCGTTCATAAAGTCCAAACTTGGTCTACACAAGACTTGCACCTTGGGCTTCCCTGGTGGCACAGTGGTTGAGTCCGCCTGCCGATGCAGGGGACACGGGTTCGTGCCCCGGTCCGGGAAGATCCCACATGCCGCGGAGTGGCTGGGCCCATGAGCCATGGCCGCTGAGCCTGCGCGTCCGGAGCCTGTGCTCCGCAACGCGAGAGGCCACAACAGTGAGAGGCCCGCGTACCAAAAAAAAAAAAAAGACTTGCACCACCTGATCACTCTCCCGGCATTTCTCCTCATCAGCCCTGCTCTGCTCTAGCCTCTGAACCACTTGCACTTGCCTGAATGCCCCATGCCGTTTCAGGCTTTCAGTCCCTGAATTAGAAAGTACCTCACTCTTCTGTGCCAGGCACGGTGGGGGCAGTTCTCGTGCATTTGCTCATGCTGTCCCCAGTGTGTAGAATGTCCTGCCCCAAATCTGTCCTTTTGGAAAATACTCCGATTTTCCAAGTCTCAATACAGTTCCTATAATTTTGACCTTATCAGTGAAAATGAACCACTTCTTTTTCTGTGCCTTCAATCAGCTCTATTGCAGAAAGTCTTAATACATCCTTCTGTGTATATGAGACCATCAGCTTTGAGGAGAAGGTCAATGTCTCATTCATCTTTTCATCCCCAACACCTGCAGAGCACCTGATACTTGCATTATTTCATTTTAGCTCTGGCTAGTCCTGTTCAGCCTTTAGCGAGGTATGGCAAAGAACGAAATAAGCCACCAAAAGCTGTATCAGACACTACTGGATTATCATTTCACAAGTTAGAATAGAAATTTGCAGGACCATAAGGATGAGTCTTAACTAATGAAGCCCAGAGGAATTCACTAGAGACATTAATGGCTCAGGGTTTCTTCCATAACCACAATCAAGGATATATTCTTCTCTTTCTACCTTGTTAAGCAACTAGTCAAACTGAGCACAACAAAACGAAAACTCTCCTTTTCTCCTAGTAGTTCAACAAATTCTAGGGAATATAAACCTTCCTTCTGGTTCCCTCTTCCCACAAGTATTGGAACGCGTCAGTATGAGGAGACCCGCCTCTTACCATTTCTCTGCCTGATGCTGGTACTTCCTCCTTCACACAGATTTCTCTGACCCTTCAGGAAGACTTCATTTCTTCTACCCCTCATAGAACTCACAGCACTGTGTATACTCTAATACAGGTAGTTAACAAATAATAATAATTCTAGACCATGAAATTGTAATAGGTCAGTGTCTGGCACATAATGAGCGCACGAATGATGAACTGAGTCTTGCTTTAAGGATATGAGTCAAGACTAAATACGTTCATTCCAACCTTAAGTACTTCCCTTGGCTTTTAATGAGGGATCATGATCTTTGAACACAGATTTAACATCACACAGTGGTTTTTGCTACCTGCAATACCAAAGTCTGCAGAAGAAGATGTTAATTATTTATGAGGACACCATCTTTTTTAAATGAATTTATTTAAACAATCGCTACATGAGTAATATACAGTAAGTGAAAAACCACTAATACAATGGAGTTCTCATAGTGGTTGTTTTTATGTATACACACTTAAGATAACTTTAAGTGGTTGGAATAGGCCCATAGAACACTTTATTCTGTGGTGTTTGTCATTTCATGCTTCAATTATTCAAAACATTTAAATAATTAAAGTTAAATCATTATTAAACTCCAACTGAATTTGTTTTAGGTAAATTAGTGGTGATGTACTAAAATCTGCTCTTAAATTTGTTTTGATTTGAGTGACTAACCCCACCCTCCTCATACCTCTCATTATGTGACTCATTATTTTGTAATTCTTGACAGTTTATAAAGCAATTTTAATACTTGAAATGCAAGTCTAGCTTGTAGCTTACTTTTTAGAATTTGGTAATTTTGTAAAAGTACTTGCATGCTTGCTCTAACACTGCTACATCTCAACTGATATTAAAACAGCCTCTGTGTAATCAACTTACATGCCTGGTGGTACTAAGACACTTAAAAATGATTTCTAATAGTTATTTCCTTTGCTCCTACTTGTTTGGGTTTTATATATTGCTGAAGCATCATTCTTTTAAGGATGTAAACTATACTGACTTAGCAATGAAATGGAACAACTGAAACAAATCTCAGGGCTTTTACAAATCATACAGTGCATTAGTAAGTGCTTTAAAATTAAACTATCCAATGACGACATACATGCAAGTTACACCACAGACGCAAGGGCATAAGAAAATGGATTGAACATGCTTTTACGTTCACTTCCACCAATGCTCTATACTAACTACACTGGTATGATAATAAAGCAATCAAGAACTAACTTAATTTGTCTGTCATCGGTCTGAGTGTATGTGGATATCTGTGTATTTAACTGGAACATACGCACCCCAACTATCCGAATTATTTCAATCCTATGTTCATTTTCCTCTCAGAGTGGTTTACAGTAACTACAGTGAAAAATAAAAGGAAAAAAAAAATGAATGCCAGGTTTCCTATTAAGTAAAGCCAAATCAAATCAAACTATAGCATTAGTAGCTATTTCTGCAGGAAAACACAGATTTCTATAGTTCTGGTCAGTTACTTTAGCATTAAACCTTACCTTTGTCAATATTGTTTCAAGTAATGAAGTTATTCTTGACCTATTGGAAATTATATATAATACGTGAAAAAATTGTGATTTTTAGGCCAATCATCAAACATGTTTTGAATAAGGGAAATTTTTTTTAGTTTAATATAATTTTTCAATGAAACAATATAAATTTACAATAAAGTTAGTGGTCTCATTCAGTAAATTTTCCAATCTTCTAATTCAGGTTTAACAGAGAAGAACAATGATTACAGGAGGGGAAAAAAAAAAAAACCCACAAATAATCTCCTGCGGCCATCATCTTAGGGGCTGATTTTCTTGTAATGGAGAATTCTAGCACAAGCTGTCATGTTTCCAAGATTCACAGTGCTTTGAAATGGAACTGCCTGGGAAGATTCAGAAAGGCTTTGTTCTTGGGCTTACACGGTAAGCACTTTGTGTGATTCTTAATCACATTTTTATCCAGAACGCAGTATTACAGGTCACATTTTTCTCAACGATGCTTATACTGATTTGTGCTCTATAAATATAAACATATCTACACACAGAATACACACACTGAAACGAGGGTATGAAGTTAGCCAGCCATCCATAAGCAGAATGGAATAAAAATTGCAGGAAGGGTAGTATATGATGCCAAACCCAGACAGACTATAGATGCCAATCCCAAGACTGCCGAAGCAAGAACACTTCTCTGATCACGAATAATTATCTTCACATTCTCACAAAACTGGAAAATAAAATTTAAGAATATTAGAAAAGGTGGCTAAACCTAAGAAGAATCACATATACCGAATAGTAGAGCTCAACTTTCCCAGCTATTTTCTATCTACCAGAAGAATTCGAATTTTTCTCATGATCTTGGAAAGAATTTAAGATGTTAATAGTTCAGTTTCTTGATTCTACATCCCATAGTAGCTGAAATGATACTTTAGGCAACGAGGTTAATACTGGCAGTTGCCTTTGTACATACACAACATTTATAGAAAACTACAGAGAATGTAACCACATAAAAGTTATTCAGGATTAAAGGTTAAAGACAACATTAAACTGCCTCTCAATAACAATAACATATTCTAAAGTAAAATGAGCAAACGATCTCTAATCTCAAGCAAATAGAATTTAGCCTATCATTATTGGTGAATTCAATTCCTACAACTCACCGTTCTAAAATTTGGTGATACTTTTGATGATAACATTCTGATAAGTCTCAAAATCTAAAGGCATAGAAAGTCTAATTTTGTTGTCATATCCCATTCCCTGCCAAAATATATTAAATTCATAATCAATTATGTGACACAAAATTGACTGCTAGAAATAAAGATAAATTAAACAGGATCCTTACCCCCCGAGGAATGCATTTTTCTAAGATGTATAATTTTTTCTCCCTAGAAAACTAATTTTTCTTAGAAGTAATGGCCTATGTCTGAGTCCTGGATCACCTTTTAATCATTTAACATGTCCAGACTACCCTCTTCTCCTCCATGGGAATACTGAGGTTGTTGTGAGGATCAGATGAGATTTTTTTGCAAGAGTACTTTGTATTCGTCTGCATGCTGTATAAATATAAGGTATTACAACGATTGTTATCACTGCTAGATCTGTTGACAATTATCTCTACTTCATCAGTGTCAGGGCAGAATTCAGCAATTAATTGCTCCATTTTGCTGAGTTTCCTACTCATACTGGTTTTAAGCTCCTTTTCTAGACGTGTCATTGTATATGCTTTTAGGGTCTCCTACAGTGGCGTATTTAGTACTGGAGAACTGGGTTTCCAAATTCTTCATATATGAATGCACAAGTCCAATATATTTTAACACACTACCTTCACTGCAAGCCTGTCTCTGTCTGTACTTTTATACAGTATCTTAACAAATATGAAATTTCCTGTTGGTTATCCAGATGTCATTCTTTTTATATGTCAAACATATGATTTGTCTCTTTTTACTAAACTAACAAGACATTGAGTAACAAATACACAATCTTAAAATGATGAGGATCAAACTGAGAGACGCTTTCAGGACAATGAGAAAACTGCTTGGCAAATAATGGGGAGATATACATTTAGGTAAATAAGAATGTTGTCTTGATACAGTCATGCTTCTTTTTTCTTTTTCCAATACTTTTTAATTAAGGCCAACATAGAATCATTGTGGACTCTCTTTCCCCCAAAAGAAGACTTGCACAAGGAGCATCTTGTTTCTAATGTCCTGTTCATGTTCATTTGGCCATCAGTCCAGGAAGTACCCCTGGTGTTGCTCCACAGTAGGAAATGTCCTCTAGGTTCTAGTTGTTAAGAAGCCTACAGGGGAACTTTTGAGCACTGAATCCCCGGAAATTAAAAGGGGTATGTGCATTCATTTTGGCAATGCAAAGCAATATCAACAAAGAAAAAAAAGCATAAGGAATAGTAACAGTTACTAATTAAAGGGCTTTATAGTTTATGAAATACTGAAACTGTTAACAGTAATATAAAATAGTTTAATTTTATGATTTCTAAACTTGTAAAGAGCATCACTACAAAGAAAAAAAAAGATTCTCTTCCAGTTCACTTTCACATTGGTTGCAGTGTTTTCCTGAGGGAAAGTGCTCTTGAGAGCTTTTATAAAAACAAATTTAAGTGAGAGACAACTTTGCAACTCTCATGTTATACTGATAATAGTTATATATATGGAGAACTCAACCATCAGTCCCAGAATTGTCATTCCTTATGTTTCCAAAAAATAGAAACCAGTCCTCCTTCAGTACTAATGACCTACTTCTCTCAGGGCATGTTCAAAAACAGTCCTTAAAAATTGGAAAATTTGGGATGGGGATTTTTTTATTTCCCCGGGAAATCTACTCTGTGGTCAAATTGTTAGACCATTCAAAGTGAAGACAAAAACTCAAGTTTCACAAGAGGCGCTATGCACCAACAGCAATTAAAGCACTACTCTACGTCCATAAAATCTTACAGTTTCCAAAGAGGAAAAACTACTCCAACTAGTTATTTATGCTGATTAAACATTTTACTACCTTTAAAAAGCACTTGTACTGTGTTCTTTGTTTTTTTGGAGAAATGTATAATACAGTGCTATATGTGTTCCATGAAAGGGTAACTCCTAATTATGGGAGGGAAATACTGTTTTTCCTTAGAGAAATGATTTGCTTGGGTCCTAAGTAAATCTGACATGTTTCCTTTTGAACAGTTTTGGAGCCAGTGTTTGTAAATGTGGTGAAGTTTATTTCTAAACAGGCATGGACTGAAGCTGTGATTCTTGAATCACTGCAGAGTGCTCTAACTGTATTTTTATTTTGCTTAGAAAATAATCCCTAGATCGAGACTGT
The DNA here is from genome assembly GCF_003676395.1 of Aethalodelphis obliquidens. Classification (NCBI taxonomy): domain Eukaryota; kingdom Metazoa; phylum Chordata; class Mammalia; order Artiodactyla; family Delphinidae; genus Aethalodelphis; species Aethalodelphis obliquidens. Next base: position 33,038,409 of record NW_020837961.1, on the reverse strand, counting down.
TGTGGCTTTATAAACAATCTGTAAGGAGTTTTATACACAGATGTATACAAGCACTATACGTTCATGATCTGCGATAGGAGAGAAAGATTTTCACATATGGGTCAAAAAATTAAGATGTGGAGCAATAAAAAAATTGGTTATATGTACTTAGATTCTTTTGGTACCCAAATATCTAAACATGAAGAGTATAATCTGAAGCTCATTACGCGATTGCGTAATGGTTTTCATTGTGAAGGGTGCGCACTAACAATACCTCAGCTTAAAATTTGATTTTTACAAGTTAGGAGGTTTCAAAAGGCAATAAAAATCCATTGCTTTTCCTTTGCGTTTGTAGCTAATTTAATCATCTTAAATTCTAACAGTTTCCCCCCCTTTTTATAGTACCCATAAAATTACCTTCCAACATTTAATGGCTCTTCTTGAAAGCCAATTGTTTTGATCTCTGGGGAACCCAGAAACAATGTAACGCACCTGTGGGGCTAGTGTGTAAAGGATGCTTAACAATGGGGAAGTCTAGATGGGAATTAAAGCCAACACAGAAGGAATGCAGAATACCCAGGAAAAGACTTCTCTGAAGCTCAGCCACAGGAGTAAGGGATCTACCAGGGAGGTCTTCTTAACGGAACATTTGGCAGTTTATCTTAAGCAAAGGGAATTCACTCTCTGCAGCTTATAGATAGGGAAAACAGCATGCTTCCTTGTTTTAAAGGCACAACAATTTGTACTATACAGTGTTACGGATTAAATATGAACTCTAGACACCTTCCTTCCAGCTGCAATTCTTGGGTAAAGTTGCAAGCACACGGCGACAGATTTTCTGTGACCCTCCCAGTCACCTGCCCATTGTCATTTCAACTACGCTGGATGGACACCCTGATGACGTCTGCAGCAATAACTGGGCAGCTCTCTGGCATCGCTGGCAGCGGTACTGCATTGCCACACTCTTTCACCGTGCATTTCGAGATATCCTGCAAGGCACATTGCCGTTTATTTATTTATTTGGCTTCCCTGACGAACACCAGAGGGTTCGTTACTAAGTCTAGAACTCAGTCCCTGCTCGCAGGGGATAGGAAAGGTTAGGGATGGGAGGGGGCGTCCCCACCGAGCCCACCGGGGAGTCACACGTGGTACCTTGTCGGCCTGGGGGCTGATCGCGGTGCCGAACCTGCAGTAGGTGACGAAGTGCTCGCAGTTGTTCCACAGGAGGCTGTAGGGAGTCATGCCCAGCAGCTTCTCCGCCCTCCGCGCCACCTCTTCGTTGAGCAGCGCCTTCTTCTTGAGGGACCTATCCAGGTGATTGACCAGGATGTCGGCTCCGTAGGCGAAGTCCTCCACTGTGTCCACGCGGATGCTGGCCACCCTGCCAATGACGCCCAGGATGAGACGCTTGTTGGATACCACCTTCTGCGTGAGCTCCTTGTCGTCAGTCAGGGCCAACAGGATGTCGGGCATCATATGGGCGACACGGTTGTCGCCCAGGTAGATGCCATAGTGTGTCAGGTGGGTCCGAGGCACCTCCAGCACGTCGCCGCGGAGAAAAGAGTTGATCTCATAGAAAGTGTTCCTTGCCTTGTCTTCGCCCGGGGCGCCTGAACTGAAGAGCTTGAAGTTGGAGATAAGGAGCAGCTTCTCCAGCACTAGTGACACCGCCTCCAGCATTGGGTTCTTCATCCTGCAGGGAAAAGTGTGTCTCGGGGGGACCGTCGCCACTCGGGCACGGCCGAGCCGGGCAAGGTGAGCTGGCCGGACAGGGGCGCTGCGCCGCTGCTCACCCGCAGGCCAGCAGCCCAGTGCCACGGGGCACGCCGTCTGTGTAGGAGGCAGTGAGAGAAAAAAGGGAGGGGGAGAAACCAGGAGATCGGCTTGGCCGCACCGCACTGGCGACTGAGGAGGATGAGGAGCTGGCGTCGGCTAGCCACGGAATCAGCGGGACCCGCCCCGCGAGCCCCAGGCCGGGAAGCGCACCTGGAGGCGGTGCCGGGAGCAGGGCCGCGCGCGGTGCACTCAACTGCGCCTTTTCTGTGGCCTTTTATCGCCCTCGAGGGGGCGGGGCCGAACGCCGTCACAGACCCAGGAAGAGATCTGATTGGGCGCCGGCGGCAAACGCCGCTCTCTGCGGTGTAGCGCGGGACCGCAGGCTCTTTGGAAGGGGCGGGTCGCCTCTGGGCTTCTAAGTTCCGCCCTGCGACCCCTTCCACATGCAGGCTTCCTCTTGCGCTGGATACCTTAGCACTTACCGCCTTTAAGCGGCCGTGTTTGGAGAGTAGTGGCCGAGGCGTGACCGCACAAAAGATCTTGCACCTGTCTAGACTGGGGCGTGTTCTGGGCATTTTGGGTCGTTTTCGGTGGAAATTGCCCTCGGGCGAGATTTCTGAGCAGAACCACCTCCCTCTAAAGGGTTCTCGGAGACCGCGGCTTACTAAAATATTTGCATATACTCTGGGAACTGTGCGCGCCTCGAAAGCCTGCAGACTCCTTCCTAAACTCCGTAGAGGCGTGGCCCCGCACACCGCGCACCCTCCTTCCCTTTAAATGCCAGGAATGCCCCTAGCTTTCAGCTGGCGCGCGGGTGGGAAGCGACCCCGCGGATGATCGGAACCCGCGGCGCCTCCGCGCTCAGAGGCACCAGTGACCGTTGAGCGTACGGCTCCCAACGCTCAGCACGTAAAACGGCGAAGCGCCCAACGTCCTCCTGGACGGCCAAATTCATGTCAAGTTTATTTCTCCTGCTTCAGGGTCACGTGGATCCAGCTTCGGTTCACCCACCGAAACTTTGCCGCTCTCTTAAAGCGCTGCCCCCCGGAGGTGACCAAGGAAGGAAGAGGTCCTGCCCCGCAGCGGGCCCCAGGCTTACCGGCGAGGCGGTACTGGGGAGCACTTAGGCTAGGGAGCAGCGGTCTCGGCGTCCGCGCCAGGCTTGGCACGCGGTGTCCAGACCCAGCGCAGAGTTCCGTGCTAACGCATTAAGTAAATGCTTGAATTCCTCGGACAAAGGCCGCAATGGAGAGCCTCGAATTGTTCCACAAAGCCTCCCTGTGTGGGGCTAATAGGTCTCCTCAGCGAGCAGATTCTCCGCTCGCCTGGGGGAGGGGCCTCCCGGCGGGTGATGGATGAAGGGACATTCATCTTACCTGGAAGATGAAGGGGACCATGGAGACCAGACGGGGAGGAGGCCGGCTCCCCATTATCCTCCGAGACCCGGCCTTCGCTCCCGCCCCCTATCTGCCAGTCGTCCCTCTTGCTGGTGACTTTTGTTCATTTCACAAACGATTTCGAATCACATTATAGTCCTGGCAAAGAGAAGAAAACTCCATTTCCCACAAAAGAATCGAAAGAGGAAGGCGGGAGAGGCAGTGGATGAAGAAATTTTAAGACATCCATTTCCCCAGTCTTACCCCAAAATTTAAAGAAAAGTGCAATTAGTGGGTAGCTTAAACTAATCAAACTCCACCGCACACAGGCGCTTGTTAGCGTCCGGCCAGCACACCAGCTCTGCGGCTGGACGGGAGCTCTGGGCAGTCTCTAGATATTTTTAGAAGTCTGATCCAGACCTTGCTGTACACCGTAACTGCAGTTACGTCGGACTGCAGACGAAAGTTTCAGGCTTCACCTTCCAGCAAGAGACGTCCGACTCTTAGGCGCTGCATGCGCTGGTCTGGTCCAGTTCTGGGAAAGCACGGATACCGGGGCCTCCAGGGTCAAGAGCCAAACGGCCCGGGGAGATCAAAGGGGACTTGGTAATTAGCGATTTCCGTCCCTAGTGGTCACTAACCCGGCTTATAACGCTACGACCGTCTGCACCCGGCGAATTTGCGGGAGACAAAAGCATGGAGAACTGCCTCAAGGCTTCACAGAGAACTCTTTTAGAGCAAAAAAAAATATTAAGGAGAAATCACCTATAGACCCTCCTCAATGGCCGCATCCCCACGGCGTTTTGTGAGAGGCAGGCAGCACCAAGCTGATTTGCATTTTTCTTTCTTTCCCGGTGGGGTTAATTTTTGGGAGTCACTTAAAGAAAAAAGGAGATGAGATTAATATGAGGCATGCCTCCGAGTACCTTGCTCAAGATGTAGGCATTCTGCTGTCTTGGGAAATGAATGGTGGTGGGGAGTGCCCATAGTTTCTTTCTTGAAGAATATTTTGCCTGAATGTTATGCTGTTAAATAAATGAATTTTTCTCATTGAAACTGTCCTAAAGCTGCCCTCTTTGCTTGCCTGCGGGAAATTCGGCTTTGAGGAGCCCGAAGGAGACAGTGGAAGGTCTTCGTTTGTCCATTTCTGAAGTCTCCTCAGATTTATTAAGCTGGGAGGGGTTAGTGAGGATTAGGCTGCTTTTCAACTGGGAAAATGCAGCGTCAAAAGAGCTCTTGTTGGCTGAACTGACTGCCCTCTCCTATTCAGCAATCGTTGAAAACTTCCCTTGCAACTACTCAACGTTCTCAGAGTTGCATATAAGTATGTCTGTGAGCGGTCACTTTTTGATGGCTCCCTAGAGGCACTCTTCATAAAAATATGTATATACACTAATAGGCTCACATTCCCACTAATACTTTCCTGCCTGAATCAATTTGAGCCAAACTAAGGGAAGACAATTGCTATTAGAAGGAAAAGCCCAAGAGAAATCTAACATCATAACTTTCTCCTTCCTAAATCAGAAGGGGTCATTTATTCATAGAGGGGAGAATCTGGCTTGGTAGAGAGACCCCTAGTTCCTCAGTTGTACGACATTCAACAAGTTTCGATGTGCAAATGCCTTAAATGCACTCAACTGGGTTGCTGGGTCTGGCTGGGGGATTGTGAAAGAGCCGTGGCCATCCTGGTCAACACGTGGACATCAATGCACTGTGGACTCTCTCCTCGACCACCCCTTCCTGCCATCCCACGGAAACTCGCAAGACAGCCACAGCATCTGCTCAGGCCCAGGTCCATGTCTCCCAGTGGTGAAGGCCAAGATTCCACTGGGTTTCTGCACAGAGGAGCCTGGAAACAGGGCTCACAGTGCCCACCTAACTTTCAGGCTTCACCTTCCTGCCATGGATCCCACTGAAGGTCCCAGGAGATAGGGCTCCTGTTTTCGGGGACAAGGGGTGGCGGAGTCCTGCAGAAGCCAGGTAGGCTAAGGGATTTCCTACCTAAAGACTTTTTACCTCTGGAGACCCTCTTCCTCAGAAGCCTTTGGAGGGGAGAATAGGATCACAGTCTCATGTGCTTCCTATGTGCTAGGCACTGAACTAACAAGCATTTTCTCACTTAGTCCTCATAGCCCTATGAGGTGTCCTCTCCATTTTACACAGGAAGAAATTGAGGTTATAGCTCAGTCTCTGTCACCGTGTTAGTGTGGATCAGGACTGAACCACAGGTTCTTTGCTCCCAGGTCCACCACCACTGGGGAAGGTCTGACCTCCCATCACTTCATCCACCTGTCATCCATTCATTTACTGAGTGCCTGCCATATGCCTGGCACTGTGCCCAGTCCTGGAAACTCAGTGAAAAACCCAGCCCTAAACTTAGATTCCACAGCTTTTCTTTTTAATTTGGACTTCATTTCCCTGCTTCTCTAGTGCCACGGATTCCAATTTTTTTTTTTTTTTTTTTTTTTTTGCGGTACATGAGCCTCTCACCGCTGTGGCCTCTCCCATCGCGGAGCACAGGCTCCGGACACACAGGCTCAGTGGCCATGGCTCACGGGCCCACCCGCTCTGCAGCATGTGGGATCTTCCCGGACCGGGGCACGAACCCGTGTCCCCTGCATCGGCAGGCAGTCTGTCAACCACTGCGCCACCAGGGAAGCCCTTTTTAACATCTTTATTGGAGTATAATTGCTAGATTCCAATTTTTAATGTCAGTTATTTTATTGCCATAGAGAAAGATCTGGTTCTGCTGGTTAACAGTATACCCTCACCAGGCAGGCCCCAGCACTGGAGTGGCCGGTAGTCCTATGCCCGCCTTAAAAACAGAAATAGGAGCGGGGTAGGTGTTGGGTATCTTGCCCAAGGACACAGAGTCAGAGCAGAACCTAAGTGCAGTGTCCCAGACTTCTTACCTCTTAGAACTTCTTTCTCCTAAACCTGATAAATCTGGCTTTCTAAACCTCCTGTTTTTGAATTATCATCCTTCAGGATTATTTTGTTGTTTTTCTTAGACTTTTTTAGATTATTACATCATTGGACACATAAATAATGATGGTCTTAACACGTTATTCTTCTGAATTAGCTGCCCATCTACTTTCAGTTCCTTTACATACGCTTAGCTCTGGCCCCATGGACACAAACAGGCCTTAACTAGCTAACTCTAAGGAGACAGGGAGAATAAAAGCTTTTGTGAACTTCCCTCTGGAGGCAGAGGAAAAAGGGCAGACACCTTTTCACGGAGCCTCAGAACCCAGGGCTGCCTGGAGTGTTTTCTGGCAGAATTCCATTACCTCCTGGGAGGAAGATTCCCCAGCTTCCTTCCTGGCTAGCTAGCACCTTATTATGAGGGCCTCAATCCTGCCTAGAGTCTTTAGAAAGATTAAAGGCAGCAGCTCCACCCAGACAGGATTTAGTTGTTTTGTTGTTGTTGTTTTGGAAACCATAAACTAAGAACACTAAGCAAAACAAGTAATTGACAGTTGATGTTGCAGAGAATCACGCCCCTGTAGATGAACACAGCTTACTATGAAGTAATCACAGGTGGGGGAGGCTGCGATGTGTGGGGAAGGGGGCAGAAACCCCGAGCCTAAGGCCTGTGCCACCCTTTCCACCCGCGTGAACTCTGACAAGTCGTTTGCCACCCACAGGCCTCGATTTCATTGCTCTAAAATGGCAGTGATATTTAGGAGGGCAGTTTTGAGGATTAAGCAGAACCACACATATTGCAGCATTGTATGAAGGTTCATACCGTGAAACCCCATCTCTAATATCATCTGTATTATTCACCAGTGAAACAGAGTAAGGCAGAGGCGCTTTTCCCTTTCTGCCTGGACAACATAGTCATCCAAGAATGCAGAGTAGACAAAGGACGTGCTTTTCCTCACAGACCCCTTCCGATGTCTCAGCACAGAGCCACAAGGGTGAGCGGAAAGTAGGCACATAAGTGTTTGGAGCTCTGCTCTCTCCACTGCTCACTGCCAAGGAAGTCCTCTATAATTCATAAAAACAAAGATAAAAACCTGCCATTTGTTCGAAAGTGCATCTCACAGGATGCAAAAAACCCCCAAAGGTCCATTTTAGAAATGGACATAATACCAGAGAATGACTAAAATATCTGAGATGTCCATGACACGTAGGGCACATTTCACTTTAAAATACAAATAGTAAATGGCAAGCAATGTTACTTCCTAATAACTTGGAGCAGATAGCAACTATCTTATAAATTCATCTTTTTTTTCCTTTTGATTCTAATTTACCATTATGAGGCAATAGTAAATACGAATATTGGGGGACCCAGGTTTGTTAACAAAAGCAAATGTGACAATAACCTTTGGCTACATATTCAAAAGACAATTACCACACCACTGTATTCATATAGGAACTGTACAGAGAAATCAGGTACTGTTACGCTTCAAACAGGATAACACTGGCGATTACCAGTAATGCTAACTACCAGGAACGGTGATGAATGCCATGTTATTGTTTATATTTCAAAAATCCTTTCTAAATACATAGACACCCAAAGGGTAAAATGGCAGGTAACTGAATACAGAACTTCCTTAACATCAGTCTTAGCTTTTGCTACTCATATCTGATGGTTTGTGAGATCACTGAGACTCGTGAGGCCTCATCTGTGAAGTGTGCTGAGCTGGATTAGAATGAGATGCTCTCTAAACCCCTACAGTGTGAATGGTCCCTGGACCTATGAAAATCAAATTACTCAGGCCCTTCAGAGAGTCTTAGCTGTTGTCCTTGGTGAATTTTCACAGTGAGTAATTAACACAAAAAGAAGATAAATCACTGTCTACTAATTAGAAAATCTAAATAGTGTTCACAATGACTGCTTTAAAAAGTGCAATGCCTCAACTGAATTAAAAAAAAAATTAAAAAAGAAATCACTCATACTCCAGTGAAGCAGTAATTACACAAGGAGGAGAAAAGAGACTGAGCAGGGGTTTGGCAGCAGTTCATGCTGGAAATCAATGACTCTTTTGATAACATCTGTTCAATCGTACAGAAATTTTAAATAATGTAAACACACTGTTTCATCAATATTTTGTAGCAGTATATACCACTGATTGTTGAAATGAATGTCTTTAATTTCTAAAGTTAATTTGAAGGGAAGTGAGTGTACCGTTCTGGTATTTTTGTAATTACATTTACTCTTACCCACCCCATGCTAAAAGAAAATCCAATGCGGTTCAGCTAAAGCTGATTCATACCTAAACAGCTCAAGCAGTTATAAAAAAGGGAAACTGGATTTTAAATTGTCTCATACTTCTTAACTGGCAGAACTCCAAGTGGGCAGCTCTCTCATGAAGAACCAGGCTGCCTGTGTTCTCCAGGGTAGGCACAAAACTTTGTGCTTGAATTAAGTTCACTTATTTTTACCCTGGTTACCCTCTAAAATGACTTGCCTTTATGTTGGATTACATAAAGTTACTTTCATTTTATTTACACCCAGACTTCACCTGTAAAGAATGTGAGCAGAATAGAAATTGGATCACACAGAATTAATATGGAAAATAAATTCAATAACTTTTTTCCTTAAAGATGAATTAAAAATCTTTGAAATTGTTTTCATCCACATAGGAGTTTAAATCAGAAATCACTGTAATTTTAATGTTCAACTGGTTTAACTTTCAAAAAGAATAAACCAGGATATGCGTCCTCTGGTCATAATTATTTCACATTTTAACACGTGTCTCGCACTTTCTCTTTTCCCATCTTCATTCTTTTACCTCTCTTATTTAATTCCTGAAGGGATGGTTCTGATATTTTTTCGTGGTATCCTCTAAGGGCACTATTCCCACTGGAGGACAGATGGCATCCAGAAAATCAGGGTCCTAAGTGTGTTCTGGAACCTGGGAATGCAGGCTCGCAGCACAAAAGTGGGCTCAGGGCCCTTAGATCACTGGCCTCATCCTCTAGGGACTTGCCTCCCAAAGAACAGTAAGTAACCAAACCAGCCAGGCAAGAACCTCCAGTGCCAGGCCAGACTCAGCAACAGGGAAGCCACTGGAGAGCGACCCTGGCGCTGGGCCTAGAGGTTTAGCCAGACTTAGACACCCTCAGCATCAGTATTAGATTTCCTACACTCAGTCCTATATCACCAAGAATATTGTCACAACTTACTTTGTGATTCTAAGTATATTGGTTAAACTTTTCATGCCCTGGTCCGCTCATGTACAGAAGCGGTGACTGGCGATGATGACTCTCCTGAACTTTCTGGAATTCAATGTAGCAATAGCTCTAGACAGTCCTGCACACCTCACCACCAAGTCAAGTATAAGATGACAAATCTAAACTCTGTGTCCTCAGACTATGGTTCCTCCTGCATTTGTGTTTCCTTTTGTTGAAAGGGAGCAGATTTTCTTATATGTCTTTTATGGCTATACCATTTGCTTTTCAAGTAACAATTTCTGATTTTTGTCCTTTCAAAAAATAATAAAGTGAGGCCTCCAATGTAGAATATCTAGCAGAGGTTTATTCTTTTTCAGAATTACAAATTAAGGAAGAATAACTACAGAAAGAGTGATTATTGATATTGTAAAAAAGATGTATTGCCAAGGAGCTATTTTAATAAATGTACTTGACCAAAAATGTGACTTTTTAAAACTCATTTCAGGGGCTTCCCTGGTGGCGCAGTGGTTGAGAATCCGCCTGCCAATGCAGAGGACACGTGATCTCGTTCCCTGGTCCGGGAAGATCCCACATGCCGCAGAGCAACAAAGCCCATGTGCCACAACTACTGAGCCTGTGCTCTAGAGCCAGTGAACCACAACTACTGAGCACATGCGCCTAGAGCCTGTGCTCCACGAGAGAAGCCACCGCAATGAGAAACCCACGCATTGCAACAAAGAGTAGTCGCCGCTCGCCGCAACTAGAGAAAGCCCGCGCGCAGCAACAAAGACCCAACACAGCCAAAAATAAATAAATAAATAAATAAATAAATAAAATTCATTTCAGCAATATTATCTAGAAATGTATCATCCTTGATTAAAACAGTAGTCATAAATCTTCCAAGTTCATGGTGGGCATTCAATAAAAACTCCTACTTACAATTTTATCTTAACCAGTGTATTTAAAATTTTAATTATAAGTTACTCATATTTGAATTAGTTAAGAATCTTAAATCCATTGGCTAGTATTTCAAAATTATTCCTGTGTTTAAGATTGTATTGCCTTGGGTAAAGGGTCATCTTTTTGAGTGACCTTAAAAGTCCCTTTGATTCTAAACTTCCACACTTCTTTGAGAAACACAAAAGTAGTACATTTTAGTATTTTCCCGCTAGCCAAATGTCAAATTTATAAAGCAAGTCATAATGCTAATAAAATAGTAGCATAATTTACATTTTATTTAACTATTTTAAAATTGCAGGTTATATATCAAAAAATTATTTATATAAGTAAAATATTCCCAAATAGATTAGATGAAATGTGCTGAGTCATAATATCTGTGTATTCCTGAAGTCACATACATTTGTTCCTCCCAAATAAGTAAAAACCAAGGGGTAGGCTGAGTCAGCACACTACAAGTAGAAACGGTATGGGGCAGTTGTTAAGAATGTCTACTCTGTAGCCAAGTTGCCTGAGTTCAAATCCTGACTCTTTTACTTAGCTCTGTGACCTTGGGTAATTTACTTAACCGCTCTGGTCTCAGTTACCTGCTCTTTAAAATGAGTATGATGATAAATATGATGCCTACCTCCCAAGGTTGTTGTAAGGATTAAAGAATGAACATGCATATATTATTAATTTAAGAACAATACCTAGTTCTTATTCAAGAAATGATGGCTACATAATAGATTTCATTCTGGAACACATTTAGCAATCTGCGGATTATCCATAGCTCTCATGTACATTTGCAAGAGGCGGCAAAGATCCACACGGTAGTAAGAAATTCTGTGAATGGGGATGGGAGAATTCTAATCTCTAACCTACCTCCATAAGGATTTGTGGAATATTTCATCTCAGGTTCTATGTGGGCTCAGAAATACAACAGTGAATGAGGTGCAGTCTCTTTCCTAATGGAACATAGAACCTGGCCAGGAGGAGACAGGCCTAAATAAACTTACATAATTCAGTGTGATGTGCTGAAACGGAAGCATGTACTACAGGTTCTGGGAAATGGATGAAGGAGCAATTCATTCTAACTGGGGCAGGGAAAGTGGGAGCTGGGATAACGCCGAAGTTGTACCGTGAGGAGTTTGTTAGGCACACACAGTAGAGGTAAGTTAATGCCAAACGGCCAGGCAGGCTAAGGAAACATGAATAAAGGCAAGATGTTTTAAAAGTGTCTGGTAGGTTTTACCAAGAGCAATAATGCAGCTCAACCAGAATGTAAGGTGTATGCTTCTCTAAGAGCAGAGGCTAGAGCCCTACCCAGGAGGTTTGAGGGGGCCGTGGAGGCCCCCTAGACCACGCCAGGAGCTCAGACTTTATTCTGCAGGCAGTAGGGAGCTGTGAGAGGCTTTCAAAAAGGGGAAAGAGAAGGTCTGGGTTGGAGAGAGAAGGGAGAGAAGCTGGAATCAGAAGGCCATTTAGCAGTCCAGGGAAGAGAGCTAGAATAAGGGGAAGGAGATGGAGGGGCAGGGGAAAAGCTGAAAGGTATTTGTGGAGATAGACTGACAAGGTTTGGTGACCATGAGGTAGTGCTGGTGGCCAGAGTGCTCAGAGGAATACGGGGACCCGGGGGGACTCTGAAGTTTCTTGCTGGAACAAGTAGACAAGAGTGAAACCCTTCACGGAGAGGAAGAAGGGAGAAGCAGGAATAGGTTTGTGGGAGGAAGAAAATGAGTTCAGCTTGGGGTCTGTTGTTTCCAGAGTCTACAGCTTTTCAAGTGGGGACGTTCATAGGCAGATAAATGGTGAAGCAAGATCTATGGAGAAGAATCTAGCCAAGAGAAAGAGCTATGGGAGTCGGAAGCATGCGGGTAGCAGGTGAAGTCTTTGGAGGAGGGGGAGCTGCCAGGGGAGGCACTCAGCATGGAGGAGGGGCGGCCAGGACAGAGCTCTGCAGAAAGGGAAGGGGCACTGAGGCATCGCCAAGGTGCCTGAAGCAGGAGGAGAGGCTGAAGAAAGGCGCGGAGGAGGGCGGGCTCAGAAGTGTCCAGGGCAGACAAGCTAGCAAGGGGGTCAAGGGGCCCTTGGATGAGGCAATAAGGAAGGCCCTAGTGCTGGGAAGGGGGCCAGACAGCTGCGGGTGGAGGCAGTAGGGTTAGGCAAGGGGGAGGGCCAGGCGAAAAACGGAGATGATTATTTCCAAAAATTCTGCAGTGAAGAAAAGGAAAAAAGGATCAAATGGAAGGTTTCTTGTTGTTTGTTTCTTTCTGTTTGTTTTAAGGGGGAACACATGAGGATATCTGTACATAAAAGGAAGGGAAATCGGGGAAAGGAAAAATGTATAGCTGATGGAAGTCAGTCCCAGAGAAAGTGGGACTCTGTGGGACCAAAGCTCCAGGTAGGAGGAGACTTAGAGCTGGTGATGAGTAAGGATTGCTATTCCCCTGAGTCAGGAGAGCAGGAAGAAGATAAGAAACGGAGATTTGGAAACATCTGGAAGTGGAAGCAAAAAGACGACATTGCCCTCACCCACTCACTCTAGTTTGTGCTGTAGACTCTGAAGAAGAAAACTGCCAAACCCAACCCGCTGGCAAAGTCTGCATAGATGCCTCAAGATTTGATGCAACAAGGGAACTCATTCCAGTTGATGGGTGTATAATAAGCTGACACAGTGACAGCAGGCCACTTGCTTATGGCACAGATCTTAATGAAAAATGAGAGAGTTCTGAGTTCCATTCCTATTCAGAGCATTTGTTTACAGTAAATTTTACAAGCATGTTCCCAGGAACTTGATCTTTTTTCTCCCAATTTGTCAAGTAACACTAAGCTCTTCCTTAGTGATGTCAATCTCTAGTATTAAATTAGAGGTGTGGTGGGGTGCTGATGAGGGAATCCTAGTCATGATGGACACTAAGGAAAATCAGAATCATCAGGATAATTCATTAAAATTCTTACACACATTTTTATTATGTCAAATCGTTTCAAAATTATCACCAAACTATTTACTACAAAACAGAAAATATTTATAGTTAAGTTAAAAGTGTTTTGTCCCCTGGACTAAAATGCAAAAATAATTTTATGGCCAACCTTGAACTTAATTTGAGTTCAAAGTATTAGGTCACTATACTATTAACTTTCATCAAACTCTTTCCTACTGAGAAGGATAAAGTATTCAAATATTTTCTATTTTCTCAAAATCAGTGTGAGGATACTACGAATGTGTTAAAATTGTATAAGTAATTGATAGACTGCTTCTTTGAACCTGAACTTAATCTGTACACTTATGCATGAAGATTATTTAGAATAGGTAATAAGATGTTTAAACAACAAGGAAGAGGAAGATACTCTTTAAACAAATCACAAGATTAGCCGAGCTTGGATTTGGGTATCAGAGAGAGATACGCTAAAAGTGAATATATTATTAAACAAATCACAGTTTATTAAGGTTTTAAAGTGTATGCTTTACAGAATAAAAGAACACCTTTATCAAATGCCTAGAGAATATATCTATCAGTCTTCTTGTCTGTCTCATATGTTAAATCTTTATTGTTTATAGTTCTGTGTTAAAAATCACCTACTCTCTTCTGCTTTCCAGTGACCACATTATTAATGCTGGTATTCAATCCACTCAAGTGGGTGTTTACTTATAATGAGTATTTTCTATATCCTTTTACCTTGGATTCAATTTTTCACTTGTACTAAGAAACAATAAGTTTCCCAATGCCAAAACTCTTTATCCATCTACTAATGACTTTAAATCAGGAACACATTTTATCTGAAAGTCCAGTACCATTTGTCCAAGTGCTTTGCCCTGTTGAACAAAACAAACAGAAATGTACTGAATGTTCAGAGGATTCTATTATAGTTATTAATTTTCATGTCACACATTTTTAAAAAGTGACCTCTATTTAAATGATTTGGATAAAAAAGATTTTATTTGATAAAATGACAATTAAGAAATTTTAAAAACACATACTAAGGGAACACAGTTACAAATAAAATATATTACTTGGTAGATGAATTCTAGGTTAAGCACTAATGAAAAAAGTATGACAGTAGAACTACAGAGAAGCTGAACTGAGGATAATTTATGTAGTTCTGGCCTTTTAAAGTTTGGATTGAGTAAAATTATTTCTATGACTTCTTACATATTTTAATTTGAGATATTGATTAAGTACATGATGTGGAAAGAAATATAAAAGAGATACAGAGGAGGATAAAGATCATTCAATTTTGAAAATTTCGTTTCAGGACAGTTCTACTGAGAATATTTTTCCTATTTTCGATGCCTCAGAATCACTTTAGGAGCTATTTACAAAGCAGGTTCCTGAGCCCCACATCAAGAGCTTCCAAGTGAGTAGGTCTGGTGTGGAGCTAGGAATCTTCATTCTAACAAGCACCCCAGGTGATTCTGAGGCAGGGAGTCCTCACACCTTGGGAATCATTGAAGCTTGTTTTTCTTCCTTACAATTCTTCCAAACCTTGGATCATTGCTGAGAGGTCATGGGGCCAGGTGAGGTTGACAGTGGAGTCCAAATGGTAAGGAACTCCCACACACATATGTGAGAACCTAAGAGATACGCCCACTAAAAAGGTATTGTAACAATACATTTATTAAAAATTACACAGCCACCACCAGTTGTCAATAATAAGTAAGAAGATCTATCCATAGCAAAGTTTCAAAATAATGGCAAAATTTAAGGCTAAGTGATACACTGGACTGAGTTAAAGTTACAGACTTTTGTTCCTTCCTGGGATGACCCAGGCATATTTGAACCCAAAGCCATAGTATCTGGCATCAGCTTATTCTGCACCATGGTTATAAGATAACAATTTTCTTTACCTCAAATAATGGCTCTTCTTAACCTATAGAATACTAAATACTCTTCAGTTTCAAGATTAAGTCATATATTAACTATTTTCTTAAACGTCGAGATATGCTAAGTTTTTTCTCTTGTTATATGGTCTTCAAATCCCCTAAAGTGACACTCACTAAAATGAAAACAATTAGGTTTCACTAAGAAGTTATCTAAAAAAACTTCACTCCTGTTTTATTCCTCATTCTGAACTGAGAGCTCTGTCGTATTAGTGTATATGTTTCATAGAATGTTGTTGATACAGGCTGGTGTCAACAACACATGGGAAAATACGCAAAAGAGAAAGCGCTCACTGTTTAGATGCTTACCTGTGAGTCAGTTCTCAGTGAGGCAGTGCCTCCACCACCAAGGCGATTTTTCAAAACAAAGTTTAATGCATATGTTCCTGGCAATTCATATCTATGGAGTTAAAAAAAGAAAAGATGAATTATAACAAATTTTACCAAATACAAGAACTGCTGAAGGAATTATCCACCTCCCAAGGAAACCCTACAAGTCAGCCTTTGGATAGCCGTGAAAAATTAAGGTTGGAGACTTAAATGTAAATATGAATGTAAACAGATATTTTACTCAAGAATGCAATGAGGCTATTCACCCAGGATATTTTCATTCAAAAAAGAAAAGCACTTGGTAAATGGGAAGAGAAAAGCATTTTTTTCTTTTAACTTTTACCTAATTACAAACTTCTAGAACAGTTGCAAAAATATGAATTCCCTATATTTTTCACCCAGATTTTCCGAATCTTGCTTTATCCTTTCTTTTTCTTTCTTTCTGTGCACACACACACATACACACACACATTCATAAACAAATATGTACTATTTTTTTCTGAATTGTTTGAGAATAAGCTGTAAATATGATGCCCCTTTACCCCCAAATCCTTCAATGTGTTTCCTAAAAGTAAAGACATTCTCTTATATATATCACAGTATAATTATCAAAATCAGAAAATTAACGTTGCTACAATTATCTAAACTACAGATTTATTCAGAATTTGCCAATTGCCCCAGTAAAGTCTGTTACAGTGAAATAAAGTTCTAAATCATACATTGCAGTCAACTCATGTTTGGTTGTCTTCTTTAATCTAGAACAGTTCCTCAGTCTCTTTCCTTCTCGACACTAACATTTCTAAGGAATACAGGCCTGCTATATCCACCAAACTGTATTTGATGTTTCCTCATGATTAGATTCAGGTTCTGCATTTATGGCAGGAATGCACAAGAGCGATGATGTTTCCCTTCTCATATCAGTATGCATGTGACATTGATCTGTCCCATTATTAGTGAGAATGAAAAAAGAAGTGCCTGACATCTGGGATCTGAGGATGCCACCAGCTAGGCCTTGGTGTTGCTAGGAGCTGGGCTGGCACTCATAGCTGGGCCTTGGTGTTCTATCGCACATAAACTATTTCCTGAAATGTCAATATTAGCCAAGGCCACTCTGTGACATTGTGACAAGACCCTTCCATTATCATGCCTGCACACAGACAAAATAATAATATTGTCATCATTATACAAATGGCCAAACATCCCTCTATCCTAGCTGATATGTGCACCTGTGATTTCTTTATCAATTATAGCTCTAGTTTCAGTCTAGTCTTCCTTCCTCCTGTATAAGATTTAATGAGATACCCAAGACAGAATTAACCCCGCTTCCTGACAGCTTCCAATCCCCAGGCACTTTCTTAACCCTTCTCCCAAGGGTTGACTTAACAAGCCCACATCCTGAGTCCTTATTCACACCCTCAGGGTTTCCCACGCGTGCATTTGCCCTCACTGCTTGTTCAATTACAGGAGTGTTCCTGGCAGTCTTAGACTGCAAGGCACTGACACTAGTGATGATAACTTTGATCAAATGGTTAAAGGATGTCTGCCTGGTTTATCCATTGTAAGTAACTATTTTCCTTTTATAATTAACATGTATCTTATAGGGGGATAGTTTGAGACTATGTATATATCCTGGTAATAATATCCAACTTTCTTTCATAGTTTTTGCATCCACTGATGATTCTTGCCTGAATCAGTTATCACTAAGGTGTTTGCCTGTGATATTGTGATTTATAATGTTATCCAACTCAGGTTTGGCTCCTTGCCACTTGAGAGATGAGTGTCAGTTGGGAAGGAAAAGTTACTTTATTCAGGAAGCCAGCAAGCTGGGGAGAAGGTGGACGCATGTCCACCAACTCCAAAGATTCTACTTGAACGTGAAAGTTTTTAAAGGGAGAATCCTTTGGGGAAGGGATCAGAGTTGTTATCTTCCACTGTGTGCAGACTTTCTTTGATTGGTTGGTGGTAACAGGACAGTGCTTCAGGAATCTTGTGCCCAGCCTGAAGTTACCATCCTCCATCTGGATGGGGGCCTTAGTTCCTACAGAAGAACTCAAAGATTTTGTTATGTATATTCCTTGAGGAGGAACCAGGACCCTGCCCCAAGGCTGCACTATTGTTTCCTGACTCTCCTCCTTTGTTTCTGCATCCCCTCCCTTCCCTGATAAGCAACTGTTTGAATCTGCCCTTTGGAACTCAGGGAAGGTCAAGGAGGTTGAATGAAGCCTATTTCCTACAAGCAAGAAACAGAAGACACAGAAAGGATTTGTACCTGGGAGAGCCCTACAGGATCCTGCTCTGTTTCAGTAAGAAATATATATTTGGTCTTCCTCCCCATTTCAGGCACAAAGCTTCTAAAACACTTGGAATTTCTTAAGAAGTGCTGAGAGGGATCAAGGTGTCTTTTGTTATGTTAATAAAGTGGCTTTTGGAATGTTCCTAGATCACCTAAGGATGGGGGTTGTTCACTAAAGGAAATAACCACATGATTAGAGAGTTGAAACTTTCAGTCCCATCTCCCTGACCTTCAGGAATTGGAGAGGGGTTGGTTGGACATGGAATCAACTGCCAAATGGCCAATGATTTAATCAACATGCCTATGTAATGAAGCCTCCTTAAAAACTCAAAAGGACAGGGTTCAAGAGAGCTTCCAGGTTGGTGAACACATGGAGATGTGAGGAGAATGGACACCTGGAAAGGGCAGGGAAGCTCTGTGACCCTTCCCCTATGTATCTCTCCCATCTGGCTGTTCCCAAGTTGGATCCTTTTATAACAAATCAGTAATCTAGTGAGTAAATGGGTTTCCTGAGTTCTGTGAGCTGCTGTAACAAATTAATTGAACTCAGTGAGGGGGTTGTGGGAACCTTTGATTTATAGCCAGTTGGTCAGAAGCACAGGTGAAAATCTGGACTTGTGACTGGAGTCTGAAGGGGTGGGGGGGATAGTGTTGGAACTAAGTCAAACTGTAGGACACTCAGTTGTCCAGAGAATTGGTGGTGGTGTGGGAACACCCTCCCAAGTTGAAATTGGGTCCAGGAACCCAAAATATTGTCGAATAGTAATATTACTATTTTCATCATTCTTTCTACAGTAAGGAGTTAGATTTCTATCATAAGGAAAAGCTTTCCATTCTCCCCTACATACTAATGTTGTTTTCAACTTCATTGTATTTTTATTTTATTCAATGGATTACAATCCATAAACATTTAATTTATTTTGATGGTCAAATTATTGCAAGTTTGTCTTGTGGGAGCTCCTTCATAATGGCCCGGGTCTTCTTTTGCTTTGTCTCTGTCATTCTTTGAGCATTTCTCTACTTTCTGCCACCACAAGATGTTCCAAGCTCATCTTTTTCTTCCCCATCCCAGTCCTACAATCATCATTTCTCACAGCCCTTGTTCTACTTCTGGGTAGAATAATATTTAGAAATAAAAATTTGGACACTTGGTATGTTCATTGCTACTGGAGTGTCACTGCTTCTAGACTCTCTTGGCCCACAGAAAAAGGAAATAGCTGTATATACATACACATACATGTATACACAATATATGTATATACACACACGTACATAGGTACATGCACACATATGTTGTACTCTACACATCGATTTCCTTTCTCTTTATATATTAAAAACCATGAGTTTATCCTGATACCTCCAATCTAATCCTGCAGAGGTCCTTCTAGAGTCAGACTGCATTTTAAGTACACTCGAGCATCATGAATAAGAGTACAGAGCATGCCCTCAACAATGGCAGCTGTAATCAAGGAGGCATTTACAGGATAAGGATGCTATGGTCCTTATGGACATGAATGTCCAGTACTGTGTTTAGCAATCCCTCTGCCTAAAGCCCTGATGAGAGTCAAGTGATAAGTTTCTTCCAGCTACTGCCCTACAGTTATTCGTTAGTCTTCCCAAGTCTCAGCAATGGTAATGGTGGCCTTCATATCAGCAACGGGCTTCCATCAATCCTAAATTGATTTTTTCCCACTGTTTCATTGACAATTAGTTTGAAGAAGGCTTAGCCCATGGTAAAACTTGCATTTTAACATATACAAAATTCCTTCCAGTTTCTTTACTACAGTTTCAGCACCAGCACTAGCATACTGCTATCAGCCTTAGAATTGAAAACTGTTTACCAGGACAAAAAGTGGGTGGTAGAAAAAAAGAAGTCTACACATAAAGCATATCTTGTGTTAATCATGAGGCTGGTATCAGGATGAATTATTTTTCCTCTGAAATTTTTGCCTTCAAGCTTTTGATCATGGACTAAACCAGGTACCATGAAGTATATGCTGAAGTCAGAATATCTCAAGAGACAGTTCATGAGAGTGTTCCAGGGAAGATTTATTAATGACCACAAGACAAAGTAACATTGTATCTTCTGTCCAGTGTTCACTGCACTTACAGCATGGGGAAAATATATATGTACACACACCAGGTGGAATGTGGGCTTAATGAGGAGATTGAAAATTATATGAGAACTGTTATTAATCATACTTCTATAATTACTAAAATTATATTCTCAAAAAAGTCTGCTAGTGAATTTCATGTGATACAGAATTCTCCCCAGACTTTTTTCATTCATTTCTTGATTTACTGGACAAATATTTCTATGCAGGATATATCCTAGTCTTCCATAACAATCCAGGGCAGCGTGTGACAAGAGAATAACATAAGGTCCTTTACGAGCTCAAAGAAGGTTGAAATGTTGGCCAAAATTGATTCATATTATACAAAGCTGAATCACTTTAAGCACATCAGTGCTAGATCAGGGCAAAGCCCCAAATCCACATGTGCCACACAAGCCATCATGCTTTATAAGCATCAATGTCCAACTAATGCAAGAGAGGTACACCTGGTTACAGAGAGGGAAACTGTGAATGAGATCAACAATTTATCTGCAAAAACAAATAATCATACTTCAGATAACTAAGAATCAAGATACTAACCTTAATATTTTAAAACTGTAAAAATATTTTACCAGAGACTTGAAAAACATAAATTCCAGAATCTTGTTCAAACTAGCACCAAACTAAGCTCATGATACCCACATTATTAAATTTTGGATCACTTTAAACATATCAGTGCTAGATCAAGGCAAAGCCTCAAACCCACATGTATCGCACATCCTGTTACCTTGGAAGAATCAATGTCCAACTCTGCAAAAAGAAATACTGCAAAGGAGAATGTCTGTCGCCTGGCTGCAGAAGGGAGACTATGGGGGCACTCCTCTGGTGAGGTAAGGGGTTGGAGCACAGGGGTCAGGAGCACAGACTGGGGAACTAGACTGCCTGGGTTTGAATCCTGGCTCAACTACTGTGATCTTTGGTAAATTGTTTCATCACTGTACTTCCCACCCAGTATCATAAGAAGGTTGTGAGGAGGAATAAGTGAATTAATAAGCACTGAAAAAACCCTGAGTAGATCAGATAGACTTTCACTAAATAATTGATACCTGTCAATATGTGTTTATGAGGTCCTTCTACATGCAGGACATTGTGCTGGGGTTTACATGCTACTTCCTGCAAGGATCTTTAATACGGTCAATATAAAATTACCCGTTAAGCTTTAAAAAAACTGTGATTCAGAGACCATTTTATTTGTCAACCAGCTTATGTCTTGTGTATTCACTTCCATTTACCTAATCAGTAGTAAGTTGGGAACACATACTGATGCTGTATGAAGTGCTGCTACTATTGAAATGGAGGAGGACCCTCTGGGGCCTCTGGGTACCAATCCTTTCCACGTTCCCATTTCCCATTTGTAGGAAATAGGTTTCATTCAGCCTCCTTGACCTTCCCTGAATTCTAAAGGGCAGGTTCAAACAGTTGCTAATCAGGGAAGCGAGGGGATGCAAAGACAAAGGAAGAGCAGCTGAGAAACAACAGTGCAGCCCTGGGGCAGGGTCCTGGTTCCTCCACAAGGAATATACATAACAATATATTCCAGTTCTTCGGCAGAGGCTAAGGCCCCCACCCAGGTAGAGGATGGTGACTTCAGGCTGAGCACAAGATTCCGGGAGCACTGTCCTGTGTTCACACCAACCAATCAGAAGAAAGTCACATACCCTGCAGCCCTCACCCCAAAGTTTGCCTATTAAAAACTTCTCCCCAAAAACCACCTTGGAGTTCAGTGTTTTGGAGCACAAGCAACACATTCTCCTTGCTCGGCCCTGCAGTAAACCTTTCTCTGCTCCAAACGCCAATGTTTCCATTTGTTTGGCCTCACCGTGCATCAGGCACACAAACTTGGGTTTGCTAACACCCAAGTTTGTGGGTGTTAGCGACATCTCTTGGGTCACACCCAAGAGATGTGAGGTCAACTCCACCTTAGAGGGTCTTAAGTGGTAGTAGAGTAGATAGGACTTACACAGCAAATGATTACAAAAAGGTGGCATGTATCAAGTGATAGAAAATACATTTGTATGGGTAAAATACACAAATGAACAGTTATTATCAGGGTCATTCTTTTTCAGTTCAGCATGATTGACTCAATTATTTTCTCTTGGATTGCTGTTTCAATTTCATATTGCTACTCAAGGCTTAATGTTTAAATGGGCCATTCCAGTTCCAAAAGTTCTATTTCTCTGTGAGTTTGTTTTGTTTTAAATTCCTAAAGAGTTTCAAAGTAACTTGAATGCTGGGTCCATATGTTAATTTTTTGTGTGTCCCTAGTTCATTTTGTACAGTACATTATATGTGGGTGCTAAATATATATATATATATATATTTAATTTAATAAATATATATGGAAACCCAAAAAAGGCTAATCACACACTAAAGTGTGAATTAGACAAGTCTCTTTTCAATTTAAACAATGATGCTGAAAACTTGGTCTCTGTGTACCAGTGCCAAATTGTATTTTGGAGATAGAGTTTTGGGTGAAGTAGAAAAGAACAGCTTTACTGTTTTGCCAGGCAAAGGGGGACACAGTGGGCTAATGCCCTCAAAACTGTATGTCCCCACCTGGAGGGGTTTGGTGAGGAGTTTTATAGCAGTGGTTCAAGGGCGGGGTTGCTGATAAGGATCAGGGTGTGTGCAGGGCCTGCATTCCTTTAATCTGACCTCAGGTGGTCTCCTGATGAGTTTCTGTGAGACTCAAGGTTATCAAACTGTGACCTTCTCTCTGGAATGAAGAATGCTTTATCAAGTAGTTAACATCTTCCACTAGTTGGGGGTTTTATTCTGCAGAAGAGCTCAAAGATACTGTTATGTGTATCCCTTGAGGCAGAACCAGGATCCTGTCCCAAGGCTGCCCTATTGTTTCTTGACTGATCCTCCTTTGTTTCTACATCCCCACCCTTCCCTGATTAGCAACTGTTTGAACCTGCCCTTTGAAGCTCAGGTAAGGTCATGGAGGAGTCTATTCCCTACAAACAAGAATCGGGGCACACGGAAAGGCTTCCATGCCCAGGAGCCCCACAGGGTCCTGCTGGTTTCAATACTATATAGATTATTAAATTCAGTTTGTATTTCTACAACTGGAGGATGATGTAGACAACTGGTAGAAAAAATGAAGAGAGCAATAGAGTGAAGAAAGATTTATAGAATAGATTTTATAAAAAGCAAGGAAATTCATGTTATTTAGCCATGAGAAAATAATCTAATGAGTTAGTGTCACTCAGCAGGGTTTGCCTGCTGATCAGGTGATTTGCTGTAAAGTGCATCCAGAATTATTTAAGTTAGAGATCAGAAAAATGGAAAGCATTGCAAAGTAGTGCTACTTAAGCAGTGGTCTGTGGGCAGGCAGCCCCTGCATAGCCTGGAAGCTATTAGAATTGCATGTTCCAATCCTTGCCCCAGACCTACAGAATCAGGATGGGGGAGGGGCATGGGCAGGGCCAGCAATCTGTTTTAACAAGCCCCTAGACGATTCTGTGACACTGATGCGAGCTCAAGTCTCTTAAGGTCTTCACTAGGAAGGGTGTGTACTTTAAATACTCAGAGGGCTTTTATTCCCCTGGAGATTGCTAACCTGAAAGCAATCTGACCAACTGAGGGGTCTCTCGGGTCCCACACCTCCACCCCAGAGCTGTGCCTGTCACTGTGAGCGCTGCTCACCAAGCCCTTCAGACTTCTCTGCCTCCCCCGACCCAACCTCCCCAGCCCCCCAACGTGACACAAGCAAGCTCGCCAGCACCCAGCACTCACCCTGAAAGCTCACTGCCCAGGAAAGGGTTTGGGGAAAAGCGAATGTACTGAAAAAAATGTGATACGAGGGAAAAATGGCAAGAAGATAAAGTGGTGACTCAAATAGAGAAATAGCTCAGAAAAATGTCAGAATAAGAAGTAAGTATGGGGCTCCCCTGGTGGTGCAGTGGTTAAGAATCCCCCTGCCAATGCAGGAGTCACGGGTTCGAGCCCTGGAACTGGAAGATCCCACATGCCACGGGGCAACTAAGCCCATGTGCCACAACTACTGAGCCTGTTCTCTAGAGCCCGGGAGCCACAGCTACTGAGTCCGAGAGCCACCACTTCTGAGCCCGCGTGCCTAGAGCCTGTGCTCCACAACAAGAGAAGCCACCGCAATGAGAAGCCCACATACCGCAACAAAGAGGAGCCCCCACTCACTGCAACTAGAGAAAGCCCACGCGCAGCAACGAAGACCCAATGTGGCCAAAAATAAATAAATAAAATAAATTTATATATAAAAAAAGAAAGAAGTATGAACATGAGAACATAGGAAGCAAGAGAGGAGATTCTACATCAAGTCAGGGTTGGTTTCAATAAGGGGGAAAAGGAGAAGGAGGTGGGGAATTTGTGAGAGAGTCGCTGCCAGGGTGACAGGAGTCAGCATGTGGAAGCGCAGGTGCTCGGTGGACACTGTCAAGGGCTCGTCATGACCGTGACTGCGGCAAAGAGAAACAAGGTGGATGAGCAAGAGGTAAGAAACCACATGAGCTAACCGCGTTCCGGAGGGATAGAGGGCAGCCTGTTGTGAAGTACGGTGATGAACCAGATGACCTCTGCAGTCTTTCACAATTAACGGTCATTATAGGACGGGTATGTTATACAGCATGTACACACACACACACACACATACACTTACTATAGTGTGTGTATATATAATTAGCTAGAAATACCTGTGGTACTTATTACTTTTTTTTTTTTGCAAATTGAATAGGTACTTCTATTGGCATGTCTAGGCCATTTGCTTCAAAAAATCCTCTTTAAGTTACATGAGGATAATTTTAAAAATAAATATTTATAGAGTAGCGTTGCTACTAACAAATTCTTTAAAATTTTTGTCTTAAAATGTATACTTTAAATTTGACAAAAGCTCATAAAAATAGAAAAATCCTCTGTTTTGGCTTGACCCAGCATACCTAAACACAATGGGGTGCCTTCGTAGTTACTTCCTTTAATGTGCTGAGCTTGGTTTCAGTATTCATTAGAAATCAGACTTCCAGGTCAATTTCCTGTTAGTTTTGGCTAAATTATTACTGGTGAGTTATATGGAAAAATAGAATATATCAATTGATTCTAGGTACTTTCTGGAAAGTATTAAATAAAAACACAAGAAAGAAAATATCTCTGCACAGAATTAGAATAGCAATAACAGATGATCAGACTGAATCTCAGAACACAGCAGTGAAAGTCAGCTCTCTCACTGACCGGTGTTAGTAATAATTGGCACCATATGGGTTTGCTCAAAGCAACTAGAAACAATTTACTTCTTCTTAGTGAAGTTACCAGATGGCCCCACGGAAAGTATACAGTATTTCTCCAATTTTATTTATACAAAAAATTAAAATCTTAAATTTAAATATATTGCAACTTTCACAATTTCATCATGATTGAGCACACCTAGGAAATGATGTTACACAAAGAAAATCCCAGCCCTTTAGAAATCAATCTAAACATTAAGTTGTTCAAATATATTCAAAGAGATGTTTTTTGTGGTATGTCCAAATTACTCTACTATGGTGAGTTTATTAGGAAGAATGACCAACGAAGTCTTTTGTTCTCAGGAAAATTTCAGCACTGCATGTGTGTGTGTGTGTGTGTGTGTGTGTGTGTGTGTGTGTGTTTCTGTGTGGTGAGGGAGGTGGGTGGGTTGTGGTATTGCTGGCCAGAAGGTAAGCCATGTGGTAGCCACATGCTTGCCTAGGTAACAAAATCAGAAATGGCTTTTCTAGCTCTACACATATCCCAGAATTTGGTTCTTCAAAGTATAGATTCCAAGATTATCCAAATGCCAATAATGGCCATACTATTTTTAAATTATTGTATTCTGGACTAGTATTTAAATTCAACACCCCATGCTGTTGGTGCTCTTTAGCCCAACTGCCGACCTGATTAGGGAAAGTTGTTAATAAACACAAAGTTGGAATTACACAGGGTAATTATTTTTTCAATCCCTAGTGCAAATGGCTCTAATCTCAGGACCTCCTACAAATAAGAAAGGGGGCAGTGTGAGAGTGTGGGGATGAACCAGTAGAAACCTTATCAACATCCTTAGAGATCAATGAATATTGATGTGCTTAAATATTTAAGGTAAAGAGTGGGTGGGTTTAGGTGACTCCGACTTCAGGACACTGTGTTTTAGTAAACTGTCTCTTGCAGAAACCCCCATGTGGGCATAAAACTACACACACAAGATTAAACTTCATTTAATGCTGAATATTGAAGAAACTATTACATTCTTAGGGAATGTACTTTATTACAATACAGAATAGTCACTGAAACAAACTGAAGAACAATAGAATGTATAAGCCTTGCTTTTTCTGACAAAAATACCTCCATTATGATGCAAACTAATCTCCCTGGAGACAGAAGTGTTTTTCTTTAAAGGCAGAAACCTAAAAAATTTAGAAACATGAAAAATGTACATTTTCCTAAAATGCTTTTATTTTATTACATAACTATTCATAAATGATATTCACAATGTGTGTGGAAAAAACAGTTGAATGAATCTTTCCACCTACATAAAAATAAATCTTAAAAAGTAAACCTTTAGGAACTAAAACATCTTAACATATTCCTTATAATTCCCTTCCACAAATTAAAGTTTCGAACCTTTCCTCCAATAACTTTACTTTCCATTTCCAAAAATTCATTCCCCAAATGATACAATTTAATAATTCAAAGTATTTTAAAATACCCCCCAAAAAACTGTCAAAAGAGAAGTACGTTTAATAATTTCCTTCCTAAAGATATTTACTTATTGAAAAAGATATTTTCTCTTCACTACTAAATTGATAACTAAAAATTGATGAAAAAGTGATCACAAATACTTATAGGTCATCTACTATGTGCCTGGTGCCCAGAAGGAAAGAATGTAAGGACAGGGTACAGGAAGATCAAAACATACTCCCAATCCTTCAAGAAGGTGATGATCCAACAATCTTACTACAAGATGCACAGGCAAGTAAAACAAAGCAGAAAGTGATTAAACAGTAAAAGGTGCAGATTGCTTCTGTCTGGGAGAATTAAGGACCATTCACAGGGGAAGGATCATTTGGGCTAGGGTTTATAAGGATAGATACCTGTATTTGGCTGTGAGAAGTTGGATGGAAAAGGGCAGTTTGTTAGAAACAGTGAGATCCAAGACACGGAGCTGGGAAAACCCCAGTTACACTTTGGGGAAGATAAAGTCCAGGCTCTGTAGTGTGGCAAAGAGGCCCTCCATGTCCTGACCAAGGCCCCCATCCTCAGCCTCATCTGTTTATATATCCTACATGCAAATTCCCTCTCTACTCCCTGAGCTTGGAATGCCTTTCTCTCATTTCCTCCTCCTACCCAAGCCACCTCCTTTCTTCCATCTCAGCAAATTGACACTTATTTGTTCTTCAAGACTCAAACAAGTATCTCCCACTTTTGCTTCCATCTGCTCCCAAGCCCTTTACCCCCATACACACGAGGCTGGGATCAGTTGCCAATTTATCCTCTGGGCTCTCCTAGTCCCATGTGGCCCTCATCACTCAGTAACGGAACTGACTGTTCATTGTCTGTCTCCCTCCCTGGAGCTTGTTCACTGTTGTCTTCCCTGTCTTATCACAGTGCCTGACACACAGTAGGTACACAATAACCATTTACTGGTTATTGAATGAATGGCAGAAATGACCTAGGTTGACTGAAATGTAGGGTGAATGATAAAAGAAATAAACTAAAAAAGATAGATTAGAGAAAATCATAAAAAGCAAGAATACTATGTGTGGTAGTCAGTGTTGTTTGCCAAATATTTCCAGTTTTACCCCCTTTCAGGCATATAATTGCACTTCCTGTCCCTCTTGTGTTGGGATGGGATCATGTGACTAGTTTTGGCCACTAGGTTAAGCAGAAATGACACGTGTCATTTCCTGGTCCAAGTATTTAATTGCCAGTACAAGACACTCCAGAGCGCCCTCTTCCCTCTGGCAAGAGTCCATCAGCAAGTCCCTGAGCCACTAAAGATGAGCAGTGTCTCCCTGCTGACATGTGATGGACACACAACATGAGGAAAAATGACCATTTGTTGTTTTAACCCACTGAGATTTGTGAACTGTTTGCTAACGCAGCATTGTCTAATTTATTCTGTCCATTGCACCATGCTACAGAATCGGATGTTTGGACAGTTTATGAGGTAAATCACTGGGAACCATTAAGAATTACCGGGTTTTTTTTTTTGGGGGGGGGGGGCAGTGTTGGTGCAGTAAACAAGAGAATAATGTATCAGAGCTGGATTTCATGAAAACTAGTTTAACCATTCTTTTTAATAATAGATTTGGAAAAAAAAGATGAGCTGATGTCAAGGAAAGCAATTAGGATGCTATTTTGCTAGTTTGGATCTATATTTTCCATACTTACACTCTATGGACCTCTCCTTCAGGAGATGTAAATTGATGTAACATCAGAAAGATGCTTCCATGGTAAAATAAATCTGCAAAACTCTATGTAATAAATTATATTGCTTTTTAAAGATACAATATATTTTAGCCAATTAAAGGTTCAGAGAGGCTGCTAAGTAGAAGGGGGTTCTTAACGTATTCTGATCCCTCCTAAGCTCATTTGCTCCCGTTGAACTAGTTATTTATGTGTTTGTTTATTTAGCATACCTTCTATCAACCCCTGACAGGCTGTTTGATAGCAGACCGGAAAATACTGTTCTAAGTGGAAGCACATACTAGCGTGATGACCGTGAAAAAATGTATTAAAAAATTAAAAATAAATAAAATCTTTGAGGGAGACTTATCAGACTTGGTGACTCATTGGATTTGATGACCATAGAAGGATCAAAATGATTGAGGTTTTCACCTTGGCTTCCTAGGAAAATAGTAGTATCATTGACATTGGTAGGAAAGAAAATAGCAGAAAATGGAAGAAGAGGAGACAAATTCATTCAAAAAATACCTGTGTGGTACCTACAATGTGCCAAGCGCTGTGCTAGGCATTGGACCACAGATATGAAGTACGTAATCTATTTTTTAAAAGAACTTTAAGTATTCACTCACTCATCAATTTCTTTACTATCAAATAAATTTTGAAAACACTAGATACTAGAGCAAAAATTAAATAAGAAACCATCCTTGTCTTCAAGGAGTCCTTAGGCTGGTAGTGGAGACAGTCACCTATAAAAATAATCACCAAACTTAAGGTGCTATAAAAGAAACACACTAGAATGTTTTAGATTTTATTTTGTTAAATTTAAGGAGTGGTAATGAACCATTGAATGGAATTATCTGTCAGGTAGCTGGCAGCCTAGCCTAGAGTTCAGGAGAGGGAGTTATGGTTAGTTATATGTGTAGGTTTCAGGATCCTTCACCTAGTTGAGAAGAAGGCTAAGGACAGTGAGTGCAGCCAACACCTGTGTCCAGTGTATGGAAAAAGGATGAGGAAAAGGAGCCCTGAAGATGGAACAGCCAGAATCCTGCCCATGTACAGAGAGGGAAATACCAAAATGGAGCTCAGGAAAATGAAGATGCTCGCATGGTGTGGTTGGCCCTAGTCTTCTTGGGAACATCGAGAAGCAACTGAAGCAACGGGAGGAGGAATGATCTTTAGTCAGGGGGTTATCAAGGATGCAGTTTTTCAGAGAAATGCAAGGAATTTGAAGAGCGAGTGGTCTGGCAACTGACCATTTAAGTAACCTTCAAGAGAGCAGAACTGGGGAGTGGAAACCAGATTATGAGGGTTTTGGGAGCCAGTGGATGATGAAGAAATGAAATGGAATGTTAATTTGAGGGGGTAAATAGCAGGTTTAAGAGGTTTTGGTTTTGCTTTTATTTGACATTTGGGATAGGAAAACTTCAAGCACTTTTCTAAGGGGAAGAAGGGACTGGCAAGGCATTGAAGATGCAAGAGACAGAACTGGGATAGCATGGGGTGGGGTGGGACCAACACCTTGGGTGGAACTGTTGCTATCCTTGGAAAGATTTCTTTCTCTGAGAGGGCAGGCAGGAGAACAGGGTGGGTACAGATGGAGAATAGTAAGGGGAAGAGGGGGGGGATTTGACTAAGTTTTGTTGAATAATATGAAAAGTCTGAGGAAACAAGAATGTGAAATTATGGCAGTAACTAAGTGGTTCTGAGAACAGAAAAATTTGGGACAGTTACTAGTGGACATGCGGCTGGGAGTCAACCAGAGATCTCTACAAGTATTGTCAACCATGGGTGTGCTGTGGGAATTCTATGTGAGGTAACTCTTGGTTTTGCAGGACTGTCTTGTGTGTTACAGAAAGTTTAGCATCACTGGCTCCTGTCCACTCAATGCCAGGATTGTTCACCTGTCATTGTGATAACTGAAAAAACTCCCATTAATTTCTTAATGCCCTGTGTTGAGAATCCCTTATCTGACATTAGGTGGCCTGACACTACAGGAGAATCAAATCACACTGGATACAGCCTTCCCCAGTAACACTTAGAAAACTAATATCAGAGTTCAGTAGTTTTGTTTTTTTTTTTTAATGTGCTTGGAATTCTTTTTTTTTTTTAGTTTTTAAATTTAAATTTCATTTTTTTAATTTTTGGCTGTGTTGGGTCTTCATTGCTGTGTGCGGGCTTTCTCTGTTTGCAGTGAGTGGAGGCTACTCTTCGTTGCGGTGCACAGGCTTCTCATCGTGGTGGCTTCTCTTGTTGCAGAGCACGGGCTCTAGGGGCGCGGGCTTCAGTAGTTGTGGCACACGGGCTCAGTAGTTGTGGCTCGCGGGCTCAGTAGTTGTGGCTCGCGGGCTCTAGACTGCAGGCTCAGTAGTTGTGGCACGTGGGTTTAGTTGCTGCGTGGCATGTGGGATCTTCCCGGACCAGGGCTCGAACCCTTGTTCTCTGCATTGGCAGGTGGATTCTTAACCACTGCGCCACCAGAGAAGCCCAGAGTTCGGTAGGTTTAAAAGCTTTGATAAGGAGACAGTAGCAGAGTTACTCCTAGATTTTTTTCCCCCATTGATTGAGGATATGTATGTCATCCCTGACAAACTGCCATAGATCTGTTTCCAGTTAGAGCAATTGCTAAGCACACACAGCATTTTAGAGCCAAATACAGTTGCATGGGAGATTAATTATTGCCAATTCAGAAACATTTTTATAGACAACGTATGTCTAAGCCCTGATTCAAATCCTGGATTTAGAAGCCTGACCCTTGGCCCCGGATGTTGGGGTGGGGAGCGATCACAGTAATAAAAGTCCCACAAAGGAGGCTTAAAGGAAATCCGAGGACTCAGCCTGGAAGAGGGCCCCTGCTGAGGCCTCCGGGCCGAACACTGCTATCCCACACAAACCCAGCTCAGGGCTTGGGGGTGAAAATATAGCTGCTGATTTGCCCCAACAAACATATCCTGGAAATAGACATAGTAGCAGAGCCACCTATGGAAGGCTTGACCTTGCCCAGACAGAGGAAAGGTCTAAGTTTAACAGAGCTCACTGAAACAACTTAGAGGAACTGATAGTACTAGCTCAGGGCTAGACCTCAGCTTCTGCTTATCTGGCTGTCTTATGTTCCTTAAGAAATCCTTGGTAGGCCTCCTAACTCATCCGATCATGACCTCAGCCTTCCTGAGCCTGTCCTGTTTGGCTAAGACAATAAGTTTCAACCTGCGAACAGCTTCGCCCTGTTTTGACCCTGTCTACTGGGTCATGGTCCTCTACTGAGACTTGCCCCAGTGATTCTTCAATCCCAGCCCATTTCAAACTCTCTTCCCACTCAAAACACTGATGGTGACCTGTCTGGTTTTGGTTCTTGTCTGTCTTCCCAAAACTCTTGCATAAACTGCCTTCTAATTTTGTTTATCAAACTCCAGCAGCACTTTTCAGCCCCAAGAGCTAATGATCTGACATTTTCAGACATCTAATATAAGGCAGAGCACTTCATAAAACCCACCTAGAGTGTGAAGGAGTGCCAACTAGCTTTATTTTGGGGTGAAGCAGTGCCAAAAATAACGTAGAGCCTCCCTGTTGCTTTTAGTCAGGCCTAAAACACTAATGAACTAAAATAAAGAAGACTTGCAATGTTTTTAAGTAGGACCACATTCCAAAATCAAAGACTACAGAAAAGATTATTTATATGGAAGTAGTACCATCTATTATACTACCTTTAGCTTTGAATGTTCTAATCGTTGATAATAGATGGCAAATAAATTCATCTTATTATTTCATCTAGTATTCATCTATTATATAGACTTCAATCCTCTAGTCTTAGATTCAACTAAGATATATGAATTTCTAAGTCAGCTATCAGAAAATGAAGTTAAATAATAATGAACTCATAATCTGATTAAAAGAAAAAATTGTATAGTTTATATTTTCATTGCAAATATTATCTTTAAAGAAAACAACATAATCATGTCAAACAATATATATAGAGTTTTAAAATGTATATACTATCCCATATTTTTAATATATTTCTTATGTCTTTAAAAACTCTAATTTTAAAAAAGTTAGACTATTTACATTTCACTTAGATTGAGCAACCAAAAGAAATTTACATTTCTTTAATAAATATTCTCTGGCATATGATTCAATTATATTAAGATTCTGAAACTGAGGCAACATTTAAAGGGCCAATATACCATTTCCATCATGTTTTTCCCTAGCCCATGGCACACAGCTTTCTCCCATCTCCCAGGTTTAGTATTTGGACCACCCAGTTCAACATTTATCAAAGGGTCTCATGTTGACCTCTAGATGCTCCAAATCTTGTCAATTGAACAGGTGTAGAAAGCATGCCAATTTAGCAAGACCACCAATTCATTTTGAAGAATAAAGATCAAGTCTTCTGCTTTTTTGTTCTTCCCATAATGTGGGCAAAAGATAAAAGTCCTAGGATCAAAATAAAAGCTATTGATCTCCTAATTCAAAATCAACACCCTCACCTATTTATAAGTCCTAAATATAGATGTCGTAATTCAATCACTTAAGATGAGCCATATCTTATAACTGAATTCCCTTCAGGCAGTTCTTTATGCAGAATATGCTGGAAATAATCTTCCAAGGCTTGAGCAGTTAGAAATCTTTTTAAGTACGGGTAGTAGAGAGGGTGCCGTGTTGTGATGCCTATTGTATACAAAACAGCACATTCATAAGCACTTATGCTGAAGATCGATCAAGATGACTTGATAATTTGAAGTATCTTACTCTGATTCACTGAGGATACTGTGTGTCAGGTGGGGATGGGAGAGATGAGGGGACTTGGTGGGAACACAGCATCAAATTGTTGCCATCAGAGTGAGTCTCCTGGCGGTGAATGTCATTCTCCCTGTTTTGGCAATGTCCAGAGTTTCTCTAATTTAGGGTTGCCAGATTTAGGTATGTCTCATTTAGGGTATAGGGCATACTTATACTAAAAATTATTCATTGTTTATCTGAAATTCAGATTTTACAAGACATTCCTTGTTTTATCTGTCAGCTATAATTATCTCAAGGGGTATTATGGAATTCTAAGAAAATTTATTTTCATTCCTTTACGTTTTGAAACTAAGCATATATCATATAAGGGGATGGAAGATAGATGCAAAATCAAATGAAGGATATTAACTTCAAAAGACTATGAGTTTTAGAGGTCAAGGACCTTGACTATCATGCTCACTGCTCTTCCCACCCACAACTGATATTGGAGGGAATTTTTTTTTTTTGAGTAAAAATTAGCAGATATAAGTATCTCAATTTTTTTGCAGATGCAAACTCTTCTCTTTTATCATCAGGAATAAAAGGTTGGCTAATCCATTCCTTTTAGTCACCTCAACTCAAACAGCTCAAATAAACATAGCAGGTGTTGGGTAAAGCTGACACACACACACACACTAACTGTGGCTATAACCCAGATTGCTTGCCTGGTATAGATGGAGTGTCAATGTAGTCACTGTTTATAGGACTGAAGACACAGGCAACTTTAAAAGGAACTTGTAGATGTGCCTTCTTTACTTTACTATTTAGAGAACATTAGGGAAAGGAAGATTTAAAGGGAACTCTTGGCAAAAGGCCAACTCAAAGAAGAAATGCATTATAATACTATGAAATAGGACTGGATTTTCTGGCCA
This sequence comes from Aethalodelphis obliquidens, assembly GCF_003676395.1. Taxonomy (NCBI): domain Eukaryota; kingdom Metazoa; phylum Chordata; class Mammalia; order Artiodactyla; family Delphinidae; genus Aethalodelphis; species Aethalodelphis obliquidens. The sequence goes on along the minus strand of NW_020837961.1, from coordinate 33,004,561 downwards.
GGTGTGTTTAAAATATTTATTTTTGGTGAAAATGATTTATTATACTGAGAGCCATGAATTATTTTAAGCACACATTTTTGTTTTATTTATTTGTTATATCAGTAAGAAAATAGCTATATAGTATTGGACAACTTAATGTAACTTAACCAGTATAGTAAACAAAAACTTTAATTGTTTGAATCCAAATGAATACTTACTAAATGACTGAAATCAATTTTAGAGATGTAAAGACTAGTTTTTATAAGCAAAACATACCTATATTCACAGAGTTGCCTTTGTCCCCACTTCTTGTATAGGCCAGATCTTCTAAGCGATAAGTCAGTGAGCCACTTGGTAGATATGCCAATGGAAGAAAATTGAAGAGACATAAAAAATTAAGAGGTGGTCATATGGAATATGGCTGTTCCAATTTGGGTGTTATACAGAGCAGCTTATTTGGTCAAAATTAGATAATCTCTTTTTGGAGGAATCTTCTCTCAGTACTGTAGGTTGGATATATGTTCCTTTAGACTTCTAAGAAAGCTTAATATTTATGTGGCATAAATATGCTTTGCTTTAAAAAATCCAATTTTTATGTAAAGCCAATAATAAAATAAGAGTAGGTGCTGCAATGAACATTGGGGTGCATGTATCTTTTCAAATTATGGTTTTCTCCAGGTATATGCCCAGGAGTGGGATTGTTGGATCATATGGTAGCTCTAATTTTAGTTTTTTAAGGAACCTCCATACTGTCCTCCATAGTGGTTGTACCAATTTACATTCTCACCAACAGTGTAGGAGGGTTCCCTTTTCTCCACACCCTCTCCAGTACTTATTGTTTGTAGATTTTTTTATGATGGCCATTCTGACTGGTGTGAGGTAATACCTCACTGTAGTTTTGATTTGCATTGCTCTAATAATTAGTGATGTTGAGCATCTTTTCATGTGCTTTTTTGGCCATCTGTATGTCTTCTTTGGAGAAATATCTGTTTAGATCTTCCACCCATTTTTGGATTGGGTTGTTTGTTTTTTTGATATTGAGCTGCATGAGCTGTTTGTATATTTTGACCTGCTGTATAGCACGGGGAACTCTACTCAGTACTCTGTAGTGGCCTATATGGGAAAAGAATCTCAAAAAAAAAAGAGTGGATATATGTATATGTATAACTGATTCACTTTGCTGTACGCCTAAAACTAACACAACATTGTAAATCAACTATACTCCAATAAAAATTTTTTAAAAATCAGAAAAAATAATGAGAGTAGGTGATGATGTCAGTTGAGATATTCACAACATCGTAAATGAGTTGGACCTGCATAATTGCTGGAAAGTTAAATATCTACAGTGCCATTTAACAAATGGGAAGAAGAAATATTCAGATTTTTTCTTTTTATGATGCCAAGTAAAAATTGTCACTCGCCATCTGCCTCTACAAGGATTAGGTCACTAGCCACTGCAGTCGCTGACCTTCAACACACCCTGAAAGGAGTTCACAGTGGAGATCAGGAAGGAGGCACTCTGTGCTTTGGAAAAAACTGGCAAATAGGCTTTCAGATAGTTGATATTTTCAGAAGACTGTATGAGCCCAATTTCTTGTATCTTCTCTTGAAGATACTACATCTTGAAAAAGCACTAAAATCATTAATGGAGACATCTGCTCCTCGTGACTCTGCAAAATATGTGTGTAACTGCTCATAGCCCCTTCACTAAAATCATATATAACACCGACTTTCCCCCTACCTCTTCAGAGCACTTCCTCAGAGCTATTTGAGAGGCTGTCTCCTGGGCTGTAGTCCTCATTTTGCCCCAAATAAAACTTAACTCACAACCCTCATGTTCATTTTTTTTTTCTGTCAACAATAATGCTTTTGTGGGAAAATAACATTTTGTTTAGACACTAAATTCACAACTCATCTTCCTGGGAAAACAAAATTTTATAGATACTCTCTAAGGTTGAAGAGCATTTAATTTAATACAGGGAACTATGCAATAAATACCAGTTCACCAAGATAAAGATAAAAAATGTGCAATACCAATAAGACCTCCTTAAAATGAATTAATAAGAAAACTAGTCCAAAAAGCGGGAAAAAAAATCCTCAATTGTAAAATACCTTTAAAGCAAATTTCATAAGCATACAAAAATCAAATTTATGCCAAGAAGCACATGGACAATTACACTGTAAAAGCTTTGAATACATAGGCAGTCCTCACTTTGCACATTTCCAATATGCAAAAATTCCAGTTATCAAAATTTGGTTGATTAACATCAGTCCCCCAACAGCATGGTTCTGATTTCAGTTACCAAGATATATCGACTGGATGTAATTGCAAGGTCATTATTCAGTTCATGCACACACAAAGTGTGTAGTTGTGTTGCTTCCCTGTCTGTCAGTGACAAACCCACACAACATTTTACAAAAATGGATCACTGGAAGAGAGACCTGGCCAAGAAAGATGAAGGTGTACCAAAAAAAGGATAAGTGATATCAGGGGAAGTAAAATTCAGATCAGTTGTAAAGGAATTACAGAAGGAAGAGCTGACAGGAGGAATGCTGACACTGTCAACATTTGAAAGACTAGATGTGCAGCCAGAAGAAATGAGTGAAGGCAAACTTATCAACATAAAGGAAGAAAATGATTGTGATTGAAAGGATGAAGATGTCCCAGAAGAAATGATGCCTGCTGAAAGAAAATCTTCACCTTAAAGGAATTCTTAGAGATATTTCACAACAGTGAAAGCACAAGGGATAAAATGTTGGAAGCTGATCCAAACGTGGGGAGAAGCATGACAAGTCAGAGTAGACTTGTGGATTTATTTTAGTTTCCTGAAACTGAGTCTCTAAAAGGCTGAGAGCCTTCCTAAGCTCTCCCTCTCTTTCTGATTCAAATGCTTCATGACTATTTCCCATAACCACGACTGCCTTTTGTGTGCCCTTCCTACCTTCACTAGAGTGTTACCTCTCCCTCCTCGTAGGAGAGGATCATTTTTCTGAACGTTTGCCTCTCAGAATCCAGGCTAAAATCTAGCCTTCCATTTGTGCAGACCAATTCTTGACTTATGCAACAATAACCTTTATATTTGCTTGGATCCTTTCATCCTGGAAGAGAGGAGAGATCAAGTGGAATTGTAGGCTCATCATCTTTCTCCCTGAAAAGTGGAGCCTGTTCGGTCTACTCAGTCTCTTTCATGAACTAAACCCCCAGCTCTGTCCTGCATGCTACTCCCAGGTCTCACCAGGCCCTGGCCTCAGGGAAACCACACTAGTACTTCTTGCCACAGTGTCCTACATACTTGCCATATCATCTTTATAGACCCCAAAACATACACTGGAAGAAAGAATAAGTAATGTAAAATGGAGAGAATACTGCTTTGGCAGAAAATACCAGTAGCGAAAATGAACATACCTTTTAGGTCATCTATCTTGGGTAAGTTTGGTGGAGTCAATGTGTCCAGTGTAAAGGTGAGATCTTCCTGAAGAGTTTCAGCATGTTCTCCATTAATGTAGATATCAACCTGAAAAACAAATTTTTTTTAAGCCAGGAAATGGGGAAAATAGATATTATGAGTAAGAAAGTCTGCACTTATTTAGTTTAATTGGAATACGAATTGGTTGGTTCTTTACTCCCCCCTTGGAAGTTCTGTTTTTGAAGCTTTTACAAACTGCACGGAGCTGACTGCATTGTTGCTCCTCAGTGCAAACAGATAATGCATAACCTGCTTCCAACTTCTATTTTCTTCTGCTTCTGAGCAAGCATTCCTCTCTCAGGCCTGCTTGCCTCTGCTTGCTGTTGGTGAGGACAGAGTAACAATGAACTCTAGCTGGTAGTCTGGGGCAAACTAAGATGAAGAAGCACTAACAAGTATGGACCTGTCACTGACACTGGAATCAAAGACTTTGTTTCTTGAGAATTAATGACTGATGGCTGCCTCACTGGTACAGCTCCCTGGAAAAGCATTTCCAGCTTCCTTACCCTGTCTTCCAAGAATTGAGTCAGGTCTGAGGCATACCTTTTCTCAAGTGCCAGAGCCTCACAATGGAGCTTTCTGTGTCAAAAGCAACGTCAGCCTTATCTTTTTATCAGAGTAGGGTGAACCTGGCTCACGCACTAATGAACAGTCAACTCACATTTTGACAGGGAGTCTAGAGTAGCATGTCTTTTATATTGTTTTATATGGCTGCATTAGTTTATATGATTATACAAGGGTGGAGCCGTAGCTGCTTGTTCTATGAGTCCTAACGCCTAGACAGTCAGTTCCTGCAACATACAAGCTCTCAGTAATTGTCATACTAAAGGTAAGAATTTTGTTTGTTTCTCAAAGCTTCCCTTGCAGTTACTCTTGATCCTCTTCATCAGCAATCCCCAACCTTTTTGGTATCAGGGACTGGTTTCATGGAAGACAATTTTTCCATGGACGGGGTAGGGGGGACGGTTTTGGGATGATTCAAGCGTATTACATTTATTGTGCACTTTATTTCTATTATTATTGCATTGTAATACATAATGAAATAATTATACAATTCACCATAATTCAGAATCAGTGGGACCCCTGAGCTTAATTTCACTTGCCACTCACTGACAGTGTTTTGATATGACTCTGCAAGCAATTGATTTATTATGGTCTCTGCGCAGTCAAACCTCTCTGCTAATGATTGCCTGTATTTGCAGCCACTCCCCAGTGCTAACATCACCATCTCAGCTCCACCTCAGATATCACGCATTAGATTCTCATAAGGAGTGCACAACCTAGATTCCTTGCATGCTCAGTTCACAGTAGGGTTCGAGCTCCTATAAGAATCTAATACCACCGCTGATCTGATAGGAGGAGGAGCTCATGCAGCAATGCAAGCGATGGGGAGTGGCTGTAAATACAGATGAAGCTTCCCTCACTTGCCCCCTTATCACCTCCTGCTGTGTGGCACGGTTACTAACAGGCCACAGACCAGTACTTGTCCGTGGCCCAGGGGGTGGGAACCCTTGCTGTTCATGACCAATGCAAGTGTTGTGAGAACTGGAACCAAGGTGCACAGAGTAGGCAGGCAATAAACCAGTTGCAAGGGTATTCTGTATATATTCCAGGATGATTTTTGTCTCCAAGATGTTCCATCTAAACAAATGGCATCTTCACTCTCCTCCCAGCCTGTCCAGCTGGCTTAACACTGCTGCTTAGTTTTTCTTGCTTAAGGTTACTAAGGCAAAAGCAACTGATTAACTGTGCCACTGTCATTTTAATATACAAATGGTTCACAGCTTGTTCATGCTTCTCACCATTGCAAGCTCTGGGCAAAACTGAGCTCTCTGACAATAACTGATTTCACTCATTTTACAAGGTGATATGGCAAAAATGGACGCAACCATACTGAATGCTATTACTAGTACTTCCCTACAGATTCTCATTCAGGATATGCTTCTTCCAAATGTTAAGAAATATACTGAAGCAGAGGCATTTGAATATTTACTCTGATAAATTATCTTTCAAATATTTCCAGATGGAGACCTTCACTAGCTGTGAATTACTTTATCATCCATTTTTCTATTGTTTATGACTTCACAGTGACTGATGAGATTAAATTAGCAGTCTTGACTCTTCATTAACAGGTGAAGAGGAGGTTTTTTTAAAATCAAATGATAAAAATGAGTCATAAATCCCTTTTAAAAAGGTAGCTTTATACTCATGCCATACATTAGCAGTCCTAGAAACTCCTTGTCAATTTGTTATGGCCCAAATTTCCAATATCTATATAAAAAATCTGCAGATGGCATTGATTGGTGATGCTACCCACTCCTTTTCCATCATGGAACATTTCCATCATTCTCTATGATCAATGAGACTGGGTCATCTTGATGACAATCTAGTTTCAGTGATATTACAGATAATTGAAAACTTGGCAGCCATATTGCCAAAAATCAGGTTGCCGTGAATCCCACCAAATGAATTCATCAATGTAAAATATTATATTGTGTTATTGTACTTTCTCAAACTCTAAGCAATTTGCTTTTCACAACAGAGGACAATTCAGGAAGATCACAGTTTAGGTGGATTATAAGGACAAGTCCAGAAATCCCTACACAGGATATATTTTCTATGGCCTTTGACAAAGATGAAGTAATTTCTAGGAAGCTTATTTTTGAGAAAAGTAAAAGTCTCACATACTTCCATTTGGAGTTAAAGGAGAAAATAGAAAAAGAAAAGAAATTACTTTGAGAGATAGTGGCTTACAAATTTCCAGAATGAATGAAAAGAACAAATTATCTAGTACAAGAAACCCAATGAATCTCAAACAAGGTAAGAAGGAATGGATAGCTAGACACAACAGGGTGAAACTGTAGAATCTCAAAGAGAAAAAGGAAAGGCCAGGAAAGAGAAGCGGCCTTACCACTGAAGGACCGCCAAACTGAGCTGATTTTTCAGTGGCAATAGTGGAATATCAAGTGCTACCACATCCAGTCTACAAATATTCTCAGTAAAATTAACTTTCAAACATAGAGGATAAATAAGCTCATTTTTTAAGACTTTACCCTTTACCCCCACGTAGCCACAGCCTTCCCCACTATCAACATTATCCACCAGAGTGGTATATTTGTTACCAAGGGTGAACCTACATTGACAGCGTTATCACCCAAAGTCCATAGTGTACTTTAGGGTTCACTCTTGGTGTTGTATATTCTATGAGTTTGCACAAATGTATAATGATATGAATTTTTTTTTTTTTTTTTTTGTGGCACGCGGGCCTCTCACTGTTGTGGCCTCTCCCATTGCGAAGCACAGGCTCCGGACGCGCAGGCTCAGCGGTCATGGCTCACGGGCCCAGCTGCTACGCGGCATGTGGGATATTCCCGGACTGGGGCATGAACCCATGTCCCCTGCATCGGCAGGCGGACTCTCAACCACTGTGCCACCAGGGAAGCCCTGATATGTATTTATCATTACAGTATCATACAGAGTATTTTCACTGTCCTAAAAGTCCTATGCTTCACCTAGTCATTCTTCCCTCCTCCCTATCCCTGGCAACCACTGATCTTTTTACTGTCTCCATAGTTTTGCCTTTTCCAGAATGTCATATAGTTGGAATTACACAGTATGCAACCTTTACAGATTGGCTCATATCATTTAGTAATATACATTTAAAATTCCACCATGTCTTTTCATGGCTTGATTAACAATAATATTCCATTGTCTGATATACCACAGTTTATCTATTTACCTACTGATGGATAATCTTGGTTGCTTCCAAGTCTTGGCAATTATGAATAAAGCTGCCATAAATATCTTTGTGCAGGATATTGTATGGACATAAGCTTTCAGCTCGCTTGGGTAAAGGAACATGACTATTGGACCATATGGTAAGAGTATGTTTGGTTTTGTAAGAAACTGCCAAACTGTCTTCCAAAGTAGCTGTACCATTTTGCATTCTTACCAGCAATGAATGAGAGTTCCCATTGTTCCACATCCTCACCAGCATTCAGTATTGTCAGTGTTCTGGATTTTGGCCATTCTAATAGGTGTGAAGTGGTAACTCATTGTTTTAATTTGCATTTCCCTAGTGACATATGATGTTGAGCACCTTTTCATATGCTTATTTGCTATTTGTTTATCTTCTTTGGTGAGGCATCTGTTAAGGTCTTTTGCTCATATTTTAAGTAGGTTATTTGTTTTCTTATTGTTGAGTTTTAATAGTTCTTTATACATTTTAGATAACAGTCCTTTATCAGATATGTCTTTTGCAAATATTTTCTCTCAGTCTGTGGCTTATCGTCTCATTCTCTTGACAGTGTCTTCAATGGAGCAAAATTTTTTAATTTTAAAGAAGTCCAGCTTATTGATTATTTCTTTCATGGACTGTGCCTTTGGTGTTGTATCTAAAAAGTCATTACCATACCCAAGGTATATAGGTTTTCTCCTGTTATCTTCTAGGAGTTTTATATATATTTTGCATTTTACGTTTAGGCCTATGATACATTTTGCATTAATTTTTGTGAAAGGTGCAAGATCTTTGTCTAGGTTCATATTTTTGCATGTGGATGTCCAGTTGTCCCAGCACCAGTTGTTGAAAAGGCTATATTTTCTCCATTGAATTGCTTTTATCACCTTTGTCAAAGATTAGTCAACTGTACTTGTGTGAGTCTATTTCTGGCCTTTCTATTCTCTTCTATTGATCTGCCTATTCTTTCACCAATAGCACACTGTCTTGATTACTGTAGCTTTATAGTAAGCCTTGAAGTTGAATTCTCCAACTTTGTTCTTCTCTTTCAACATTGTCTTGGTTATTCTGGGTCCTCTCCACATAAACTTTAGAATCAGTTTGTCTATATCCACAAAATAACTTACTGGAATTTGGATTGGGACTGTGTAAAATCTATAGAGCAAGTTGGGAAGATCTGACATCTTGACAAGATTGAGTCTCCCTATCTGTGAACATGAAATATCTCTCCATTTATTTAGTTCTTTGATATCTTTCATCAGAGTTTTGAAGTTTTCCTCATACAGATCTTGAACATATTTTGTTAGATTTATACCTAAGTATTTCATATTTTTCTACATGCTAATGTAAATAATAATGTGGTTTTTATTTCAAATTCCATTTTTTAACTGCTGGTATATAGGAAAGTGACTGGCTTTTGCATATTAGCCTTGTATCTTGCATCCTTGCTATAATTGCTTATTAGTTCCAGGAATTTTTTGTTGATTCTTTCAGATTTTCCACATAAAAGATTATCTCATCTGTGAACAAAGGCAATTTTCTTTCTTTCTTCCCAAACTGTATACATTTTATTTCCTTTTCTTGTTTTATTGCATTAGCTAAGACTTTCAGTACAATACTGAAAAAGAGTGGTGAGAGAGGACAACCTTGTCTTTTTCTTGATCTTAGCAGGAAACCTTCATAAGTATGCTTTTTTAAAGACAAAAACTGAGATTGCCACCAACAGATCTGCACCAAGGAAATTTCCTTATTAAAAGTTTTTTTTGCCCCCTAAATGAAAAGATTGATTAATTTTGCTTTGGGGGCTTCCCTGGTGGCATAGTGGTTAAGAATCCTCCTACCAATGCAGGGGACACGGGTTTGAGCCCTGGTCTGGGAAGATCCCACATGCCATGGAGCAACTAAGCCCATGTGCCACAACTACTGAGCCTGCGCTCTAGAGTCCGCAAGCCACAGCTACTGAACCCACATGCCACAACTACTGAAGCTCGTGCGCCTACAGCCTGTGCTCCGCAACAAGAGAAGCCACTGCAATGAGAAGCCTGCACACCGCAGTGAAGAGTAGCCCCTGCTCACTGCAACTAGAGAAAGCCCACGTGCAGCAATGAAGACCCAGCACAGCCAAAAATAAATAAATAAATAAAACGAATTTTTAAAAAATTTACTTTGGTTTATGCATCTTTGTTTTGTTTTACTTATCTCACTCCCTTACTGAAACATAATGGTGGTAGTTGAAACAGTTTTTGCATTCTTGGTTGCTTGCTATTTTTTGTTTTTAAATTGCACTTTTTTCCAAAGAGTCAAGCAGTAGTAGAAGTATAGGATAATCTTCTTTGCTAACAGTTCTCCAATTTCTCTTCTCTCCCCTTGTGTAGAACTATTTGGTCTATAAACCTTCTAATTATTTCAGCTGCACTAAGAACAGCTACCTTGAAGAGTCAAAAGCTGCCTCTCTGAAACTTTAAGATGAAAAAAAAAATCATTTGGTTTTTTCAAATTACCTGACTGAGACCCTACATCTGATGAATCTACTCTGAATTTGGATTAAACTGTTCATGACCACATTCATGATTAATATAAAGTTTTTGCAGCAAGCTTCATTTCAGTAGATGCATTTCCAGATAAAACCTGATTCACATTTTGAAAGAACCTATTTTGTATGCACTGGAGTTTTAAAATGTAATTATGAGATGCAGATTTCCAATTATGAGTCCATGGTACAGTTTATAATTACACCGTAAATTTCCTTTTGTATGAATCCATATGTTCCTCATGTCTATATTTCCTAGAGCCACAATTTTCATGAAGAGGAAGAAACAGCTTTGTAAGACAGGAGGCTGGTTTCTCAGAGCTTTATAGTATTAGTACTTTATGTAACGACTCTTTGGGCCTTAATTCTAAGAAAATAAACAGGATTTAATATGAGCCAAGCAAAAAGCTTCTCCTTTGAATTATAATGCCTTCTTACATTCTTGGGTTCTTGGTTTTTAAGGTAGTGTCTAGTAGGTAACAAAAAGAAAGAAGAAAAAGGAGAGTTTCTTCCAACAGGTAGTCATGACCCCCAAATAAACTGGTTTGCCGGATTGCCATAAAGCTTACTAATGCAGAGCAAAAACAGAACCACATATTTTTCAAGATTGCATGTTTTAGTTTCTTTTCTACAATTCTTAGTCAGAATGTGTATAAGTTCTCTGTAAGATGCAAATTAATTCCTTCATGTGATTGAGTACTTATAGTTAATAATTAATGTAACCATTTATTTTAAAAGTCTACCACACCCATTTCTAAAAAGGCCTGAGGCAGTTTACACATCAACACACAGTTCAAAGGCACACTATTATGTTTAAATACCCAATAAAATACACTCTAGAAAACATAAAGGAGTCGATGCTGTCAAGGACCAGTCATGTCCTGCCTTTTTGAATGGCTCCCCACCCCAGACGCTATCTCTTCCCTGCACTCTTAAGTGGAGGCTGTTTGTTCTTGAACTTTCCACTTAACCACAGGGGCTGGCCAGCCTTGTCCAGCAGAATCAGCAGGACAATGACATGGGTAAATGTGTGGACTTTGTTGCCTCACTGCCTGGACTGGAATCATGGCTCGGTGTTTTGAGCAAGTTATTCAATGTCTCAGAGCCTCAGTTTTCTCATCTGCAAAATGGGGGATAATAATAGTACCCACCTCACAGGTGAGAATGTAATGAGTTTTGTAAAGTACTTGGAACAGAAACTGGCACACAGTAAGTGCTAAATGACTGTTAGTACTTGCCCATTCAACATTCCTCCAATCTCCTGCAAAAATCCTTCTTCCTTTGAAACTTGTGCCTCTCAAATGTACTGTCCTCCAGCCCTTCTTATTGTTCTTGTATGCATCAGAGATTTTGGAACTCGGCTTATGATTTTTCTCTCCACCCCAAGTTTGCCACAATCCTGCTCTCCTTAATGTTCATGTGGACGGCCCTTCCAATACCTAGTACCTTGGCTTCAACTTCAATGACCTGCATCTCCACAGAGAGATGAACAACTCATCCCTTCTCCCGTATTATCACCTGGAGCTGCTCCACATGTAAAATCTTAAACCAGTTGGTTCCACTTTCTCATCATAGGCTCCTACTATCCTCACTGTTTCAACTGTACCTGTGTATCCATGAGAATTGTGACTAAAGTCCTATTCTTCACTCCATGTATTAGAGTTTCTTTTGCTTTTACTTCCTTCTCCATCTCACTTTGGTTTAGCACTTCAATCTGTATCTTTAAACAATACCTCCAACTTCTTGCTACTCTTGCTCTTTTTTCCTTCTGCAATACTTACCCAAATGTGGATCAATCCAGTCTTCTTTGCTTCTAATACCACACTAAGTACATCACTCAACCCTGTGCACTGGAGCCACTAACTCATGATCTCTCGGGAGAGATGCTGACCTCTCCCAAGCCCTCAGCACACAGCCTGGCAGTCTCCTCCACACCCCTCTCTAGCCCTGCTTTTCTTTGCGGACTTCCTACCCCTACTCTCTAATCCGTCATATCCAGTCAGCAAGTTCCATCTTAACCACATGCTAAATATCTGTTGAATGTAACAGGCTCACTTCATTTCTTCTCTCCTTCTCATCATCTCTAACCATCTCTTTCCCCTGCAAAATATTCTTCCTGCTGCCAAAGTGCATCATGTTTTGTACATCCTTAATATCCTTCAGTAACTCCCCAGTGCTTGCATAACTTGACCCCAGGGCCTCTGTTCACCTCTCTAGACCCCTTTCCCGATTCTTCTGACCTGAACCTTACACACCCAATTACTTGTGCTTCCTCAATTGTGCCACATTCTCTCAGACCCCCAATGCATCTCATATGATACCTCCTTTGCAGGGAATGCCCTTTTCCCTCTTTTTCTACCTGGATAACTCCCACTGGTCTTTTAGGGTTCCATTCAAATGTCCCTTCTTGGCAGCTCTGGTGTAGAAACTTCCCTGACCCTTCCTCTTTCTGAGCAGGCTGGCTGTTTCTCTTTGTTCTTCTATGTTCTCCTTTTCAAGTATTTACCATGTTCCTGGAGCTTGGCACCCAGTAACTGGTTAGTGAAGACAATCCATTTCCATAAAATAATGATAAAACTATAGTAGCATTTCATTTTATGTGCCCATTTGGAATAGAGATTTTTTAAACTGTGGTGGAGTTTGTTTTAACAGAGTCAGTATTGCAGAGTGACTGCCACTCCAGTTAGCTGGTTGGCAGCCATGCTCTCAAGTAACTGGCTAACCAAAACCAAGGACTTGATTGATAGTTACCACCTGCTGAGCAACCCTGGACACCCAACAGCATATCAGGCACTTAAGCATGTCTTCTGGCTCCCCTCCTGACAGCAAGATGGCTTCAACACTCTGGGCATCACATCCCACACAGAAGCACTTAGCAGTCAGAGAAAGGTCTGTTTCTCTCTTGTATTTCTTTGTTAAAGAGGCAACAAAAGTCCTTTTCCAGAAGCCTGCCCCTGCCCCCACCGTCAGAATAGTTCCTTCCAATCGCACTGGACAAAACCAGATTCCAAACCCCTAAACTGGTCACAGGCACAGGGAACGGGGGCATTATTCTGGTTCCGACCAATCAGGATTTACCTGAGCCACCTGTGGGAATAGGACACGAAACAAAATTGGGGTCTGATTAAGGACGAGGAAAGAAATGGCTGTTGGGTAAGCAACTGGCAGTCTGCCAAAATGAACGTCATTGTTGAACAAGAGCTGGATTTCGTGTCAGGCTCAACAGTGTGAGTCCCATCTCTGCTATTTCCTACTTGTGTGACCTTGGGCAACTCTTTATCCTCCCCAAGACTCGGTCTCCTCATCTGTAAAATGGGGATTCCAAAACCTAACTTTTAGCATTATTGTGATTACACAACATATATAATGTTGCTGACCCACAATGGACATTCATTCAGCCATTTAAAAATCTTCTGTGGACACCTACAATGTGCCAGGCATTAAGCCCAGGATATAGTGGTGAATAAGATAGGTATGATCTCTCCCTTCATGTAATTTGCTAGTAATACATGTTAGTTTTTAAAATTTCCTAATTTTGCTGACTCAGAAATCTGTAAGCACTTTGATTACTTTGACGATCACTTTCTAAAGAAACTCAATGTTTTTAGGAGTACTTACGGCTTCCGAAATTTTATATTTAATGTGTGAAGGTTTATAAACATTTACTTTCTCTTGTTTGGTTTATTCTGTTTCAATAAAATTATCAGAGATATTTATATTTTTATGAATATATTGTCATTGTGAATGCTATCCTGATTCTTAGACTAAAGATGATTGGTAAAGTGCCATATTTAAAAAAATGAATAACCGAGACAATATCCAATACAATCTCAGAGCCCTGAGGAAAGATCCAGATGCAACAGCATGCAGTCTACCCATCTGAGCAATCATATACTTGGTCTATAGTTAAGACAGACCCAATTCATGGGGAGGGTTAATTTTCACTTAATAGGAACAATCAGGTAATTAGGGTGACCCATTCCCCAACTATACCCCTTAACAGCTTTTCTCTTTTTAGTCAAATAAACAAGATACAGTTGACCCTTGAACAATGTGGGGATTAGGGGTGCCAACCCTCCTCATGGTGGAAAATCTGCATACAGATTATAGTCAGCCCCCTGTATCTGCCAGGTCCTCATCTGCGGATTCAACCAACCACGGATTGTGTAGTACTATAGTATTTACTCAGAAAAAAAATCCGCATATAAGTGCATTTCAAGCTCCTGTTTTCAGGGTCAACGGTAATTAAGGAGACTTGCCAAGAATAACCTCTCCCCAAACCACCCATATCACATATGCTTGAAACTATAATTAAGATACTATTGAAGCAGATTAAGGCACCTCTCTTACCTTAACATTTTTGGGGGCATACAGGAAGAAAAATGGTTTTAGAACAGGAGATCTAAAGATAAAATACAAAAGAGGTGACAATAAACATTAGGTTTACAAATCTGGGGCCCCAGAAAAGAGGGAGACCCCTGCTCACTTGTCACACTTGACTCACCTCTATCTAGTTTTCTATTGACATATACACTGATCTGTTTCTTGTCTGCATTTCCCTTTGATCCTACTAAGGAGCACTGAGATGTCTTTATCAGAAAGTGTCTTTATATACACAAAAGCTAAATGGGTCATCAAACGTTGAAGTTGTTTTTCTAGTACTACCTATGGATTTTCACCAGTGTATTCCTTCGTCCAGTCTAAGGATGAAGTGAGTACTAAGTGAGTACCTAAGAGAAGTATGGGTGGAGCTAGGGCATAGTTTCTAGGCATGGGCAGAGATAAATGGCCTTTTAGTGTGATATAATATTTAAGCTTAACCTTAGTCACAAATATAACAGTTGGAAGGAAATCTATTACTTTTCCAGTGTGGACAGACAACAGTTAGAAGAAAACACCACAAAAGTGATAAACAGGAACACAGAGATAGAGAAGGCATTGAATACATGTGGGCTGAATTAACTGAGAATTGAAACTAGAGACAAAGTGTGTTATTATTAAATTTTATGGTGTGTAAAGATTAAGTTGATGGGACCAAATATCGTGGGATCCCTAGACATTTTAAACCTTTAATAGCGAAACACAATACTTGTAGATAAAAGCTCAAGGAACAAATATGTAAAGTTTGATGTCTTATCACAGAACAACGTCCATGTACTCACCACCAATGTTACCTGGTTCCCTCCTGCTTCTCCCAATCACTACCACCCCCAATAAAGGTACACACTGTCCTGACTTTTATGAAAATCACTTTCTTCCTTTTATTTATGGGTCTTCCACATAAGCAAGCATCTTCAAACACTAGTTTTTTGCCTGCTTTTTGAACTTTATATAAATGGAATTACAGTACATATTCATGTTCCTCACTTATTTCATTCAACATTGTGTCTATGACATTCACACATGATATTGAGTGTAGCTGCAATCTGTTCAGCTACATAAAATACTATAAATTTTCATTACTGTCTAGTATTCATTGAAATAATATACCACAACTTATTTAACCATTCTATTCTTAGATGTCTTAAAAAGCCAAAGGAGCCTTAATATATTTTTCTAACTACTTAGACTTTCATTATGGTAAAGACTACCTTTTAATTTATGAAGTTGATTCATTTAAGGGAGAGAAACAATGAAAGTTTCTTAAATTCAGTGTGTTTCAGAAAAGAGGTAACTGGAGAGTGTTGATTCTCATCGAGCTGGCAGAGAGGGAAAATGCAGGGAGAACCAAGGTTTCTTTCTCCCTTATTCCCCATTGGAGAAGCACTTGAGGCCCTGCTCCAAACCAAATAGCTCTGTCTTCTGCCACTGAAGGAGGAGTGAGGAAACTGTGGCTCCATGGCAGAGTGACTGTGCTTGGTGAGACAGAAAGAGAATGTGTGTGTATACATGCACAAAAGGGCTTCAGTTCTGGCTGTTATTACATTGATTCTTGATATTGGTTTTGATGTATTTGCTGCGTTTTGGTCATAAAACCCACAATGTTCTATTAATTACAGACTATTTTATTACAAAAAGGGTTGTGCTTTGTGTTGTACCGGGTTATTTTTCAGCAAATACTCAGCCCCCTCCACCTCTCCCTTGGAATGAAGTCTATTTTCCTATCTTTGGGCTTGGCCATGTGACATGCTTTGGTCACTGAGAAATCAGCAGGTGTGATACAAACAGCAGCTCTAAATATGCTTGAGTGGTGGACTCATGGTCTTGTGTTCCAGTGATTTGCCAGGACAAGAGCAAGCCCTGGGTGCCTTCTGCTCCTGGGCCCCAGAATGAAAAATTTGGAGCAGACCTGAACCCATGCCAAAGCCTAATTAACCCACAACTTGAAGCAGAGCTGCCCAGCGCAGCTAAGCCTATGTCAGCCTAGCTGAAGTTGACCATGTGCTCGAGAATAAGTGCTTATTATTGCAAGCCTCTGAGTGTGGAGTATTTTGCCATTATAGTGGTGAAGATTGTTTTATAGCTATAGGTGTAAAGGTCAGGTTGTTATCACTCAGTAGTGCTCTTGGCTCCACTTATTTCACTCTGCATTTGCTCTATGAAACCAGAGATTCAAATTTCAAAATTTTTTTTAGTGCAAATCCTAAATACCCAGGGGACTCCTGCCAAGTCCCTTTGGAATTTGAAGAAAAGGGCTGATAGGAGATGGAAATAAACATCCCTGGCATTAATGGACATGAGCAAGGATCAGTAAGGAACTTCTTGCCATCGCTACACTTGGCAAAACGGCAGAAGAGATTACACCTGCATTCAGGTGAGCATGTATGTTGTTCTGAGCTGACTGAGAAAGGTGGAAGATGCCCTACTTTGGTGGGAGGTATACAGAGTTAGAGCATAGATAAGTTATGGTTTTTAGCAGCTAACTGTTGAGTCCAACAAAGCTATAACCTAGGAAAAGTGAAACTTTAGAGGTAAAAACTGCACATTCGTGGAGGAATGGTAAATTTCATACCCTGCTGGTGAAAGTGTAAACTGGTCTAAACACTTCAGAGAACTTGGAGTAATTGGAAGTTACTTTGGAGAACAAGCATATATTAAATAAAGTTGAAGATGTTCATCTCTTAAGACCCAGTAATCTGGTGCTGGATGTGTCCCAGTGGGACTCAACAGTACTGGTGCCACACCTGCAGGGCATTTTTGTTTATAAGAGTGATGGGGAGCTTGTTGTCAGTATAATGTGTTAGTTTCAGGTGTACAGCAAAGTGATTGCTATACATATACATATATCTATTCTTTTTCAGATTCTTTTCCCATATAGGTTATTACAGAATATTGACTAGAGTTCCCTGTGCTATACAGTTGGACCTTGTTGCAGAAAATCCTTTTTTGGCTGTGTTTCTTTCATGGAGATATCTTCCCCTTCCTCCAAAAACCAAAATGTAATCAGAAATTTTTAACCTTCTCCTCAAATAGAAACTTTTAACCTGAACTATAGAGTAGAAAAAATGAACTAACTTTTCTTTCTGTCTGCCCATACACACCATCTAGTGGATTTATAATTTAATTGAAAACAGGAATGAGAAAAGAGCTATATGATCTAATAATTCAAGTTGTAGATGCTGGATAAAAAATATTGCTTTATAAAAACATGGCAAGGAGGGCTTTCCTGGTGGCGCAGTGGTTGAGAGTCCGCCTGTCGATGCAGGGGACATGGGTTCGTGCCCCAGTCCGGGAAGATCTCACATGCCGCGGAGTGGCTGGGCCCGTGAGCCATGGTCGCTGAGCCTGCGCGTCCGGAGCCTGTGCTCCACAACGGGAGAGGCCACAACAGTAAGAGGCCCGCGCAACGCAAAAAAACCAAAAACAAACAACAACAACAAAAAAAACATGGCAAGGGGAATATTACAAAAAAATTAGGGTTTTGCATTTTAGAATATCCTGACTGTATATTAAGTACATCTTTGAATGTTAGGTGGATATCTAGGTATTTGACACATTTGTAAAAGGTAAAGAAGGAATCAAACAACTATACTGTGGAGAATAATCATAGAGTTAAGTTACTCTGAAGAAAGAAGTTAATTAGGGCTTCCACGGTGGCGCAGTGGTTAAGAATCCACCTGTCAATGTAGGGACATGGGTTCGAGTCCTGGTCTGAGAAGATCCCACATGCCGTGGAGCAAATAAGCCCGTGAGCCACAGCTACTGAGCCCACATGCCACAACTACTGAAGCCTGCACGCCTAGAGCCTGTGCTCCGCAACAAGAGAAGCCATTGCAATGAGAAGCCCATGCACCACAACAAAGAGTAGACACTGCTCACCACAACTAGAGAAAGCCCGCGTTCAGCAACGAAGACCCAACGCAGCCAAAAATAAATAAATAAATTTTTAAAAATTAAAAAAAAAGAAAGAAGTTAATTAAACTTTCATTCATAACATAAAATTATTTTATACAAGCATGCAATATTTAGGTGCATTTCATATTATATAAAAAGTCCACAAGCATTCAGTATTTATGTGCATTTCACTCTACACTCTCTACTCATAGCATTCTAATACCATCAGTTACAGGGCTTTAGAAATCAACTATTCTAATTTTCTTATTTTATAGACAAGAGAATTAAAGCCCACAGAAGTTAAGTGATTTGCTGAAGGCCATAGTTATGCAGGGGTAGGATCAGAACTCAGATCTCTTGAATCTCAACAATATGTGTTTTTCCACTACCCTAGCTTGATAAAATAGAAAGTGCCTCACAGGACAGACACTAAAATCCAAACAAATAAATACAAAATTTCATCCTTCTATGAGAGAGACTAATAGGGAACCTAATTTAGATTGAAAAGTTTTCTCTGTGGAAGAAGGGAATAAACAAAGGAAAGAAGCATTTCAGGTGGCAGGAAGAATCTAAACAGAGGTGCACGTACTTTCTTATTCCTGAAATTTAAAAAAGACATGGCATGTTAGAGGAACTGACAGCAGGGCTGGAGTGTGGGGACTCAGAGAAGTCCTCAAAAGGCTCCCTGGGGAAGTGGACAGAGGCTGGCCCAAGAGTGGGGCATGGCATCCTGGACTGGGTTTTATTCTAAATGCAAAGGAATCCACAGAAGGATGCTAAGCAGAAGGGCCATGTACCCAATATTTTGACTCTTTAAAGATGACTCTTTAAAATAAATAGTTTTGCCTCTTGAATGTGTAAACTATATACAATATCAAGTTCAACAATAGGGTATTCATTAAAACTCATCTCTCTCATTCCTGTCTTACAACCACCCACTTCTCTGTCCCAGACCAAACAATATTACTTTCTTTTCCTTTTTTTTTTTTTTACAAAAATTGTAATTTACACATTGTTTTGCATTTTCCTTTATTTCCTTAACCATCTTGGAGCACTTTTCACATCAGCTCATTTAGAGCTGACCAAAAGCTACATAGTATATACTATTGCATGGATATACGAGTCTTTATTTTAAATCAATTTTCCATTGACAGACAATGTAAATTAGTTAGCTAGTGGGAAGCAGCAGCACAGTACAGAGAGATCAGCTCAGTGCTTTGAGACGACCTAGATGGGTGGAATAGGGAGGGTGGGAGGGAGGTTCAACTGAGAGGGGATATGGGGATATATGTATACATATGGCTGATTCACTTTGCTGTACAACAGAAACTAACACAGTATTGTGAAGCAATTATACTCCAATAAAGATCTAGTAAAAAAAAAAAAAAGACATTTAGGAAATACACACACACACACACACACGTACATATACATATGTTGCACTGAATATGCATATACCATTTTGCCCTTCTATAAGATACCTGAAGGATAAATTCCCAGAAATAGGGTCATAAAGACTTTATATACTTTTAATTTTGATAGATATTGCCAAGTTGTTCCCCAAAGTGAGTAAATTAATTTATACTCTCACCAGTGTATTGAGTGCCTGTTATCCTATACCTCTTGCCAACACAACATATGATCAGAATTTTTGAAATTCACCAGTCTGATAGGTGGAAAATGGCATCTCATTGTAGCTCGTATTTCTCTTATGATTAGAACAGATTGCACGTGGGAATGACTTGAAGCCGGCAAGAGTGAAGTCAGGGAGACCAGTGAGCAGCTATTACAATAAGCCATGTGAGATGTGGCTGGGGTGTTGCAGTGGAGATGGGGGGAGAGGAGAGCACCACATACTGTACAGGTAGAACTGGCAGGATTTGCCCATGCACAAGCACTGGTTGTAAGTGTCAACGGTGACTCTCGAGTGTGTGAAACATGGTGGGGGAGGGATTTGGAAGTGACAGGTGAGACTGAGGGAAGACCTGGAGCTCCTTGACAAACATGTGCTACATTAGAGCTGCCTGGGAGACATGCAAGCAGAGATGTCATGGAGGCATCTGATGTGCAGGTGTGAAGCTCGGTCCAGGCTGGGGAGGTACATTTAGCATGGTCCATACTTATAACAGACTACCTAGAGAAACTGCGGAAGGGTTTAAGATCATTCACGCTGAATCTGTGTGACCCTCAATTGACCTAAACATAAAATCTATAAAATCGATAAAAATATAAAAATATGAGTTCCTTAATAAATCTTGGTTCAAATACTCTCAAAAATGTAGGTGGAGCTAAGAATGGGAAGGATGCATCTTCTGAGAAAAGGAATATATATTTTTTGAAAAGTTCTTATTAAAAATAAGCCATATCCCCATTCTGACATTTTTCAGCCTTTCTTTATTTATTAACTCTTTTTTTAAAAAAATAAAAGGACTTTTGTATCACATTTGGGAAACACAGAAAATCATAAAGAAGCAACATAATCCCATTAATCAGAGATAGTATCACAGATTTAGTTATCTGTATAATTCTATGGCATAGTCTTTAAAATTATAATGTGAACATTTACATGCCAGTATTCTTAAAAATATTATTTAAAACTGTAACCTAATTGTCTCCATATAAAAGGACCTTTAATTATTTAAACACTATCATTGTGTATTATAATTAAAAACAACTTTTTTCTAGATTGCACAGATGTGCTTTTCATTTTCATTTCTTTATTTTGTAGCAGAGTTCACATTTTGACATGCTTACTGGCTATGTGTATTAATGAGTTTTTCTCATTTTATTCACAGGTTTTGAAATCAGTGATTAATGTTGTGGAAGAATATCTACAAATAATAGCTTGCTTTCCCTTAAAAGCACAGCTGGCTTTATAAGCCATCATTATCTATATTTGCTGTTTACTCACTTTCATTAGGTACTTTGAACTTTTATTTTTGTGAAGATTAGCACCAAAATATCAAAAAGCATATTTTTCTTTCCCTCAGATCAACTTACAGAGTAATGAAGCTCAGTTAATCTAAGTTAACTTTTATTCTCTTATCAATACCACCTAATGTTAATTTTTTTCTGTCCTAGAATAAATGGGCCTGTCCTAAATATACCGATCTAATTTGGACAACTTTATTTTCTGATGTTTCCATGCCCATTCTAACATTTTTGAGCAGAAATATAAAAAGATATGACCTCATACATATAAGGCTATGACTAAAGCACTGTTTATAGGATGAAAGGACTGGAAACAACTTAAGTGTCCATCATAAGGTACTGTCACATTCATAGACAGAATATGTGACTGTGAAAAGGAATTGAGGAAATAAGGAGGAATGAAACTATAATCTCTTAGGTTAAAAAAGCAATGTTTAGTATGACTTGCACTCTATCTGTATGAGAAATGGAGGCATTGTATATAACACTATTGTTTGTATTTTTAACAAAGAGTTGTATATAAATGCCTGTCCACATATAGAGGGTTTACAAGAAGGTTTTGACCTTCCGGAGGGGAACTGGGACTGGGAGTTGAGGTGGGAAGCTGACTTAATTCTCATTCTATTTTCCGTTGTATTGTTGGAATTCTGTACCTTGTGCATTTTTGAAAAATGTAAAAGTAAACATAGAAATAAAATTACTCATCTCAGCCTATGCCAAGCATGCCGCCTCCCTCCTCTTTCACTCGCTGCCTTGTGGAAATGAGCACTGCCTTCTCTGCCCCTCGGGTCTGCACTCACGCCCTGACTGCATGGCCCTAGTCAGACTACAGTTTTCTGAATTAATTCTTCACTAATTGATGCTTATGTCTTTTAGAAATGTTACAAGCTTCCTGGGAAAGCTTCTGCCTGAACTCTGTACTGCTGATAATCTTTGTCTATTCTGTCCAATAACAAATGACATCATTCTGACTTTTGGTTATCACTCTTGCTTCCTATTCTCCCCCACTGTCATCCCAAGGTTTCCTTGCCCACAGAAAACTCCAAGTAACTATTATATAACATTTACAATAAACAGTAGCTTGAAAGAGATTTTTAAAAAGTTGAGACACTTTTAAGGAGAAGGAGTTTGATAGTGGTGTGCCCTTTGGAATACCACGAGACTAGAGTTTACGGATGATCTGTCCATGACAGACATCTGGTCCCTGGGAGTTCTCCTTGCTCTAACATGTTCTGTTGTAGGAGAGGAAGCAGCTAAAATAAATATTAGTGATGAATTTTCTACATACTATTGCTATTGGCATCTCATACATAAAGTTAATTTGGAGCAGAAGCTGTCTTATTACCAAACGACAGGAATCTGAAGTTTAGGTTTATGCACAAAACACAATAGTAATTTACATTCCCAGTATTAACTTCCAATCTTCGTTCTGTTGAGTTCCACTACATGTTCTTAATTATTCTATTTCCTCTAAATCCAGAAGATAAAACTTTTTCGGGAGGGGGGTGGATAATTCCCTCCAAACAAAAGAGGAGAATGTAGCCAACTGTTAAGCCAAGGACCTTTCTTAAAGCGTTTTCCAACACACTTATGAGATCAGTCATAATATTTATATATACTCAAGCACTTTGAAATCTCAAGCTGTTTTAACCAACTGTCATTTTGGTGTCAAACTCCGGTCATTTTAATGTGAAACAAAGGTCAACAGAGGGTTTGTCTTATTCTTTTCCTATTAGTGAGATGCTCTATAGTTACTGAACTCTGATTAAAACCCCCGCTGTAGTCCCCACTGCACACTGCTGTTATCCAGGTCACGTGGGGTTTCATGACTATTTACAAAAAAAATACAAAGAAATGGAGAAAAGTAAAACGATCAAATTAATATTTTAAGGTGTTATCAGCAACCAAAAATATAGCCAACTCAGTATGGTCTATACAAGTTTGGCACTGATTATTAGGAAACATTTATATGTAAGAATGATATCCAATAGGTGTATCATGCCAATTCAATTCTTTCTCTGTATCTAAAATAAGATGTCACAAACTTAAGAGGTACAGACTTCCAGCTGCAAAACAAATGAGTCACGGGTGTAAAATGGACAGTGCAGGGAATATAGTCAATACCTATGTAACATCTTTGTTTGGTGATGGATAGTAACTAGACTTATTCTGGTGATCATTTTCAAATGTATAGAAATATCAAATCACTATGTTGTATAACAGGAACTAACATAGTGTTGTACTATGTTATACTTCAAAAACAAACAAACAAACTCATAGAAAAAGAGATCAGATTTGGGGTAACCAGAGTGGGCAGAGGAGGAATTGGATGAGGGCAGTCAAAAGGTATAAACTTCCAGTTATAAGGTAAATAACTACAGGGATGTCATATACAGCATGATAAATAGAATTAACACTGCTCTATGTTAAATATGAAAGTTGTTAAGAGAGTAAATCCTCAGGGAAAAAATTTTTTTTCTATTTCTTTAATTTTGTATCTGTATGAGATGGTGGATGTTCATTAAGCTTATTGTGGTCATCATTTCATGATGCAGATAAGTCAAATAATTATGCTGTACACCTTAAACTTATACGGTGCGGTATGTCAATAATATCTCAAAAAACTAGAAGAAACTAAAAGGGAAACAATAAAAATAAAAAATAAGATGGCAAAGTCCTTTTTTCATTGCTCAGTCTAGCAACTACACTGTAAAGATCATTGTAAATTTTGCTAAACTGTTGGTCTTTAAAAATATATAATTTATTTCTAAAGCTTATTCTCTTGGTTTACTGTTTAACTCCCAAATTCATATGTCAATATCTACTTCTGGCTTTTTTCTAGACTTTTGATTCTCACCTTAAAAATGTTTTGCTAATCTGCATCAGGATAATGAATTATATGGAATTATTTTATTAGCCATCATATTAAAGAGTAAGGGCTTAGAATTATACATTCAAATCATGACAAAGGAGGAAAAGTATTTGAAGGTATCTATTTGGTTCCCTTTAAGTGAGGTTCTGAGCGATGCACTCTCCCAGCTAGTATTTTGCTGTCATTTGCACCTAGTTCATTCATCCACTCATTGAATATAAATGTATTGAGCATCTACTGTGAGCCTGGCACTACAGTTAGTGCTGGGGAGTTGATGGTGAATGATAACAAACACTTGTCCTTTGAGAGCCTACATTTCAGAAGGGAGAGACAGACGGTAAAGACATGACAAATAAATAATGTAATTGCAGACCGTGGTAGGTTTTATGATAAAAAGAAGTGGGATAACAGGCTACAGAGTGACAAGGGAGGTGCTACCTGAGGTGTGTTGATGAAGACAGCGTCTCTGGGGAGGTCCATCTGATACCTAACTCATGAGAAGACGTCAGGATAGAGCAAGATGAGCATGAAGCCTGAGATTGGCATGTTCGAGGAGCAGAAAGAAGGCAGTTAGTGAGAGGTAGGAGGTGGGTCAGGGAGATGGGCAGGGTCCCACAGGTGAGGCTCCGCGGCCGTGGAAGGAGTCTGTATTCTGCTCTAATGGTTGTGGGAAACCACCACATGAAGATCATTCTGGAGACTACGTAGAAACGAGGTGCAGGGTTGCAAAGATAGTGACTCTAGGAAACCAGAAAGCTTTCGAAACAATCCGGCAGGAGAGGACAGTGAGGAACTTCCCTGGTGGTCCAGTGGCTAAGACTCTGTGCTCCCAGTGCAGGGGACCCGGGTTGGATCCCTGGTCAGGGAACTAGATCCCACACGCATGCCGCAACTAAGAGTTCTCATGCCACAACTAAAGATCCCACATGCTGAAACTAAGACCCTGTGCAGCCAAATAAATAAATAAAATATTCTTTTTAAAAAAGAGAGAGGACAGTGATTTAGACTGGAGTTTAGCACAGGATATGGTAAGAAGTGCTTGGCCTTGGAGGTAGCACTGAAAACCTATGGTAAAGAACCTTAATATTTCTTATACTTCAGCACTTTTCATTTCAAAGAAAACTAGTAATAGCTAACGAAAAGCATGCACATTGCTTTCTCCCAAATGTGTATAATCCTGTTTCTCTAAAAGCACCTTACTCATTGACACCATTTAATCACAGAATATTAGACTTGGAAGAGATCACAGAGTTACATAATCTAATTATCTGTTTTGCTCTAGCTTGAACAGGTTGGAATCAAAGAAAGCACAGGGAATATCACAAGTGGCCATTAATGCCTCCTGCTATAATTATAATATAAATACTAATATGCAAAAATAGCAAATCTTTTTTTTTTTTTTGCGGTACGCGGGCCTCTCACTGTTGTGGTCTCTCCCGTTGGGGAGCACAGGCTCCGGACGTGCAGGCTCAGCAGCCATGGCTCACGGGCCCAGCCGCTCCGCGGCATGTGGAATCTTCCCGGACCGGGGCACGAACCCGTGTCCCCTGCATCGGCAGGAGGACTCTCAACCACTGCGCCACCAGGGAAGCCCAGAAAATCATTTTTTATGTTCACAGAAAAATTCAGAATGAACAAGATTTCATTACAAAAATTCTTTCCCTTGAGGCATAATTCTGTGAGCAGCCTAGATTTCTAATATAGCAATGGGCTGACCATAACGATATATTTTCCTTTAATTGTGTGTTTCTAGAGGATATCTTTAACTTAAAATAAAATTACCTTTTCATGACACCAATTTTAAATTACTCAAATTTCTGAGACTTTTCTTAATAAGACCCCAAATAAGATCCTACAGCATAGCTTTAATCATTAGAAAAATAGTTGTTGTGAATAAATAAACCTTATATATGGAAATGCTATACTCGAATATAGAGTTGAGTAAAACATTAATACTGAAGGGTGTTTGCACTTACAACTATGATTTAAAACAGTAAGTTTCTGAATATTTTATTTTAAAAACTTCATACTCTTCATCTCCTAGAGACAGTGAAAAATCTGTGTGAAATAGAAGAAATGATTTATTCAACAAATATTTATTGAATACCTATAGGGCCCAGGCATTGTTCTAAATCATTGAGCATATGGCAGTGGTCAAGAAAGACACAAGTGCTCACCTGCATGCAACCTACATTCTGATGGTGGGAGAAACACAATAAAAAAGCAAGTAATTTGTAATTTTTAATTAATTCATCTGGGAGTGATAGTGTCATGGGGAAAAATAAAGCATGGGAAGTTGATGAGGAGTGTGGTAGAAGGGATTGCTATTTTATACATAAGAGAAAAAGATATTCAGAAAAAGAGCACTCCATGCAGGCAGAGGGGACAGCAAGTGCCAAGTGCAGGAGGAGGAATCATGTCTGGTGTATGGGAGGAATCACAAGAAGTGGTTGGAGTGGGATGAGGGGTGTGTGGTGGGTCCCAGGTCACAGAGTTAGGCAGGGGCCAAATTATGGGGGCCTCATGGACCACTGTAGAGACTTTGGCTTTTACTTTGAGTAGGGAAGCCACTGGAGAGTTCCAAAGAGAGGACCATCACAATCTGATTAAATATGCTCTAACAGGATCATTCTGGCTGCTGTTTTGATCATTGTGAGTATGTGTGTACGTGTACATGAGAACACATCTGTGCTGGGGATGGGGTACGCAGTGATGGAAGTAGCGAGTGCTGTTAAGACACTACTGCAAAAATCCAGGCAAGAGAAGGTGATGGCTTGGATCAGGATGGACAACATGGAACTGGTAAGAAGTGGTTGGGTCCTGCCTATCTTAGATGATTCGGTCAATGAATCTGCCACTGGAACAGATGTAGCTTATGAAAGAGAGGAGTGAGGGGTGACTCCATGGTTTTGGGCCTGAGCAACTAGAAAGATGTAGTTGCCCTATACTGAGTGGGGGAGACTGTGAGAGACAGGTTTTGTGTGAGCTCCAGGAGCTTAGTTTTTGACATGGTAGTTTGGAGGTACTCACTAGACATCCAAGAGGAAATGTTGAGAGGCAGTGAAGATACGAGTTTAGCAGCTGAAGGGAGGCTGGGGCAAGAAATATAAACTGAGAGGCATAAACTTTCAACAGCATTTAAAGCTGTGACATTAGAGACCATTTAGGGTATGGACTCTTAAAGGTTTTTGTACCATGAACCCCTTTGAAAATCTGTTAAAACCCACAGTCTCCTTCCCTGAATGACATTTTAAATGCACAAAATAAATCTTAAATATATTTTGGTATATATAACTGGTGTAAAGAAAACCAATTATAATAAAGTATGCCATCAAAACATTTAAAAAGTTACACTGTGATAAAATATTTTTTTATTAATACACTAAATAATGAGATCTAACAGTAAGCAAAATAATTACAGTCACTTCAAAGAAGTCATGTGCATAAATATTTCAAGATATCTGTAACAGCTATAATGAGATGAAAATATCTGCAATAAGTCACGGATACAGCTGATATTACCGTGGTTTGGTTGCCTGTGTTCACAGTTGCAGGAAATGCAAAGTTCATTTAGAGGTTCATTAAAATAAAGAAATGTTTCCCTTTCAAGATCACAGAGACCAGGTCCGTGGACTCCAGGTTACCAATCCCTCACTTAGGGGTGAATGTAGCTAGAGAAGAAGGGAAGGCCAAAGTGTGTAACCTGGGATTCTCCAACATTAATAGGCAAGGAAAAAGGAGAAAGGCAAAGAAAATGGAAAAAACAGGATAAAATATGAAAATTAAAAGGAGACAATCTAAATCTCTAAATCAAGGAACTTGTTCCTGTTTAAGTATCCTCAATCTTGCTCCTGCATTTGGCAGACAGCCTCAATGTACGCACTCTGTTTCTTTATCAAGTCTTTTATTTACATGTCCATTTCCATGTGGTTTTAGAATTCCAGTTCCTAGATAAGGAGTTACGTTTGTATTATATTTAGGGAAACCCAGTGTTTCCTATAGTATCTTTCATCCCAGGGGACATAGTCACTAGTATTTTCAATTTTACATAGAGTAAATTGATTTTCTGTATGACATGCTTTTCTCTCAGTCACCAGGTTAGATTTTATCCGAAGCTCTAATACCCATAAAATAGCTACTTTATCCATTTGGACAAATATTAAGTCACATTTACCATCTAAACAATGAAAGTAGCAGTTTATAATATATACTCAAATGTAGACTTTAACTGGCTTGTTGAGGAGATAATGCTGATAACTTGCGTGTTATGCTGATAACACACAATACTCGTCCACAGCCAAAAATGGAGGATGGAAAGTTTGATCATTAAACCGGGAAATAAGAGGATACTGCTGTAGTATGTTGGAAAGACATAACTGTAGGTTTTAGATATACACACATCTATAAGATACTACAAATTGTTATGTGCATCTAAAATGAAAACCTGGAAAGATTGTGGAAAAGCCCTGACAAATGGCAACAGAATTTCAACATTAAGCCTACTACTGAAGGGCACTTCAAAATCTGTTAAAGTAATTTAAAAATAGATATAGTTTTCAAATATTTCCCTCCAGACGATTCTTTGGGTTGAAAGACACTTTGAGGACAACTGGGAAATGTAAATGCATACTGAAGATTAGACGATGAATTGATGTTAATTCCCCAGGGTGCAGCTATGCTGCTGTGGTTACATAGGAGGTTGTCTCAGTTACCAGGAGACGCATGCTGACCTGTTTAGGGCTGACTTGTCACACTGCCTACAACTTAAAGTTTCAGATGATTCAGGAAAAAAATGTGTGTGTGTGTGTGTGTGTGTGTATAGAGAGAGAGAGAGAAAAAGGACATAGAGAAACAAAGAAAGGAGACAGAACATGCAAGAAAGTGTTAATTAGTGAATGTTAGTGGATGACATAAAGATATTCATTCTACTAGTCTTCAAATTTTTTATAGATGTGAAAACTATCAAGCTAATGAGCTGTGGAAAAAAATTCCCCAGAAATGTATATACATTAATACAGTTAATGTCCCACAGCATTGGTATGTAAATCTATAATAGACATACCTAAAACAAGGAGGTAACAATTTATACAGCATAAATTAAAAAATTTAAAAAGAATAATAACATGAATTTCATATAAACTGAATTCAAAATAAAAATGATTAAATAGGGCAATCATTTTATTTGCATCAAAAGTGTGACACACAGGGAAGAATAACTTCCCGATGTCCCGTGGTCACTCACTCAGAAGCCACAGAGTCCCCTAGTCATGCCCTACGGATCCAGGGTCTCTAATCTCAACTGAACCTTAGTGTTGCTCAAAAATTATCAGTCCTCAATTTCTCCAAATCTCCAAAGAGGGCATTTTCTATTCTCACCATTCTCAAATGTTCCATTACTCTCTGAGCAGATGATCTCATTTCCAAGTTCAACGAAAATAGAAATACCAGATGGGAAGTCCTTCACCTGCATGCTCTATGGTAGACACTGCCATCTAGCTGATCTAACTGCCATTCCAAGTCCTGTGACTTCGTCTACCCGAGGATAGGAAAGCTTTCTCAGCCTCCCTTGTAGTGAGTTGTGGTCATGTGACACAGTGCTGGACAATGAGATGTAAGCAGAGGTCTCCTGGAGGCCTCTGGGAACACGTTCCTGATTAAGGGACTCAGTATAGCCAACACCATCCCTTCCCCCTTTTTCCTGCCTTGCTCACAGCCTGGGAGGAAAAGACGAACAAAGTGATGTCTACCCTCTCAGTGCTGACATTACTGACTGCAGAAGCCATGCCAGCAACTGCTTACCTGAGAGAAATATTGTCACAGGATAAAAGCAAACCTCTGCTTGAGTGAGGCACTGTTAGTAGCTGGATTTTCTTCTATTTGCAATGGAAAGTTTTCCTAACTGACACTGAAGCCATTCTTCCCTCCATTCCACAGTTAAAGAGAGACCCCTTATCCAGCACTATGGCTCCCACTTCTGCCTTCTCAGAGGCTCTCCTCTATGGACTGCACCCCCTCCCCTTCAGTATCTTCAACCTTTCTCTCTCCACTAATTATTGCACATCATCAATGTTTAACACACTCAAGTCTTGCCTGTATAGAATAAAAACTTTATTTATAAAATAAACTCTCTCTCAACCTCCCATCTTCCTCTAGCTTCTTCTACCTTATCTTTATCCCTCCTTTCACTAATATTCTTCTTAAAAGAGCTGTCCACGTCCACTATCTCCGAGTCCTTATTTCTTATTCATTCCTCAACTCGCTTCATCTGGAGTCAGCCCCAGACACTTTACTGAAAGTGCTTTTGCCAAGGTCATCAGCAACATTCTTATTGCAAAATCCAATGGGAATTTGTTGGTTTTTATCTTCATTGACCTCTTTGTAGCATTTGACACCATGAGCATTCTATCCTTTTTGAAATACTTTCTCTCCTGGAATTTTAAAAAATATTCTGTCTTAGCTTTTCTTCCTCCCTCTGGCAGATCCTTCTAAGCCTCTTTTGAAGGCTCCTTTTTGACAAGTCCTTTGTATGTTGATATGAAATGAGTATCTATATATTGCTGTCTCCTCAATCTGTATCTCTTCAGCAGCTCCCTACTAGAGACCCTGAAACATCCCACAGACTCCCTTAACCCTGCCTCTTCCCCCATGTTCTTTTTCTCCATGAGTGGTACCACCATCCACCTAGCGCTGCAAGCCAGATTCCAGAATGATCCTTGATGCCACCCTCTCCCTTGTTCCTCAAAACCAGTTAATCAGTAAGCCCTGTGAATTCAGCCTTGACCAGCCCATTCCTCTCAGTCCTGTTAATCTTCTCCCAGGTTAGCCTCTCCTGTCATCAGTTTCCTAAACCTCTCTTTCAGCTGACCCCATCTCTGTGCTGTTGTTCAGGGGAACTTCTTTTAATTTCTCCCAAACTGCCACCCTCTCTTTTACTTCTGAGCTTTCATGCATTTCCTCTGATCACAATTCTTTTCACAAGGCTAAGTACTAACCTTTCAATTCTCGGTTTAAGTTTCCACTGCTTTGGTACCTTAGGCTGGGCTGGGTGCTCCTGCTATGTGTTTGCATAACATCCTATACTCCCACTATCACGGCTTTTTTGTTTTCTTTTGCTCCGTGAGGACACATTTCATTTCTAATAACCCATTTCTCCAAATGGATTTCTCAGTTAGATTATAAGGCTAAGATTTTAATTTTCTTGGCACTAAGACAACAATTCTCTATATGCCACTGGCATTTATTAATGGCTGTGGATTGAATCCTTGGAATATTAAGGATTCCCATTTAGTTTTAAAAGTCACTTAATCTACAATGAAAAAGGGACATAAATTCTGAGATAAATAGTCATTAAAATGACTTTGATAGTCATTAAAACAGTTATATTCCACTTATTAGGATTGATATATCTTACTTTTGTAAGGAAGGAGTGATCCTGTATTATCCCTGAAGTGTATAAATTGGTTATTGCCCATTGCAATAGAAATTCCAAGAAAAATAATTAAACAAAATATGTATAAACTACTAACTACATCTATATGGATTGTCCACAAGGAAAAGGACGTAAAATGCATTCAGTCAGTCCAATGTTGGTGAGACTGGAACTCTCATATACTGCTGGCAGGACAGTAAGATGATACAATCACTTTGGAAAACTCCTTAACTGTTTCTTAAAAATTAAACATACACCTATCACATATCCCAGCCAGTAAAAATGCATGAGGAGAAGTTGTAGAGTGACAGAAGTGTACTATATAACTTGATTGTGACAGTAATTTTATGACCCTATACATTTTTCAAAAGTCATCAAATTGTATACTTATATTTGGTGACTTCATCGTATATAAATTAATTAGATTCTATTGATTTTTTTCAAAAAAAATTGGAAACATTTTGACTGGTAATTTGATGAACTAAAGTACTATTTTTAAGATACAATAATGTTATTTTGTTTATAAAAACTAAAAAATAATTTCCAATAATTTACAGTTACATACTAAAATACAGATAGAATGTTTTAATGACTAACATTTGCTTAAAAATCATTCATAGACCAGACGTGTGTGGAGGTATTTAAGAAATAAAACTTACCATACATTGAGAATTACTGAAACAGGGTGACCAATATGTGGGATACACTATACTATTATCTCTACTTTTTGTAGCCTTTTGAGAATTGTTATTTTAGAAAGTAAAATAAAATAAATAAAAATGTAAAATTTTTTTAATGCATTCAAAAGCTTTTAATTAAATAAAATCTAATTAAGTCAATCTAATTTAATCATCAGAGAAACAGAGGTCAACAAGACTAAAGTAATTTAAAAATAAGACCCTTATGTAACAGTTTTACACATAGATTCAGAAATAACAATGTGACATTATTGAAACATCGGATTATTACCAGGATTTACTGCAATTAGTTTTTTCTACTTAATATGCATGTGCTTCAGATTACAAAACCAAGAAGTTCCTTTGTACGATGAACCAAAGGCTGACACATTGATCGGCTGAAACTTTTCACACATTTTCAACAATCTAATTGCCAACACAATATAACTTAATATACAAAATGCTATCTGCATCCCAGATAAATTTTAGGGTGAGCTACCTGTTCCTTGATTCCAAGGAGAAAATGGATTTTTTTTCAGGTTATACAAGCTATGTTCATAAAGTATATGACCAAAGGACCATATTATCCTATTTATTGCTAAACAAAATATATTTCAGAACAATAAGGTAACTTTACAAAGAAGATGCTGTCTATATACCAACACAGTAAACATCCAAGAAAAAAGATCAGGCCAAAAATTCAAGAAAATAAATGTCAGCTTTACCAATAATGTTTCAAGCCAAATATGATTTGGCTTAGGAATATGATTTGGGCCAAAATGCCTGGCAAAAACTGTTAAATCCTTGCATCCCTTCAAGTTCCATATTCATCTGCTTTAGAATTTCAGATCTTTTCCTAAAACTATTATACTGTTTACAGTTAGGACTTCCATGACTCTAGTTGCTTCTACCTCTATAATTAAATTGTAAGCTCCCTGAATGAAGGTTCTCAGTCGTAAACGGTGTTTGTGTCTCCCATTAAGCCCCACACAACATTGGGAGTCACAAAAATAAAAGCCTGAAGACAGATGAATAAAGCACACATCACATACTATGGCACACCAGATCTCAGAGTCTGCATTGGTCACAGATGGGGGTGGCTGACTGCTTCAAAACAATTCTCAGGTGGCCATGCCTGTGTGACACCCTTTCTCTGGTTAAAGACTTTATCCTCTGGCCACAGAGCAGGTACACAGACCAAGCTTGACTAATGAGAGTCCTTCTTCTGGACCTTAGAAATGGATTCTGGGAAAGAGGCATCCTTTTCCCCTATAATCTCAGAGTTTTTTGGACGTGAGCTTCAGAGCTGTCAGGGGCTGCCTCTCTAGTTTCACGGAGAAGCTGGTTTCTACAGCCAACACACAGAAAGCAGAGACGGGAGACAGTGAGTGTTCGGATGGGCCAGGCACCCCTAAAGTCAGCTTTAACCCTGCCCTTCCCACAGTTAGGTTCACGTAAGGACTGCATCACTAGAAGACAGAATTCTAACTAGCACAGACACAGATGTGTATTACTGTAAGGACTCATGGAGTCCCAAATCCTTATGTTAGGTATTAGGAAAGGGATTAGAGAGGTTAAGTACCTCGCCTAAAGTCTGACAATGAATTCGTAAGAAAGCAGGAAACTCTGGAAGATTCTGCAGGTGGGCTCACCCTCACTCATTCTAACTCCAACATTTTTCAGTGCTCTTGCAGCTAGGGTGCAGGCACATGGCCTAAGTTCTCGGCAAGCAGAGCCGTCTCGCTGGGACTTGAATGAGAAATATGAAGTGAGAGGCGATGGCTGCTCAGGGAGCTGGTGTCTTCTGGGAGCCTGGAGGTGGAGCTGTGTGGTGCTTCCGAGACAACAAAGGTGGACCCCGCACACACCTCCTACCTGCCCGAGGCAGCAGTGGCTCCCTAGCACCACTCTGTGCGTGTCTGTGTTTTGATTGAGTAGCACACAAAATTGGTGCTTCCAAGGTTCTAGGAGCCACCTAATAACTTTCAATAAATTTCTTTCTGCTTAAACTACCTAGAGTTCTGCTTGAGACCAAGAACCTTGACCTACATAGAATCTGGTACCTGGAAATGGGGTGCTGCACCTAAAATGTGGAACTGAATTCTGAAGGAGGTAGAGCTTTGAGCAGATAAGGCACAGACACTGGGAGCAGAAAGCTGGCAACTCTTATTACGCAGTGATGCAAAATTTTGTCAAACTATCCCCTGCTGTACCTCAGAAAGCAGACTAGATGCTGTGAATATTCCATTAGGGAAAATAATAAGAAAAATTTGGCCTAAAATAAGGATATTGAATAGGAGTACCCAGAATTCCTAAACTCCTTCCCAAATTCAGTATCACTTAGAAATTGTTTTTAGCTGCATCAGAAGCTAAAAAATCAGGGACTTAATCAAATCGGGGATTTTATTTTTCTGAAACCTGAAGATTCATGGACACTATAACGGGGAGTCAGTCTATGCACTTCATATCTTGAAAATGGCTATCCCAAATCATCAAGAAACAGTAAAATGATGAACAGTTTGATAAGAAGAGACAGAAGTAGGTCACATCTATAGCAAGAGTTCATTGAGATCACTTCGTATTTTGCTCTTGTATCTTGCTTTGCAGCCTAAAATATACTTTCACATATTTCTCCTCTCTCCCCTCTCCTCCTCCTCTTTCTACCTTTTCTTCCTCTTTCTCTCTCTCTCCCTCCCTCTCTCCCTCTCTCTCTCAATTCCCTTTACTTCCCCCACTTCCCTTCTCCCTCTTTCTTTGAGAACCCTATAAGGTGTGTGGGCAGGCATTATTCATTATTCATTATTGTTCTCAAAGAAGAGAAGGAAATGGGGCTTTAAAAAGTTTTATAACTATTTTAACATTAAAAATCAAGTGGCAGAATCATTAATTAGAAGTGGAGCAGATCCAGTTTTGTGAGGCCTGTAGGTAATACAATTTGCAGAAACTTTGTTAATAAAAATAATACAAAATTAAAAATATAAAATCAGATATGAAAGTGAATGAGAAAAAAATCACAACAAATTATAAATTTTATAAAGCTTATAAATACCACTAATGGCACAGAATATAGCAAAAAGGATAATTTTTTATTAACTAACTCTCTAATATCTTCTCCAATATCTTTTCATACATGTCTATGTTGCATACTCTGATCATCTCTTCAAATTCAAATAATTTCTACATATAAATTTCTATGTAGGTAGTCAAAATCTTTTTCATTTTTTTATTCAGCACAGCAGATTGAAATGTATTCTTTATTATTAATAGGTTTGAAAAAAATATTCAGCTTCACAACTCTTTTATGTCCCGTAAGCTTAAGTTTGGGAAAGAAGTTTCTTTCATGACTGAGTCATAAGATTTCAGGACATTTCAATTCTCTTGTGCAAGATAATCTTGAATGCTTTATGATAACACTCAACCAGCTTGTAATTGATGGTTTATTTTGTGGGATATTATGAGTTTTATGCTATTTTATTGATGACGGTATTTGTTGTGAAATCGGTAAGAAAGTTAAATCTTTTTCTAGTGTGTTCATATGATTCACTACTCTTGATTAACTGGTTTCTATTTGAAATTTATCTCTCTCAATGAGTCACTGCTTTTGATGTGGTCTGAAAATTTGCTACCATTTCTTTCTTTTTCTTTTTTCTTTTTTTTTGCGGTACGCAGGCCTCTCACTGTTGTGGCCTCTCCCGTTGCGGAGCACAGGCTCCGGAAGCGCAGGCTCAGCGGCCATGGCTCACGGGCCCAGCCGCTCTGCGGCATGTGGGATCTTCCCGGACCGGGGCACGAACCCGCGTCCCCTGCATCGGCAGGCGGACCCTCAACCACTGCGCCACCAGGGAAGCCCTACCATTTATTTCTTGATAGAAGAGTATCTATTGATCACATACAGAAAGATATTAAAAATAATTTCACTTTGGAGTGTTATTATAATTAGAGATGTTTCTGTCAATTATATTTCTGAGAGGGGAAAACCTCCAGTTTTGACTAGGTGACAATGAGAACTGAATTCTGCCTACGCACCTAGTGAATTTCACGTGCTTGTTGAATTTTACGTACCTAATGACTGGAAGAATTTTCCACATATGGATTGGCTTATGATTACACACCTTTCAAACCTCTTTCTCCTCCATTACCCGTATATTTCTGGTGCTGGGGGCTAAAGACTATTCATACAGCAACTAACCTTCTGGCTCCACTGTCAGTATCATGAAATGAGATGAGTTTGTGTGGTTGGGCAGGACTCTGCCTGTGGGAGCACAGCCTACACCAAGAAGGCTGACAAGAGCAGACACAGAGCAGCCTGAGGGGCACAGAGAGGTTTGACAACAGTGGAAAAGTGGATACAGATAAAACACTTTACTCTTGGAAAATTTACAAAAACATTTGCCTAGTTGAGCACAACAGTAGGGCGCTGGAAGGGGCCCTTGCAACCGAGGGGCCCTGGAGTTTAAGCTTCATTAGCTTGATGGTGAACATGCCTCTGCTTTTTCTATAATGTGGTTCTTGTTTTCATTTAACTTAATTCTTTTGCGGCTTTATAGAAATATAACTGACATACAACATTGTGTAAGTTTAAGGTGTATATACATGTATATATACATGTATATACATGTATATCTTGCAAAATGTATATATGTATTTATAAATGTATTTATACATGTATATCTTGCAAAATGTTCACCACAATAAGGGTGAGTTAACAAATCCTTCGCCTCACATAATTACCATTTTCTTGTTGTTGTTATTAAAGTTCTACTCTCATAGCAACTTTCAAGTATACAATACAGCAGTGTCATCTCTAGTCACCGTGCTGTACATTAGATCCCCAGAACTTATTCAACTTAGAACTGAATCTTCTCACCCTTTGACTACCACCTCCCCATTTCCCTACCCCTAGGCCCTGACAACCACCATTTCTACTGTTTCCATGAGCTCAATGTTTTTGATTCCATGTATGTGAGATCATACAGTATCTGTCTTTCTCTATCTGACTTATTTGAGTCAGGCTAATGCCTTTAAAGTCCATCCGTGTTGTCACATGTGTATATATCACATTTTCTTTATCCATTCATCTATTGATGAACACTGAAGTTGCTTCCATGTCTTGGCTATTGTACATAATGTTGCAATGAATATGAAGGTGCGTATATCTTTTCAAGTTAGTGTTTTCATTTCCTTTGGATAAATACTCAGAATTGGGACTGCTGAGTCATATGGCACTGCCATTTTTAATTTTTCAAGGAAACCACATACTGTTTCCTTAGGGGCTGCACCAATTTACATTGGTGTACAAGGGTTCCTTTTCTCTACATCCTCACAAGCACTTGTTAGCTCTTGTCTTTTTGATAATAGCCATTATAACAGGTAACAGGTAATGTCTCATTGTGTTCCTGGTTTGCATTTCGCTGATGATTAGTGATACTGAGCACCTTTTCATGTAGTTGTTGAACATTTGTATGTTTTCTTTGGAAAAATGTCTATTCAAATCTTCTGCCCATTTTTAAATTGGATTGTTTGGTTTTCTGCTATTGAGTTGTACAAGTTCCTTATACATTTTGAAAATTAACTCCTTATCAAATGTGTGCAAATATTTCCCCCCATTCTGTAGGATGCCTTCTCATTTTGTTGTTTCTTTTGCTGTGCAGAAGCTTTTTAGTCTAATGTAGTCCCGCTTATTGATTTTTGCTTTGTTTTAATTTTAAAATATAAGTCTTGCTTTGCCAAAATTCAATTTTCCGCTCCACTTTAATCATTGGAGAGGAAGAGGAAAGAAGTGTCAATAGAAGTTTTCCCTGTGACATTAATATTACTAGAAAATTTTCCTTCTCTTCTTGGGAGCCAAAGGAGGACACCTGCCCTCTCTCATTTTATCCACTTCATCTCTCTAAGCCTCAATATCTCCATATGTAGAATGTGGGAATTCAAGGCCTTTCAAAAGTTACGTCTGAATGAATGAATGAGTTCCTTGGATAAGAAAACTGAAGCCTCTTGAGAGGCCTGGTCCTGTGATCATGGAAGGTCCATTTCAGGTTTCAGGGAAAAACTAGAGCACTATCGGAACGGGTCCTGTGTGCCTGGGGGTGGCGTGGCACATGGCATCATGAGACCTCGTTACAGGCACCAGGAAAGAAGAGACCATCCTGGAGAAGTGGATCCGAATGTGGGGGCTGGTAGCATGGGCACAGAAAACCCAAAGCGAACTTTACCATGTTGCTTTATCTGGGACTATCACCTAAATCTATCATTTGGCATACACATAATGGGAAAATACAGATAGCCACACAATGTCAGGAGGTTTCTAAAATTTTGATAAACTTGATATAAGTATTACAAGAAGAAATATATATTCAATGAATGTTTAAAGGTATTAAAATGCTCAAAGGCTAAAGGGGTATGAGTACAACACAGTCCATATAGCTTAGCACACATTGCCAAGTTCAGAAGGGCTAACCAATGAATATTGTAATTGAGCTGGTGATAAGAAAGCAAGGGATTCTTAGAGCTGTAACTGTAAAAATATGTACATTTACCCATTCCAGTCCCTGCTGGTGCAATTTCTCTTGAAAAAATTTTCACTGCTGCCTTCTGTTTGTGATGTACGGAAAGCCAAAGGACTACTTCTCAAGGACTCTATTAACAAAGAGTAGAAATTAACAAATGCATAGCTCAAAATAAGGCACAAATCTGTGTCTGCATAGCATGAAAGATTTTCTTCTGGACCATATAAATATCTCTAGTTTACATGATTACTATAAGGAGTTTATTATTATGTTTTCCTGATTATGCCATGCATATCCACAAAAATAAACATCCTATTAAAAATAGGGACTTCCCTGGTGGTCCACTGGTTAAGACTTAGCCTTCCAATGCAGGGGTTGCAGGTTCGATCCCTGGTCGGGGAGCTAAGATTGCACATGCCTTGCGACCAAAGCATAAAACAGAAGCAATATTATAACAAATTCAATAAAGACTTTTAAAATGGTCCACATCAAAAAAAATCTTTAAAAAAATAGATAACTCTGAGTCTCCATAAATTAATAACAATTAATTTTATCTTAAGAATACAACTTGAGGACTTCCCTGGTGGCGCAGTGGTTAAGAATCTTCCTGCCAATACAGGGGCACGGGTTCGAGCCCTGGTCCAGGAAGATCCCACATGCCGCAAAGCAACTAAGCCCATGTGCCACAACTACTGAGCCTGCGCTCTAGAGCCCGCGAGCCACAACTACTGAGCCCAAGCACCACAACTACTGAAGGCCACGTGCCTAGAGCCCCTGCTCTGCAACAACAGAAGCCACCGCAATGAGAAGTCCGCAATGAAAAGTAGCCCCTACGCGCAGCAACTAGAGAAAGC
The DNA here is from genome assembly GCF_003676395.1 of Aethalodelphis obliquidens. Taxonomy (NCBI): domain Eukaryota; kingdom Metazoa; phylum Chordata; class Mammalia; order Artiodactyla; family Delphinidae; genus Aethalodelphis; species Aethalodelphis obliquidens. The sequence goes on along the minus strand of NW_020837961.1, from coordinate 32,965,306 downwards.
CCGCACTCACAAATGAAGACCCAACGCAGCCAAAAAAAAAAAAAAAAACCACAAAGAATACAACTTGACTCATGGTAATAGCAGCTTGGAAAAATTGCTAAAATTGCATTTGTAAAATTCCTTTTTTTTCATTTTTCCTCTATTATTTCATTGATACTGATTACTTTCTTTATATGACAGGTGATTTTAAATTGTATGTGTGTAACTGCTATAGCTCAGTTTCTCCTAAGAATATTTACAACATAGATGATCTGTAGTCACTGGATAGTTTATTACAGAATGAATCAATTGTCCTACTTTGAAACAGAATTATATTTTATAAGTATGTAAATAAAAGTGCCTTATTTGAAAATTTGAAGAATTCAACAATCACCTTCTTTGAAAAGTGTGGTCATTTGGAAGGTCACTAAAAGTGAGTGGAAGTCTGAGACTAGTTCTGCCTCTTCTTCCAAAGACCTGCTTGTCTTTAATCAAGTCAGTTTACTTTTCCATAACATAATTTTCCTTTTTAGTAAAATGCAGATCATATCAGCTTCCTAACTACCGCATAGAGCTATTATGATGAAAATAAATGGCATCAGATGTGAAACATTGCTTCAAGTACAAATATGAGATATAATTATTTTAATAAGACCAGTAATTAAACTTCTACTTTTCCCATTACGTTTACTGTCAATCTCTCTGTCTAAAACCAACTTAATGACTCTATTTGACAATTTAATTATGTGACTAAATGTAGGTTCATGGCACATCAAGAAAAATAGACATAGGCACTGTTTTCCAGCATCTTTTAATAAAGAGCAACTTCCAAACAACAAATTAAAAGTTGGCTTTCACAATAACCTTTCATTTTCAGTTCTACATTCAATAGCTCTTATTCAGTGAATTAAATATGGTAATTAAGCCACCTGGAAACTAACAGAGCACACATTTCCATGAATAGTGAAATATCTACACTTTGACACCCGGTCCCTGTTTCTGGGTTTTATCAAGCTTCTAAAATTTCCTATATAATTCTAAATGGGCCCTAGTTTATATCCTGACCTTACCACACACTAGTCGTACAAAATAAAACACAGGAGTTTTTGGCATTTGCAGGGTTTTATAAAATGAAATGAATAACAGACTGCAAAAATTATGAAACCAAGAAGTCCTTCTCTAAAAAAGTGTTATTGAAATAAAATATTTAGTCAATATCTTGTTGGGCTTACTATTTCATACAGAAGAGAAAATTTCTCAATAGAAAAGAATCTCAAAATTTGAACAGATATTTGAGTTATTTAATATATCTAGGACTATGAATAACAATATTATTTTTCTCTTCTAAAATTTAATAAATTATCATTTTATGTTATTCAAGCCTTAATAATTCAGTCACAAAGGTCTTAGGTCTTTTTAATTCACTCCACACTAAAATAAAACTCTTGCTCTTGATGGTTAAAAGTGCAGATGCTAGAACTAGACTGTAGGGGGTGCAAATCCGGTCCTGTCCCTCAGTAGCTGTTTGATCACAGACAAATTATTCAACCTCTGTGTGCCTGAGTTTCCTCATTTATAAAATGGACATATTAATACTAACAGATCTACCTGAAAAGGTTGTGAGAGCTAAAGGACAACACAAGTGAAGCACTCAGAACACTGCCTGACACTTAGCAACCCCTCAGTTAGTGTTGTTACTGTTACTATTGTCACTGCTGTTTCCCATACATTTTCCCATCTTTGATTAACACAAGTGAAAGCAATCACTATAAACCAGAATATCTACAAATACTCTGGGATAAATAAGATGGTCAAACCATTGTGAATATGACTACTGGGGTTAAAAAGTCCTAAAAAGGGTTAACGATGTGAACAGAAAGTTTATATAAGACACATCTGTAATAATGCTGCTAGGAATAAACATATGAATACAGAAAAAACTACCTAGACAAGGTCAAATTAATTAACCATAATTTAATGACATTGATCATATTTCATTTTATTTAATTTAGCTATCCATATTTTTAAAAATAACTTCAACATATCTTGGATTAAATTAGATTAATGAAATTGATTTCTAATGGGTGGTTACAATAGATTTTGACATACTTTATATGTTGAATTTTTTTAATATAAACAAATACTAATTCTAAATCACTGATCTGTTTTCTAGTCAAGAGTAGAAAATTTCCAGCAAGAATGGAAAAAAATACTTTTGTTTTTACTGCTAAAGAACAAACAACATATATTAAGAACAAGTTAGAAGTTAAAAATTTTAAATTCATAACTCTAAAAACTTTTGAAGAAAACCATATACGTGACACCCAAGAGCCTAAACATAACTCAGATATTAAAGGTGGAGCAAGAAAGGAAGGGAATGGAATTGGGGTAAGTTTTGCCATAGGTAAATAGAATATTCAAATAGAATAATAAGCTTGTTATAAAACTACAGATTTAAAAAAAAAATACACGCTGTAAAATAGAAGTAACCCAAAATTCATTACCCATTAAACCTTAGCTAGGCTGGGCTTTACAGTAAATACTTTCATACATAACTGAGTAAGAATACAGTAAGTCCCCTACATATAAACGAGTTCCATTCCCATTCTGAGAGCATGTCCGTATGTCCAATTTGTTTGTAAGTCCAACAAAGTTAGTCTAGGTACCCAACTAACACCATTGGCTATATAGGTTTATAATACTGTACTGTAATAGGTTTATAATACTTTTTACACAAATAATACATAGAAAACAAACACAAAAAATAAAGAAAACATTTTTAATCTTACAGTACAGTACCTTGAAAAGTACAGTAGTAACAGCTACCTCACCGCTGCTTTTACGCTTGCTTCCAGACATCCTAGGCTTGAAATAAAGATACTGTACTACTGTACACTATACAGTACTGTACAGTAAAGTACACAAAAGCACAACTACTATAGAGGATGCACACACATGACAATGTACGCCAGACACGTGAACTAACTTCTGTGATTGGACATGTGAACGCACATTAGCATCTTCCAAAGTTCGCAACTTGGAGGTTCACATGTAGGGGACTTATTGTATTTCAACCCACTAATATGCACTGGAATGAGAAATCTGTTCTACTTACTCCATTTAAATTTGCTTCAGCTTGTGCTCCGTATGTCTCCTCAAATCCTAAAATCTGAACACGAACCTCACTGTAATCTTCCAAGCCAGTTTCTTCAAACATGAGTCGAGTTCTCCAGCAAAATAAATACGATTAAAAAATATTCATGAATTTATGGTAGATCAATTCCAACAATCCCTTAATTTTGGTTAGTCATCCATTTTGGATGTCAATAACAATTACAGTGAAAGCAGGGCAATCTAGGGCATTTAAGGCCATCAGGCACTCTTGAATGTAGTTTTAGCTTCAAACCACAGCATTTGATGTTATAGCCTCAATGTCCTTATTTTCTAAACAGACTAAAATTGAAGATTTCTTCTTTGACCCAATAATTATATGTACAAGTACTTTTTATATTTCTAAGGGATTAGAGTTTTTGGTTTTGCTTAAAGTTTAATTATTAATTTGTTGTATCACATATGGTCAAAGAATGTGGTCTGTAAAATTTCTACTTTCTGATACAGATTATAATAATCGAGGATGCTTGGAAATAAGTTGCATACTTGTGGGAGAAAATATTCTATCTGTAGCTATTAATTCAACACTGTTATATTATATTCTAATACTCTATGTTCTTTTTAATCAACTTGATAAATATTAAGATCTGTTGAAATCTTCCACAGCAATTGTAGTTCTCTACATTTCTCTTTAGGAATCTAATAGTTCTGACTTAAATATATTAATGCTATGTTATTTATGTACATGACTACATTATCATTATTGTGTAGATACATTTTTATGGCATTTGAATCCTACTTTACTATTAATATCATCTCCCCCTACTTTTTTCCTTCTCATTCTCCTCCTCTTCCCTTTCTACTTCCTTGTCCTTCTTCTACTTGCTCCTTGCCTATTCCGATATTTCTAACCCTTGCATCATAACACTTAGTTGGACTTTGATTTTAACCTAAGAGACTTCATCTTCTAATTGGGCAGTTTGTAGCATTTATGTTTATTTGCACAACTATGATTTTGAAATAACTTTTGAGATCTTGTCTTATGCTTTCTGTTTTAATGTTTGCTTTGTTTTCTGACATTTAGAATAGCATTCATTCATTCAACAGTATTTACTGAATACTGTGTGTCAGATATGTTTTCATTGCTTTCATTTTATTTAAGTGCCGAAGAAGGTACTCATCTTTCAGGTTTCTCTGTTCAAACATCACTTAATAAAGCCTTCCTTAATGCTAAATTTAAATTATATTCCCTGGGAATTCCCTGGTGGTTCAGTGGTTAAGACTCAGCACTTTCACTGCTGTGGCCTAGGTTCAATCCCTGGTCGGGGAACTAAAGATCCCACAAGCCACAAGGCGCGGCCCTCCAAAAAATATGTTCCCTTATTATTCTTTTTCATAACACTCTTTAATATTTCTTCAAAGCGTTTTTCAATTCTTTATTTGCAAGTTATTAGTCTAACATCTATCCACATACGAAGCTTCATCAGGATAGCCACCTTCTCTGTCCTGCTCACAAAAATACACCCAGAACCCAGAGTGATTGCCATGTAGTAAGGAACTCAAATGTTAGTTGAAAGAGAGGATTCATTCATTAATTAATAATCTAGGTAGTCTTAAAAATTCAAACTGTAGTTGTTTTTAATTTAAAAACGCTTTGAGGGAATTCCCTGGAGGTTCAGTGGTTAGGACTCGGCGCTTTCACTGACGAGCCCAGGTTCGATCCCTGGTTGGGGAACTAAGATCCTGCAGGCTGAGCAGCCAAATAAATAAATAAATAAACAACACTGATTCTATATTGAGTGATGGGATTGTGCACTATTTTCATTCATTTTCCTGTTCATATTTTTTTGTACTTTTAAATGTTTTATGATCATTATTGTTGATAAAGAATAAAATGATTTGATAAGTCCTTCCCTATGAAAGAAGAAATTAGCACTAATTTGTCTATTCCTATCTCTCACCAGTACTTTTTTTTTTTTTTTTTCCGGTATGCGGGCATCTCACTGTTGTGACCTCTCCCGTTGTGGAGCACAGGCTCCAGACACGCAGGCTCAGTGGCCATGGCTCACGGGCCTAGCCACTCCACGGCATGTGGGATCTTTCCAGACCGGAGCACGAACCCATGTCCCCTGTATCAGCAGGCGGACTCTCAACCACTGCGCCACCAGGGAAGCCCTGCCACCCTTTTTTGTTTATGCTAGTTTGAATTTAGTTTTTGTCTCTTGCAATCAAAAAAGTCCTAACTAGAACATTTGTAAGTTATTAATGAAAAATTAATTTTAAAAACTTTGGTTAACAATTTGCTTTTTTAAAACTGACACCTTATTTTTAGAAACAGCATCACTTTATAGCCTTCAGAGTCCTTGTTAAAGCAATAGGATAAAAGAAAAAAAGCACGTATGCCTAAATTTTATGTTTTCTGCCATGGACATATCATGTCGAAAAAGTAACATTATACTTACAGATATACGTTGTTTGTATTAATACTTCAGAACCTACCCTGCAGTCCTTCTCTGTGATGCTCTATAAACATAGTACTACCATACACATCTGTATTTTCAGATAAATAATGATTACCCTAAATTGAAGAAATTCCCTTATTGTAAGTGTAATCATAAGTTTTGGAATCTATATATACCAATTAATCTTAACCAACACCAAGAAACCAAAGATGGTCTGTGGGCTTATCCTCCCACCATGTTTTTTGCCCACTTTCTACAAGAAATTAATACTTTATCCCTAATTAAATTCCCTATGTATTGTACAGAGGCAAATTTATGCACTTCCTCCCTAACTGGGTAACAAAATAATACAGCAAAAAGACCTTATAAGAGGAAGAAGAAGAGACCCCTTTGCTCCTTGAAACTGCACTGCTCCACTTTCAATATCTAAACAGTGGAGAGAGAAACAGCATCATTTATTTTAATATAAAACCTGTTCACAACATTTAATGAGAAACTATTTGTAAAAATGAACTCAAAAATAAAAATATTGAGAATATTATAAATTCTTTTAAAATGAGTAACAGAACTTATTTTAAATTCCTCTCCATTTAAATTGCATCACTGACAAGACCACAACAGGCCTTTTAAGCTTTTGAACACATCCTTGTGAAACGCAAAGTTCTTTATCTGCCTCGCCAATGATACTGTCATTACTAAGTGAAGTGTCAGGAAAGTTGGGCTAATTACAGCTTAACACAGTTCATATTCTGATCTTATAAATGCAGTTGTGTGTTGTTTTATACATGTCTATGTCCATTAAGTATAATCTCCCTCTGAACTAAATGACATCTAAAACATTCCTCAGGATGAATAAATTATGGTCTGAGAATAAAGTGGGTGTTAATAAGAATTGATTCTAAGCAAGGAGATGCATATCAATGGATAAATGATATACATGCCTGCATTATTTGGTAAATGTAATATATGTATATATAGTTTTTTGCAAACAACAGAAAACTCAAGAGAAGCAAAAATTTTAAGTTATTATTTTCATATCACTGGGAGCATTCTGAAAGTTTTTCAATCTAATTTATTTATTAATATTGTGCAATAAATACAAAGAAATAAACTCTTTAAATTCTCAAAACAAAGATTATAAAAGTATTATAGCTTTATCACACTTTTATCTTTAACATCTATTTGAGCAAAGAAAACATTTTGTTTCTAGGAGCACGAAATTGTCAGCAATTCGTCCTTCAAAGGAGCAAGGATTTGAAAGTCTAGGAGACCTGGATTTAATTCCCAGTTTATCTGTCTCTTCTCAGGCAAGTTACTCAACCTCTCTGTCTCCCTTCCCTCTTGTAAAATGAGAGGATAACTACTTCGGAAGAGAGTTGTAAAGATTAAATACCTATAAGGAGCCTATCTCTCAACACAGCGGTAATAACACAATATTTGGTGCTCAGTTAATTTTCCCCTTCCTTTCCCAAGTGACCCTTCAGAACCTATGTGCATTTTGAACGAATTCCTAGCTGCAAACTATTCAGAGGTAAAACATTATAGCCGATTCATATTCTAAAATCTGAAATGGATCTTTAAAAGCCCCTAGTATCTAAATAATTTGAAACAACCATATTTCAACAGGTCCAATAAAGTTTTCTTAGAATTTGTTTCACTTTATGACCCAATTAGCTTCGTCTTTAAATACATATACAAGTACTGGTTTAAAATCAAGATGCTGGTCAAACAAAAATATAACAACCTCTGAATTCAGGCATATAATGGAACTAAACAGCCTGCAGTACCATGAAGTCAGCAAAGTAAACACTGGAAAGAGATAGTAGGCCTTGTTGACTCTATTAAACATGTCAAAGTACTGCATCTAAAAATATTTGAAAAATCTGCCTATGTTCCATCTGTTGTATTTCTCAGAGGATAACTGAAAGTTCATGTAAAAGTTCATTGTAAGTTCAAATATGTCATATCAGGTCATTTACAGGGTAAAAGTTCACTGGGAGTTTATTAAAGACTGAAGTGGAAAAAAAATAAATATACTAATTGCAGCTATGGTATATTGCATTATGACCACTGCATTTTTAAGCTTCATAAATAAAAATTATAAAATTTAAAAGACCATGTGCAATGAATAATGGCAACAACAATGATTACAAGGAAGGGTCCTAAGATAGCACCCTTGGGACTGTTCTTAGAGAAGCTGTAGATGAATTTTGGTTGCTCTGATATTAAAGTACAACAGTTGTCATATTTTACACTGTACTGAATAATTTGTTTACACTATTTAAATACAGTAATATAGAGATATAGAAAAAAGAGTGAAACATTAGAAATAATAAATGAATATCTGCTGAATAGAGATGATTTTTAATTTGCAATTGCTAAGAATGCTATTTGAGAACACCATAGGAAGCCAAGAAAAATATGTATGATTTGGAAGAAAGTTACTAAATCATTGAAAAAAATCTAAATCGAACAAATATTAATCAATATTATTGGAATTGCTGAAGCAAAAATTAAGATTTTCTTTTGAGTAAAACCTTCACATTTTCTGAGAATGTTTAGAAAATAATTTTCAAGGAAAATAACAGTGAATATGTGTACAAAATTTAGGACAACTTCTGGGTTCACAGAATAAAAACATTTTCTTTCTATAAAGTACTGGCACACATTAGAGTTCAGTACAAGGTTCTAAAGGGATTGAGTAAGGGTGCAGCCCATTGGTTCCCAATTTCTCCTGTCAAATGTGTGGCCTCAGCTTCACAATAGAACTTTAAATCTATAACTTGCTTCTTAAATTGAAAAGCACATATGGTTCTCTCTATATGTCTATGTTTTCTTCATGATATATTGTCAATTGGTTTTAATGGATCATAGCATTTATTCATTCATTCACTCAATAAGTATTAATTTAGTATTTATTATTTACAAGATGCTGTACTAAGGATTATAAAAGGCACAAAAATTAACCAGACAAAAGTTTTGTTTTCAAGAAGGCTACAGTAGAAGACATATGAAATTTAAAAAATATATCAATAAGTAAATAACACAAAGTTGAAGTCATTCAGTGCCATGTGAGGGATGTAGGTAAATGATTTGGAAGTGGGTAGAAGACACTATTTCTAGTCAGCAAACTAATCTTGGAACTAATTGCTAGCTGAATATGTAATTAAGATGCTAATTTTTTGGTCAAATTGTTAAACATGAATTAAGAGCAAACATTAAAAAAAATCTCTTAACCACCTCATCTCAACTACTTTCTAATATATGCCATTGATCACATCCCAGAATTGTCAAGTTATTTCCACATTTTGCTTAGAAAAACGGTATTGGATTTGGAAACGATTACTCTTTTATTTGTTAAAAACTTCTAGAAAGAGAAATAGAATGTAACATTTAAAAACAAAAACCTATTAGTAGTCACTGACCTGGAATTTCAGTAGTAGAGACTTGAGAAAAGTCACAAGTTACATCAGGTAAGAGGAAACGCTGCAGGTTGCCGATTTCATACACTAGCTGTTCAGCCACTGAACCGAAGGAGACTAACCACCCCATGCCAGGGGGCTTGGACAGGATGAACTGTCCATCAGGAAAAATTCCAGTACAGGAAATCCTATATTGTGCCTAGGTGAAAAACAGGGGAACTATGGTTTAGAGAAGTCAGGAGGAAAACATAAGGAAAAGAGACTACATTATACCAAACAATACTCTGATGACTATAATTATCCAAAACTCACTGTGCATTTTGCATATTCTATTTTTATATTTAATTTTATACCTTTCAAAATCACACAATGATTTATTAATGTGTGATAAGTACTGAATACAGATGATATCTGGGGTCCAAAGAGAGAGAAATCATATTGAGAAGAATGCAAGAAGATTTAGAGTAGAAATTCAGATACTGTTTTTCAAAAGGTTTGGAAATGGTGTCTAGGTCCTCTTGATGTGAGAGTGATGAGAACTCCAGCTGATGATATTCAAGGATAAGAAGTCAGGGACAGCGAGACTACAGAAGCTGTGATGGCTAAGGAGGGCTACACGTCATGAGATTCCTGCCCAGTTGGATTTCTCTGGTCCCTAGTGAGCCTCAGCCTGCTTACTCCACTGGTGGCCAGCTGGGTTTCCCCTCCCTCCACTTACTGCTTGTCATAAACCCAGGCAGGTGGGACATGGGCCTCAGTTTTCAAATAGCCTTTAATATATAAAGTCAATCTTTTGTTCACTTAGAAATATAAGGCAATTAAAAGATGATAAATAAAAAGGAGAAATCCAGGGTAATTTAGAGATACAGCCTGTAACCTTAGTTTGGTCCTAAAATGGTCATTTAGCAATGTTCAATATTGAACATGATCATTTTGAATAATAAGAAAAAGACTCCTCTTTGATTCTGGGAGAAAAGAACATTTCATTGTGGTAGACCATAATATAACTTTAAAAGTCAAAGTGACAAGCTCATAGATAAAAAAATAATGAAAGGGCTTCCCTGGTGGTGCAGTGGTTGAGAGTCCGCCTGCCGATGCACGGGACACGGGTTTGTGCCCTGGTCTGGGAAGATCCCTCATGCTGTGGAGTGGCTAGGCCCATGAGCCATGGCCGCTGAGCCTGCACGTCTGGAGCCTGTGCTCCACAACGGGAGAGACCACAACAGTGAGAGGCCCGTGTACCGCAAAAAAAAATAATAATAATAATGAAAGCTGATGCATTTTATTTCAATATTTCTAAAATGTTTTGAAAGACAATAAAACAACATCTTTTTTAAAAAAAGATCTTTCAATGGCAAAACAAACCACCTTCTTAGATGGAAAGACATTAATAAAAATATCATTTCTACCAAATTTATACACTCAAAAGAAATCCAACTGGAATCACCTTCTTTAGATAAAAGACTATTAAGTTTCATGTGGAAGAATAAACTTAACACGTGCCAGAGAACAGCAAAACACTTAACCAATGAGGTTGTGAAGAAGGACTTTGCGCATCAGATATTAGAACATTTTATCATGCACCAATACGTGAGTGTTTGTATATGCATTTATATCCACATATGATTATCTGAGGATTAATAAAAAGTATGAAAGAATGTATGTTAGGTCAGTAACATGATTACATGGGCAGAAGTGGTACAAAGAACAAGAGAAAAGATTAGTGGGAAAATGGAGCCAAACAAAACATTTTAAAAAGCTACATTAGGGGGCTTCCCTGGTGGCACAGTGGTTGAGAGTCCGCCTGCTGATGCATGGGACACGGGTTCGTGCCCCGGTCTGGGAAGATCCCACATGCTGCAGAGTGGCTAGGCCCGTGAGCCATGGCCGCTGAGCCTACACATCCGGAGCCTGTGCTCCGCAACGGGAGAGGCCACAACAGTGAGAGGCCTGTGTACCGCAAAAAAAAAAGAAAAAAAACAAAAGCTGCATTAGGAAAAAACATAAGAAAAACACTCTTTGACATAAACCATAGCAAGATCTTTATTGACCCACCTCCTAGAGTAATGGAAATAAAAACAAAAATAAACAAATGGGACCTAATGAAACTTCAAAGCTTTTGCACAGCAAAGGAAACCATAAACAAGACGAAAAGACAGCCCTGAGAATGGGAGAAAATATTTGCAAATGAATCAACGGACAAAGGATTAATCTCCAAAATATATAAACAGCTCATGCAGCTCATTATTAATGAAACAAACAGCCCAATCCAAAAATGGGCAGAAGACCTAAATAGACATTTCTCCAAAGAAGACATACAGATGGCCAAGAAGCACATGAAAAGCTGCTCAACATCATTAATTATTAGAGAAATGCAAATTGAAACTACAATGAGGCATCACCTCACACCAGTTAGAATGGGCATCATCAGAAAATGTACACACAACAAATGCTGGAGAGGGTGTGGAGAAAAGGGAACCCTCTTGCACTGTTGGTGGGAATGTAAATTGATACAGCCACTATGGAGAACAGTATGGAGGCTCCTTAAAAAAACTAAAAATAGAATTACCATATGACCCAGCAATCCCACCACTGGGCATATACCCACAGAAAACCATAATTCAAAAAGACACTTGCACCCCAATGTTCATTGCAGCACTATTTACAATAGCCAGGTCATGGAAGCAACCTAAATGCACGTCGACAGATGAATGGATAAAGAAGTTGTGGTACATATATACAATGGAATATTATTCAGCCATAAAAAAAGAATGGAATTGGGTTATTTGTTGAGACGTGGATGGATCTAGAGACTGTCATACAGGGTGAAGTAAGTCAGAAAGAGAAAAACAAATATCGTATATTAACGCATGTATGTGGAACCTAGAAAAATGGTACAGAAGAACCAGTTTGCAGGGCAGAAGTTGAGACACAGATGTAGAGAACAAACGTATGGACACCAAGGGGTGAAAGCCACGTGCGGGGTGGGCATGGTGGTGTGATGAATTGGGCGATTGGGATTGACATGTATACACTGATGTGTATAAAATTGATGACTAATAAGAACCTGTTGTATAAAAAAAATAAATTAAATTAAAAAAAACTAATACTAAACTTTTGTTGGGTTATTTGTATGAAAATATGTTAATATAAATGTTTCAGACATTACATGAAATTCCTAAAAATCTTATATGTTCTGGTATAATGTTATAAGTCATAATTTTAGTTATTATTTTAAAATATATATCTCAGAAATAACTAAATTTCCTTGTCATTTGCATTATTATGAACATTCATCAAATCTTTAACCGTGGTCATTTTTAAGTCTTTTGTCATTTACAGACAGTTCTGGGTGTACTCTGATGCTTTTGCAAAAATGTTCCTATAAAAGTGTTTCATCTTCAAGGAATTCATGGAAAAGACTCTGACAAGCACAGGTTTCTGGTAACTGACTATACTGCTGAACTGAATGAATAAGCATTTTCAGAACTCTAATGGAAAACTGATGAATTCATAAAAGTGCTAACAAAAGATCAAGATGAAAAAATTAATTACATGGGACTGAGTGAACTGAAAAAAAGTAAGTTATCAGTTTGTTACAGAATATAAATGAGCATAATAAAGGACAAAACTTGAAAATGAAGTTTATTTTCTTGTTTATAATATCTGAGTCTAAAAAGCTATGAAATATATTAAAATCTTAGCAAAGTTTAACCAAAAAAATTATTTTTTGTTGTTTTGTTTAAAAAGAAACAAAAAACTATTATTAAGAATCAATTTCCCCTTTGTCCTTCATGATTATAAAAGGTCAAATAATTTTTTCTGTAAATAATAATTAACTTTGAATAATTTTATTAGAATTTGTATTTATAAAACTTAAAAAAAAAGCTGAATTAAAGCAAGCAGGTAGGATAAGACCACATTTACTCATTTATGATAAATACTGTGTGTGTATCTATCCATTTAGATCTATCTATCTATCTAGAGAGATGTAACATTTTTAACTGTTAGAGAAGGAAAGAAAGACAATTCCAAGGAAGAAGGAAAGATGAGAAAATGCCTGGGAAATGGCTGGCCATGGGCGGGGGCAGACCACGAGCTGAGCTGTCTTCCTCGACCACTTGACTTCTTACTCTTTGGCACTCTCTAATCATAGCTTCCCATCTTAGAAAGTATCTTCTTCCTCCCACTATCTCTGAATTTCTTGATAAGAATTTAAACTGTACTCTCCCCAGGACTCATCTTTGCCCTCCTCCTTGCCCTCCCTGGCCTCCCAGATTCTCTGTACCCTCCAAGCCACGCATCCCTCCCATGGCTTCAACACTGGGCTCTCACTGAATGTCATGTAAATCTCTATGTCTTTTCCTCACATTCCCCCAAGCTACTTTCAATTGCTTATATGTCCCACAGTTATCAAAAACTAAATGCAATACTGCTTCCACCTCTATTACTACCATTACCATCACTGCTACTACTGCTTCACTAATGTTAGTACCAATATTATTACTGTTTCCACTGGGTATCATTTATTAGTGTTTACTATGTGGCAGGAGCTGGACTCATTCTTGCCAACAGCAACCCATTTATTGTAATCTATTTTTTATCTTTTTTTTTTTTTGGCTGCAGTGCACACCATGAAGGATCTTATTCTGAGCAGGGATCAAACCCCATGTCCCCTGCAGTGGAGCACAGAGTCTTAACAACTGGACTGCCAGGGAAGTCCCATATAATCTTTACAACGCTATGAGTAGGTATTATTATCTTTATTTTATACTTGAGGAATTCAACAAGACCCAGGACTACATCATCATAACTGAGACATGCAACACACGTTCAGATAAAATAAAAGCATGCTTCTATTCTTGTGTTAATGTAATTTACCTTTTACTAGACTACAATATTTGATGAATACTGAGGTGCAAAACAATTTTATGGAACTCTTATTATATATATTGTATATATTTTAGTGCTGTTCTAAGTGCTTTACATTTATTACTTTACTCACACCCCCTTTCATAATAACCTAATAAAAGTAGACATCACGATTGTCTTTATTCTGCAGGTGGGTGAATTGAGGCACATAAAGGCTGAGTAACTGGTTCCATCTCACAGAGCTAGTAGGTGGCAGAACCAGGATTCCAGGCAATAAGTCTTTAGAGTTTATGCTCTTTAATTGGTATTCTGTGCTAGGTGATGCAATTCTGATAAAACCATAGGAATGCAAAGATCCATGCTCTCAAAGAGTTTACAATCTGTTGAATAGATAAAACCAAGATGATAAAATCTAAGAGGCCAGATTTCTGGCACTTCAATTCCTGTTTCACATTTGGAAAGCTGTTGCACTGGCAACAAGAGGCATGGAGACCAATTAAAAGACTATAATAATAGTCTTTGGAATCTAGATAAGAAAACTGGCAAATCCGGATGAAATATGAAAGGAAGAAAATGAATGCTGTTATGGGTTGAAAGTTGACCTTACTGGTGACTGGTGAGATAAGGGAGACCATGGAAGAGAACAAAGCTCACCAGAGTTCAGGCCAGTGGGAGAATGACTGTATCACTGTCAGAAATGCACAAGTCTTAAATAGAGGATGATAAGTTTGAGGTAAGAGTAAAATTGTAAACAAAATTAAACCTATCCAGATATTTCTAGTGGAGTTGTGATGCAGGGCAACAGATGTAAACCTGGACATCATTTGCTGTCAAGTAAGGGTCAGAGCTGTGAAAGCAGATGATCATTCTGAGGGAGAGAATACAGAGCGTAAGAGCAAAGGGCTGAGGACCATTTCCCATCGGTGTTAAAACCCTCACATTTCTATTGTTTCCTACCAGCCTGGCATCAGACGACAGTCAAGGAGGAGGAGAAAGAAGAATTAGAAAGAAGAGTGTGCAGCACCGGCCTGGCTCTAGACAAGGCTCAGAGGAAGAGTGGAGACAAGAGTGAACAGAGCCACTGTCTAGATGGAGTGGGGTCTGGACTGTTGTCTAGAGACTCCTACTGTTATCTAGAGACTCACATTGGTGAGCTGGCTCATGTTGTAGGAGCTTCTTAGAGTTGGGACCAAGAGCCTTCTGGTACTAAGAACAAAGCCCTGGGTGGAATAGGGTGTTAGAAAAAGTGATTTACTAGCATATCCTGGTATTTCAAGATTCCACTATATTTAGTGTATTTAGTCCTTAAAGAGAGAGACTGTATTTCTAGATTAGGTGCTGTATTAGTTTCCTAAGGCAACCATAACGAAGTACCAAAAACTGGATGACTTAAAGAAACATTTATTATCTCAGTTCTGGAGACTGGAAGTTTGAAATCAAGTCAACAATCAGGGGTCTGCTCTCTCTGATGGCTCTAGGGGACAGTCTTTCCTTGTTCTTTCCTAGCCCCTGGTGGTTGTCAGCAATCTTTGGTGTTCCTTGGTTTGTAGACACATCACTACAATCCTGTCTTCACATGGTGTTTTCCCTGTGTGTCTTCACATTGTCTTCCCTCTGTGTGTGTCTTTATGTCCAAATTTCTACTTTTTTATAAGAACAAAAGTCCTATTGGATTATGGCCTACCCTAATGATCTCATTTGATTTGGTTACTTCTGTAAAGAACTTATCTCCAAATAAGTTCACATTTTAAGGTACTGGGGATTAGAGCCTCAACATTATCTTTGGGGGACACAATTCAACACTAAGAGGTACAAACCTCAGCTTAATAATAAACTAAAGACCATAGTAAAAGGAATATAAAAACATCATATATTATTGAGGGAAGTGTGATTTTTAAGATGCCAAAAGGAATGCTCCTGAAACTTAGATCTGAATTCTTATTAGATAATTATGGCTAGCATATAAAATTTGTCTGTGTTTCACAATACAAATAAAAACAATACACAATACACATAAAAAAGGCACAAATTTAAAAAAGCAGTAATTAAATATGGTTAAATAAACAGATAATAAAATTTCTAACATGTAGATGTTATATGCCATCCTATAATCTTTATAATATATGCATTGCTTCCTACCAGTCCGGCACCAAATGCCGATCTGTGAATATTCCACCAGTACTCTGAGTACCACATTCAATGAACTGGCTGCAGGACTGCAAAGCAAACAAAAACTGGCATTAATATGATGAGCAAAATTTTCAATACTTTTCCAAATATAAAATAATAGGTTATAAATAAAGTTGGTTTTCAAGTAATTGTCATAAAAGTGGGGAAAAATGTGGTGATTTTACATGGGTGTCATTTTTTTGTTTGTTTGTTTCAATAAAGTAAGTTAAAATGTAGAAAGGCTATCTTAGAATAATACAGTAGAAAAGCCACTGGTCTAAGAATCACAGAAACCAAGGCCAAATGATAGACTTTAAGCAAAATGGGACTAATGTCTTACTGGTGTAGTTGTAAGAATTAACTGAGACAAAAATATGTGAAAGCACCATGAACCCTGAAAAGTGCTTCAAATTGTAAGTTATTATCAGATAAAATGTGACATTAAATTGTCATTATATTATAGAATAGGAGAGACAACATATAGAATATTACTATCATATTTGATATGTTAATGAACTAAAACATATCTATAAATACACTGTTAAAACTCACTCTCCAAAAATCTGGAAGATCTGAGAAAGCTGTTTTTTTTTTGAGTTGAGAGCTTTAATCAGCATGGTATAAAAAAATTATTTGGGTTTTACTTGTTTAGCCTGTGTGAATCCTGGCTCCATCACTTAACTGCCTCTGTAACTTTGGGCAAGTTATACAATCCTGTTGTATATCAATTTCCTCATCTCTCAAATGGGGATAACAATATCTGCCTAATAAATGAATTGTAAAAATAAAATATTTTATGAAGTGCCTATCACATAGAATGTACTCAATAAACAATGGTTGTTTTGTTTCATAAAATTTCTTGAATCTTTGTATAAGACATTTCTTTAGCTTTAAAATTCTGCAGTATGTTCAGTTTAGGATGTATTTAGTATGACCTACCAGACACATATATTTTAATTTCTGTAAAGCTTAAGTTAATTTTATTGTTATATAGTCAAAAGAGTAAAATTGCTACTAATATTATTATTAGTTTTAACTTCCAGCTGCTAATTAATCAAAGTCATTGCTTTTCCAACCAAGCTATGAGAAAAAGCAGAAAAACTAATTATTTTGTTTATAATACAAGAATTTATATATAAAATCTTTACATAAGTATGTGTTCAAGATAATTTATTCCCTACTTGATCTAAAGTATAATTCAAGATTACTGTAATAGATTCAAATACAAAATTATATGGAGAAACTAACAAAAACCTTTCACAAAGACTTGAAATAGAAATTTCACTCTGGACAAGACAGAATAAACTGGACCAAATTTACACTACTGCCTGAAACAACTAAAAAAAATGACAAATATATGAAACAGTTTTCAAGACACTAGACATCAGACAACAAAGAAAATGTAAAACAAAAAAGATGGGCCTATAATTGCATTTCCAGGCCATGTGTTGGGAGGGGGAACCCAGGTAGAGCCAAGCAGGTTCCCTGAGTCCCTGGAACTGAGAGACCAGGGAGGTCTAGGTGACTAGAGTTCCCAGGATAGATTACCATAGAGGAGACAGCTGTACAGATAGACAACTCTAGAGAGCTGCGCAGGGTCCCTTTCAAGTATCTGGCAGAGAACCAGCAGCACATGGGTGTGAAGAAGCTTCCCTCATCTGGGAATAGTGCCTATTCTCACTAGCCAGACTGAAAAATCCCATAATTCATAGGAAAAGTGGTAGAGCATTGATAAGGGCCTTGCCTCAATAGTGGGAAATAACCAGTCCTAGACTAAATGCTGCTCTGGTCCCATCTAACAAATACTAAAAGCAAGACCAAAAAGGATCAAATAATTTCAAAGTAACATCATATTTTGAGACAAAGCTCAAAAATATTTACAGGGATATGAAAATCCAGCAACAAACAAGATAAAATTCACAATGTCTGATGTCCAATCTAAAATTACCAGGCATGCAAAAAAGCAGGAAAATGCAACCCACATTGAGGGGAAAAAAAATCTATCCATTGAAACAGATGCGTATCAGACACAGATGTTAAAAACAGCAGACAAAGAGTATTACTCTAACTGTATTCCATGTGTTGAAAAGAAACATAAAAAAGTTCCCAAAGAAAAACAAAAAAGTTATCCAAATTTGAATTTTTAAAGAAGAAAACTACAAAACTGAGATGAAAAAATACTGATTTTAATAATGGCAAATTAGACATTGCAGAAGAAAAGATTAGTTAACTTGAAGATGAAACTATAGAAACTATCCAATAGAAACTATCCAAAAGTTTCATGGAGAGATAAAAGAATTTTAAAAAATGAAGCTGTCAGAGAACTTTAAGTGACATAATATATGTGTAATTGGAGTCCCAGAGAAGGGAGAGGAACATAAAAAGTATTTGAAGAAATAAAGGCTAAAATGTTTTCAAATTTGATGAAAACTATAAATTCACAGATACAAGAAGATCACAAACACCAAACACAAGAAACATAATGAAAAGTCACATCTTAATAAAATTGCTTAAAACCAGTGATAAAGAGAAAATCTTAAAAGCAAACACATGTAGAGATGTAAAGATAAGAATGACAGCAGATTTCTCATCAGAAGCAATGTTGAGAATGCAATAGAGCATCAACTTTAAAGTACTGAAAGAAAAACAACCTGTCAGCCTAATATTCTATACCCAAGGAAAGTATCTTTCAAGAACAAGGAAGACTTTTCTAGACATACAAAAGCTGAAAGAATTCATCACCGGCAGACCTGTATTATAACACTCTAAATATTAAAGTCCTTCAGGCAGAAGGAATGTTACTAGATAGAAATATTAATCCACACAAAAGACTGAAAAGCCTCAAAAATGTTAACTACTTGGGTAAATATATAAGATTTCTTACTTATTCTTAGCACCTAAAGCGCTTTAAAAGATTACAGTGCCAATAAAATATAAAAAACAATAAATAAAAACATAATATTAAATAATAACAATGAATTGTTGAGTTTATAACATATATACAAGTAAAATGTATGAAAACAATAGTACAAAAAATGGGAGAGGAGAAATAGAAGTATATGATTGTAAAGTTCTTATACTACATGTGACATCACTTGAAAGTAGACTGCTATGTTAAAGATGTGTATAACAAACACTAAAGCCACCACTAAAATAACAAAGAGTTAAAGCTAATAAGCCAATAATTGAAATAAAATGGAGTCATTAAAAAAAAATCTCAATCTCAAACAAGGTGGAAAAATAGGAAACAAGGAGCAAAGAATTAGATAAGACAAACAGAAAACAAACACAAGCAAGATGACAGATTTAAACCTAACTATATCAATAGTACCATTAAAGCGAATGGTCTAAATAGCCTAATTAAAAGGCAGAGATTGTTAGATTACATTAAAAAAGCAATACTCGAAAGTTGGTGTGGCTACATTAGTATCAGACAGGATAGATTTCAGAGCAAAGACCACCACCAGGAATAAAAAACATCTCATTTTATAATTATAGAGGTCATTCATCAGAAGGAAATAATAATTAATTATGTAAATATAATTGTCATTAACAGCTCACTAGAGCAGTAACTGTGAAGGAGGGGAGGGAAGACCCCTAGGTGTGTTCAGAACGTTCAGAGATGGGAAGAAGCAGGGGTAAACAGTAGAGTATACTGTGTAAAAGTTTCCCAACCCCAAGACTTTATTGGTGCAGGAGAGAGAAGAAATGGGCCACTGAGGAGCCCTAATTTAAGAAAATATAAAAGCTTAGACACGGGCTTCCCTGGTGGCGCAGTGGTTGAGAGTCTGCCTGCCAATGCAGAGGACACGGGTTCGTACCCCGGTCTGGGAAGATCCCACATGCCGCGGAGAGGCTAGGCCCGTGAGCCATGGCCACTAAGCCTGCGCGTCTGGAGCCTGTGCTCTGCAACGGGAGAGACCACAACAGTAAGAGGCCCGCGTAACGCAAAAGAAAAGCTTAGACACAAAGCCAGAATATAAACCCAACTCTGCAAATTGGCTATTTCACCCTATTATGCCCATAAATTTATGGCACACACAAGCACACACACATAAATATACACTATGTTCAGTAATATGATTTGGGTTTTTTTAAAAATCACCTGTCAGTCTCTGTGGTTCAGGCTCTGTGGTTCTAGAACATGTATAATATTTGGGTTTTTAAATAAAAATCCTGCTTTGTCTTTTTTTTTTTAATGTAAACTAATTTTTAAAATGTCAAACTAAACCTAAATGTTTTTCACCAAAAAAACAGTTCAGCAGAGAAAAAACTGCTCATTAACACGTCACAAATAACTAGAAATGTATTGGTGCCACCCTGTGGTCAACCTCACACCTTATAAATTTTTATACAAATGAAGAGGCTACATTTATTGGTTTTAGCTGTCTTCATTTTTTTAAAAAATCACAGGTTTTAACTTGCAAATATTCTTCTGAATCCCTTAGTGTATCTGGGTGTCTCTGAAAACAAGTTTGATGTCTTTTGTATTGAGGACCCCCAATACCTGCCCACAGCACATGCTCCATCAGTGATCACCCTAGTGAGCTGAACGTGTGTATAATTCATTAACACTTAAAACCAGGAGAATTTATTTTAAAGAAATAATTTTAAAAAGACACCAAGATTTAGCTACAAGTATATCCACTGTAGCTTATTTAAAATAGTAAAGACCCACATGCCGCAGAGCAGCTGGGCCCGTGAGCCATGGCCGCTGAGCCTGTGCATCCGGACTCTGTGCTCCGCAACGGGAGAGGCCACAGCAGTGAGAGGCCCACATACTGCAAAAAAAAAAAAAAAAAGGAGTAAAGAAAAATTGGAAACAACATATATGTCCACTTATAAGTTGGTTAAATCATTTGAATCATATATCAGTAAAATATGCAGCCATTAAAAATGATGTTTTGAAAAACATTCGATATTATTCCTGCTCAAAGTACATTATTTAAAAAATCAGATTCTTAGCATTTATAGTATAATCTCATTCTTGTTTTAGATATATAAGTTAATATTTTCATGTTAATAGTCCACAGTGTTGTGGTTACAACAAGGAGACTTGATGGACATCCTCTTCCAGCTCCCACCGAAGTTGGTTCACATGCAGAGATTGATGATGTGCCCACCCCCACACACACACACACAAGAGTCTAAGAAAAGGTTTATTACTCACATAGAGAGGCTCTCTGGGGACAGTAAATTCTCCTAAGCGGATCTAAAACCGGCTTGAGAGTGCAAGGAAGGGAGATTGGATTGTACTTTATTGCGATTCAGGGTGAGGGCTGGGGTGAGGTTCCCATGTGTGAGCTTTGTGTGTTTCAACTTGTCACTGGAACCAAAGGAGGGAGCAATGGTTCTTTCTCATCAGCTTACTCAAAAGTAGGGTAGTACAGGAAGGGGGAATGGGGGTGCTCAACAGCTGTCAGCATCCACACATCAAAAATGGAGTCAGGCTTTTTACTACACATATATAATGATGGGTTTTAAATGAAATATATGTGTATATATCCATACATAGATAATGGGAAGAATACATACCAAGATGTTGACTGTAGCTATATGAAGTGGGATTATTATTGCATTTTACTTTCCTCTTTTGATCAACCATATTTTCAAAAATGAACCTGCATTACTTTTACAAAGAAACACACAAAATGTGTTGTCTAAAACAAAATATTAGATAAAAACCTAGAAATTTAAAAACAAGGCATTATCCTACCAAACACATTAAAAATCTTAAGAAAATGAAGATGCCCAGTGCTGGTAAAGATATGTTTAAGCAAACATAGTTATACTTCTGGTAGGAGTGAGTACAAATTGGTACAAGACTTCTACAAAGTCAATTGGGAATACATTATAAGAACCTAGGAAATGTAAAATATTCATAACCTTTAACACACTAATTTGATTTTTTGAAGATAACCCAAGGAAATAATTCTATATACAGAAAAACAAATTCATTCATTTGCTCAAGCAAGTGTCTTGATAGCCTACCATGTATCAGGCCTTGAGGAAATGGACTGACCAACAGCCAGCCCCAGTCCCTCTACAATGCTTGGTGTGGAAGGATGAGAGAGATACAGTGTTGAGTGACAGTGGTTACATGCATGGGTCTAGCACTCAGGAGACCTGGAGTCCTGGAACCCTCTGTCTCTTAGGGTTTCCACACATGGTGGTGCAAACTATATGGGTTCACAGCCAACACTTGGGGCAGCCCTATGTAACTTCAAGTGAGGATTAAATGGGCTGCCACATGGTGTTCAATACAGAAAACCATTCCAAACATTTTAAAACTAGTTAATTCCCAACAATTAGCAGA
The DNA here is from genome assembly GCF_003676395.1 of Aethalodelphis obliquidens. Taxonomy (NCBI): domain Eukaryota; kingdom Metazoa; phylum Chordata; class Mammalia; order Artiodactyla; family Delphinidae; genus Aethalodelphis; species Aethalodelphis obliquidens. The sequence goes on along the minus strand of NW_020837961.1, from coordinate 32,942,975 downwards.
ATTTAACATAAACAAAAAATAAATAATGCAACTTTTCCTTTAAGAAAATAGCTATGCAGCCTTGTCTTACTTTAGACATGCCACAAATAAAAGTTTAGATTTACACAAGTAACAGTACAAGTGACAAATGCTTTTCCTTTAAAAATAGCTGTTCCTGTCCATATTATTTTATTGTATAAATAAATTTCTTACTATAAAAGTAATTCTTGGTCATCCAAGAAAATTTGGAAAATAAAAAAGAAGAGAAGAAGAAATTACTCATTAAGCCACTATCAACAACAGCAGCTAGTATAATAATATAATATAATGTAATATATATATAATATAATATAATAATAATAGTATAAATTCCTTCCTGATCCTGCCCTATGCACAGGAATTTAATGTCTATTTTTTCAACATATTTTAAGTCAGACTATTGGTATACTTTTATGATTATGGTTTACTATTTTCCTGAAGTTAAATCATATGTCTCTCCTATGTTTTATAATTGTTATAAACATAATAACTAATGATGGTATTATTTAATAGAGCAAAGTGTTTGCTTAAGCATTTCATTATTATTAGATATTTTAAGATGTTTACAGGTTTTGTGCCTTATTATTATTTTTTAAAAATGTAATTTCGGGGCTTCCCTGGTGGCGCAGTGGTTGAACATCCACCTGCCGATGCAGGGGACATGGGTTCGTGCCCCGGTCTGGGAAGATCCCACATGCCGTGGAGGAGCTGGGCCCGTGAGCCATGGCCGCTGAACCTGCGCATCCGGAGCCTGTGCTCCGCGATGGGAGAGGCCACAACAGTGAGAGGCCCGCATACCGCAAAAAAAAAAAAAAAAAAAAAAAAAATGTAATTTCGGTGTTGTGTCCAAAAGCCTGGAACCACTTCTCTCTGACCTTGTATATCCCCTCTACTACCAAATCTTGCCAGTTCTCCATCCTAAGATATTCTTCAATCAATACACTTCTCTTGGTTCCTTCACTTGCTGAGGCCATTGGCTCTCAACTGGCCTCCAACAATAGCCTAGTGTTCCTGTCTGTTGCCCAGCTCCTTCTCTCCATCCCACCACTCAGAACTTCTCAGCTCTCGCAACACTCCAGCACATGCCTTCAGGCCCTGGGATGTGCAGTGTCGTTTCTTCTACTTGGAACCTTCGTTTTTCCCCAGAACAAACTGTCTTCACCCTGAAGGTCTCAACTTAAATGTCACTTCCCTTGGAGGACCTTCCTCATCCCCACAGAACAGGTTAGGGTCTGCTATAAATTTCCTAGGCTCCTTAAACATTCCCTGCCATAATGTTCATCATATGTAGTAAAAACTAACATGTTTGTTGGGACCTTACAGACACTGAACTAAGGCCTTCACCAGCATTCTCTTATTTAATCCTCATAATAACCTATGTGGATATGAAGATGAAGAGGCAGAGGTCCGGCAGTTACCAAAATCACACAATTAGTAGGAGATAATGAAAAATACTGGCAGCCTCTTGAGTTTACATACTATACAATTTGATCAAAACATTAGCAAAACCAAGATTACAAAGAACAGTACTAATTGAGTGGGAGGAAGAAAAGAGAGGAAAAGAGAGTCAGTAAGAGCCAGGCCCTAAAGAGAGAAACTGATAGGAAAAGGCAGGGAAGGAAGTGACTGCTGGAGGAATAGCAGGGCCCAAAAGTTCATGGACCTGAGGGTCAACGTGAGTGATCTGGCTCTAGAAGCAGCCTCCTGTGGGGGAGTGTAGACTTAAAACTAGAGAACTCAACTTCATAAGAGCAAAGTTAAGACCCCACTGGGTTGGGTCTGAATGGGTAAACAGGGCAATCCTAGAGGCCAGAAATATGGATCTTCCTTTCTACCTAAATAACACAATGACCATCATTCTCTCTCCATATGTAAGGAAAGAGGGCCCACTAGCCTTGAGAAACCCAATTTGACTTGAGAATATTTTATAACAAAGAACCACAAGCCCCTAAAGAATTTAATTGAGGCACATCAAGAGTTGGGAATTTGACTGGGAAAGGATTACTCCACCTAATTTTAGGGGAAATTACTATAAAAATATTAACATAGGAGGAGGAGCTTCAAGATGGTAGAGGAGTAAGACGTGGAGATCACCTTCCTCCCCACAAATACATCAGAAATACATCTACATGTGGAACAACTCCTACAGAACACTACTGAACACTGGCAGAAGACCTCAGACCTCCCCAAAGGCAAGAAACTGCCCATGTACCTGCGTAGGGCAAAAGAAAGAAGAAAAAGCAGAGACAAAAGAATAAGGAGAGAGCTGTGAAGGAGGAAAGGTTTCCACACACTAGGAAGGCCCTTTGCAGGTGGAGACTGTGGGTGGCGGAGGGGGTGAAGCTTCGGAGCCACGGAGGAGAGCGCAGCACCAGGGGAGTAGAGGGCAAAGCGGAGAGATTCCTGCACAGAGGATCGGTGATGACCAGCACTCACCAGCCCGAGAGGCTTGTCTGCTCACCCACTGGGATAAGTGGCGGCTGGGAGCTGAGGCTCTGGCTTTGTAGATCGGATCCCAGGGAGAGGACTGGGGTTGGCTGCATGAACACAGCCTGAACGGAGTTAGTGCACCACAGCTAGCCTGGAGGGAGTCCGGGAAAAAGTCTGGAGCTGTGGAAAAGGCAAGAGACTTTTTCTTGCCTCTTTGTTCCCTGGTGCGTGAGGAGAGGGGATTAAGAGTGCCTTTTAAAGGAGCACCAGAGATGGGAGCAAGCCGCAGCTATCAGTGCGGTCCCCAGAGACGGGCATGAGACGCTAAGGCTGCTGCTGCTGCAACCAAGAAGCCTGTGTGCAAGCACAGGTCACTATCCACACCTCCCTTCCCGGGAGCCTGTGCAGGCCGCCACTACCAGGGTCCCGTGATCCAGGGACAACATCCCTGGGAGAACACATGGCATGCATTATGTTGTTGCAATGTCACACTGGCCTCTGCTGCCACAGGCTCTCCCATCATTCCGTACCCCTCCCTCTCCCTGGCCTGAGTGAGACAGAGCCCCCGAATCAGCTTCTTCTGTCCTGTCTGAGTGAAGAACAGATGCCCTCGTGTGACCTACACGCACAGGCAGGGCCAAATCCAAAGGTGAACCCCAGGGGCTATCTGAACAAAGAAGAGAAAGGGAAATCTCTCCCAGCAGCCTCAGGAGCAGTGAATTAAATCTCCACAATCAACTTGATGTACCCTGTATCTGTGGAATACCTGAATAGACAGAGAATCATCCCAAATTGAGGAGGTGGACTTTTGGAGCAACGATATATATATTTTTCCCCCTTTTTCACTTTTTGTGATTGTGTATGTGTATGCTTCTGTGTGATTGTCTGTATAGCTTTGCTGTTACCATTTGTCCTAGGGTTCTGTTGGTCCATTTTTTGTTTTTAGTATAGTTTTTAGTGCTTGTTATCATTGGTGGATTTTTTTTTTATGGTTTGGTTGCTCTATTCTTTCTTTTTCTTTCTGTCTTTTTTTTATTACTTTAAAATTTCTTTTTAATAATTTTTTATTTTAAAAACTTCATTTTATTTTATCTTCTTCTTTCTTTCTTTTTTTCTCCCTTTTATTCTGAGCTGTGTGGGTGAGAAGTTCTTGGTGCTCCAACCAGACATCAGGGCTGTGCCTCTGAGGTGGAAGAGCCAAGTTCAGGACACTGGTCCACAAGAGACCTCCCAGCTCCACGTAATATCAAATGGCGAAAAGCTCTGAGAGATCTCCATCTTAACACAAACACCCAGCTCCACTCAAAGACCAGCAAGCTACAGTGCTGGACACCCTTTGCCAAACAACTAGCAAGACAGGAACAAATCTCACCCATTAGAGAGAGACCACCTAAAATCATAATAAGGCCACAGACACCCCAAAGCACACCACCAGAAATGGACCTGCCCATCAGAAAGACAAGATCCAGCCTCATCCACCAGAGCACAGGCACTAGTCCCCTCCACCAGAAAGCCTGAAAAACCCACTGAACCAACCTTAGCCACTGGGGACAGACACCAAAAACAACGGGAACTATGAACCTGCAGCGTGCTAAAAGGAGACCCCAAACACAGTAAGTTAAGCAAAATGAGGAGACAGAGAAACACACAGCAGATGAAGGAGCAAGGTAAAAACCCACCAGACCTAACAAATGAAAAGGAAATAAGCAGTCTATCTGAAAAAGAATTCAGAATAATGATAGTAAAGATGATCAAAAATCTTGGAAATAGAATGGAGAAAATACAAGAAACGTTTAACAAGGACCTAGAAGAACTAAAGAGTAAACAAACAGTGATGAACAACACAATAAATGAAATGAAAAATTCTCTAGAAAGGATCAATAGCAGAATAATTGAGGCAGAAGAACGGATAAGTGACCTAGAAGATAAAATAGAGGAAACTACTGCAGAGCAGAATAAAAAAAAAAAAAGAATGAAAAGAATTGAGGACAGTCTCAGAGACGTCTGGGACAACATTAAATGCACCAACATTCGAGGTATAGGGGTCCCAGAAAAAGAAGAGAAAAAGAAAGGGACTGAGAAAATATTTTAAGAGATTATAGTTGAAAACTTTCCTAATATGGGAAAGGAAGTCGTTAATCAAGTCCAGGAAGCACAGAGAGTCCCATATAGGATAAATCCAAGGAGAAACACGCCAAGACACATATTATTCAAAATATCAAAAATTAAATACAAAGAACAAATATTAAAAGCAGCAAGGGTAAAAAAAAAAAAATAACACACAAGGGAATCCCCATAAGGTTAACAGCTGATCTTTCAGCAGAGACTCTGCAAGCCAGAAGGGAGTGGCAGGACATATTTAAAGTGATGAAGGGGAAAACCCTACAACCAATTACTCTACCCAGCAAGGATTTCATTCAGATTTGACAGAGAAATTAAAAACTTAATAGACAAGCAAAAGCTAAGAGAATTCGGCACCACCAAACCAGCTTTACAACAAATGCTAAAGGAACTTCTCTAGGTGGGAAACACAAGAGAAGGAAAAGACCTACAATAACAAGCCCAAAACAATTAAGAAAATGGGAATAGGAACATACATATCGATAATTACCTTAAATGTAAATGGATTAAATGCTCCAACCAAAAGACATAGATTGGCTGAATGGATACAAAAAGAAGACCTGTATATAGGCTGTCTACAAGAGACCCACTTCAGACCTAAGGACACATACAGACTGAAAGTGAGGGGATGGAAAAAGATATTCCATGCAAATGGAAATCAAAAGAAAGCTGGAGTAACAATTTTCATACCAGACAAAATAGACTTTAAAACAAAGACTATTACAAGAGAAAAAGAAGAACACTGCATAATGATCAAGGGACCAATCCAAGAAGAAGATATAACAATTGTAAATATTTATGCACCCAACATAGGAGCATCTCAGTACACAAGGCAAATAGTAACAGCCATAAAAGGGGACATTGACAGTAACACATTCATAGAAGGGGACTTTAACATCCCACTTTCACCAATGGACAGATCATCCAAAATGAAAATAAACAAGGATACATAAGCTTTAAATGATACATTAAACAAGATGAACTTAATTGATATTTATAGGACATTCAATCCAAAAACAACATAATACACTTCCTTCTCGAGTGCTCATAGAACATTCTCCACAATAGATCATATCTGGGATCACAAATCAAGCATTAGTAAATTTAAGAAAATTGAAATTGTATCAAGTGTCTTTTCCGACCACAACACTATGAGAATAGCTATCAATTACACGAAAAAGTCTGTAAAAAATACAAACACATGGAGGGTAAACAATACACTACTTACTAACCAAGATATCAGTGAAGAAGTCAAAGAGCAAATCAAACAATACCTAGAAACAAATCACAAGGAAAACACGATGACCAAAAACCTATGGGATGCAGCAAAAGCAGTTCTAAGAGGGAAGTTTATAGCAATACAATCCTACCTTACGAAAGAAGAAATATTTCAAATAAACAACCTAACTTACACTTAAAGCAATTAGAGAAAGGAGAACAAAAAAACTCCAAAGTTAGCAGAAGGAAAGAAATCATAAAGATCAGATCAGAAATAAATGAAAAAGAAATGAAGGAAACAATAGCAAAGAACAATAAAGCTAAAAGTTTGTTCTTTGAGAAGATAAACAAAATTGATAAACCATTAGCCAGACTCATCAAGAAAAAAAGGGACAAGGGTCAAATCAACATAATTAGAATGCAAAAGGAGAAGTAAAAAATGAAACTGCAGAAATACAAAGGATCATGAGAGATTACTACAAACAACTCTATGCCAATAAAATGGACAACCTGGAAGAAATGGACAAATTCTTAGAAAAGCACAACCTTCCGAGACTGAACCAGGAAGAAATAGAAAATATGAACAGACCAATCACAAGCAATGAAATTGAAACTGTGATTAAAAATCTTCCAGCAAACAAAAGCTGAGGACCAGATGGCTTCACAGGTGACTTCTATCAAACATTTAGAGAAGAGCTAACACCTATCCTTCTCAAACTCTTCCAAAATATAGCAGAGGGAGGAACACTTCCAAATTCATTTTATGAGGCCACCATCACCCTGATACCAAAGCCAGACAAAGATGTCACAAAGAAAGAAAACTAGAGGCCAATATCACTAATGAACATAGATGAAAAAGTCCTCAACAAAATACTAGCAAACAGAATCCAACAGCACACTAAGAGGATCATACACCATGATCAAGTGGGGTTTATCCCAGGAATGTAGGGATTCTTCAATATATGCAAATCAATCAATGTGATACACCATATTAACAAATTGAAGAAGAAAAACGATATGTTCGTCTCAATAGATGCAGAGAAAACTTTCAACAAAATTCAACACCCATTTATGATAAAATCCCTCCAGAAAGTAGGCTAGAGCGAACTTACCTCAACATAACAAAGGCCATATATGACAAATCCAGAGCAAACATCATCCTCAATGGTGAAAAACTGAAACCATTTCCACTAAGATCAGGAACAAGACAAGGTTGCCCACTCTCACTACTATTATTCAACATAGTTTTGGAAGTTTTAGCCACAGCAATCAGAGAAGAAAAAGAAATAAAAGGAATCCAAATTGGAAAAGAAGAAGTAAAGCTGTCACTGTTTGCAGATGACATGATACTATACATACAGAATCCTAAAGATGCCACCAGAAAACTACTAGAGCTAATCAATGAATTTGGTAAAGTAGCAGGATACAAAATTAATGCACAGAAATCTCTTACATTCCTATGCACTAATGATGAGAAATCTGAAAGTGCAATTAAGAAAACACTCCTATTTACCACTACAACAAAAAGAATAAAATATCTAGGAATAAACCTACCTAATGAGACAAAAGACCTGTATGCAGAAAATTATAAGACACTGATGAAAGAAATTAAAGATGATACAAACAGATGGAGAGATATACCAAGTTCTTGGATTGGAAGAATCAACTTTGTGAAAATGATTATACTACACAAAGCAATCTACAGATTCAATGCAATCCCTATCAAACTACCACTGGCATTTTTTATAGAACTATAACAAAAAAATTCACAATTTATATGGAAACACAAAAGACCCCAAATAGCCAAAGCAATCTTGAGAAAGAAAAACGGAACTGGAAGAATCAGGCTTCTGCACTTCAGACTATACTACAAAGCTACAGTAATCAAGACAGTATGGTACTGGCATAAAAAACAGAAGTATAGATCAATGGAGCAGGATAGAAAGCCCAGAGATAAACCCATGCACATATGGTCACCTTATGTTTCATAAAGGAGGTAAGAATATACAGTGGAGAAAAGACAGCCTCCTCTTCAGTAAGTGGTGCTGGGTAAACTGGACAGCTACATGTAAAAGAATGAAATTGGAACACCATACAAAAAATAAACTCAAAATGGATTAAAGAACTAAATGGAAGGCCAGACACTATCAAACTCTTAGAGAAAAACATAGGCAGAACACTCTATGATATAAATCACAGAAGTATCCTTTTTGACCCACCTCCTAGATAAATGGAAATAAAAACAAAAATAAACAAACGGGACCTAATGAAACTTAAAAGCTTTTGCACAGCAAAGGAAACCATAAATACGATGAAAAGACAGCCCTCAGAATGGGAGAAAATATTTGCAAATGAAGCAACTGACAAAGGATTAATCTCCAAAATTTACAAGGAGCTCATGCAGCTCAATATCAGAAAAACAAACAACCCAATCCAACAATGGGCAGAAGACCTAAATAGACATTTTTCCAAAGAAGATATACAGATTGCCAACAAACACATGAAAGAATACTCAACATCATTAATCATTAGAGAAATGCAAATCAAAACTACAATGAGATATCATCTCACACCAGTCAGAATGGCCATCACCAAAAATTCTACAAACCATAAATGCTGGAGAGGGTGTGGAGAAAAGGGAACCTTCTTTCACTTTTGGTGGGAAAGTAAATTGATATAGCCACTATGGAGAACAGTATGGAGGTTCCTTAAAAATCTAAAAATAGAATTACCATATGACCCAGCAATCCCACTACTGCGCATATACCCTGAGAAAACCATAATTCAAAAAGAGTCATGTAGGGGCTTCCCTGGTTGCGCAGTGGTTGAGAGTCTGCCTGCCGATGCAGGGGACACAGGTTCATGCCCCAGTCCAGGAAGATCCCACATGCCACGGAGCGGCTGGGCCCATGAGCCATGTCCACTAAGCCTGCGTGCCCAGAGCCTGTGCTCCGCAATGGGAGAGGCCACAACAGTGAGAGGCCCATGTACCACAAAAAAAAAAAAAAAAAAAAGAGTCATGTACTACAATGTTCATTGCAGCTCTATTTACAATAGCCAGGACATGGAAGCAACCTAAGTATCCATCAACAGATGAATGGATAAAGAAGATGTGGCACATATGTACAATGGAATATTACTCAGCCATAAAAAGAAACGAAATTGAGTTATTTGTAGTGAGGTGGATGGACCTAGAGTCTGTCATACAGAGTGAAGTAAATCAGAAAAAGAAAAACAAATACCGTATGCTAACACATATATATGGAATCTAAAAAACAAACAAACAAAATGCTCATGAAGAACCTAGGTGCAAGATGGGAATAAAGACACAGACCTACTAGAGAATGGACTTGAGGATATGGGGAGGGGGAAGGGTAAGCTGGCACAAAGTGAGAGAGTGGCATGCACATATATACCCTACCAAATGTAAAATAGATAGCTAGTGGGAAGCAGCTGCATAGCACAGGGAGATCAGTTCTGTGCTTTGTGACCACCTAGTGGGGTGGGATAGGGAGGGTGGCAGGAGGGAGATGCAAGAGGGAAGAGATATGGGGATATATGTATGTGTATAATTGATTCACTTTGTTATAAAGCAGAAACTAACACACCATTGTAAAGCAATTATACTCCAATAAAGATGTTAAAAAAAATAATAATTATGTGACATGATAGAGGTGGTAACCCTTGCTACAATGACAATCATATTATCATGTATAAATGTATTAAATCAGTATGTTTTGCACCTTAAATTTACACAATGTTGTATGTCAAATACATTTCAATTTAAAAAAACCTGTATGGGTTTTTTGCTCTTAAAGGTATTGAATCTGTATTTTAAATTCAGTCTGCAAAATAAGGTCCAGGCACTTTTACCAGTGGCGGGAAAAACAAAATTAACTTAAGCAAAATAGTCCCCAGAGATGCAGAAGAGTCCTCAGTAAAGACTTTTCTAATTACCCTAAGATTCTAAAGAATTGCAAGGTATTGAATAGAAAACCTGGGGATATTGAATATAAAGGTGCAGAAGTTATTATAGCAACCACACATCTCAGTTTATAAACCAGCTTCACACGGTCATCTCTGAATAATTTGGTTAACAATAACAACAAAATGTCTACCATCTTTTTTTTTTTTTTTTTTTTTTTCGGTACGCGGGACTCTCACTGTTGTGGCCTCTCCCGTTGCGGAGCACAGGCTCTGGATGCGTAGGCTCAGCGGCCATGGCTCACGTGCCCAGCCGCTCCGCGGCATGTGGGATCTTCCCGGACCAGGGCACGAACCCGTGTCCCCTGCATCGGCAGGCAGACTCTCAACCACGGCGCCACCAGGGAAGCCCATGTCTACCATTTTTAATGGAACATTATCATTGTATAAAATTGGATTTGAAATTCATTGTGTGCCTTTTGCTACACTAGGTATTAACTTCAAATAGGAAAGAAATTTATTTACTTTGGATTGCTTTTAATGTTTTAAAGTTAACAAATTGGCAGCTAAAAACATATTTTGAAAAGGCCAAAGAAAATTAACTGTGTGTTAGTAAGTAAAACAAAGATGATTTTCTTCAGCTGATAAATGTGCTCTCCCCTTAAACTCACAGCATGAATGTGGGGTCCCAGCACCAAAGCACTGTTCACACACCTCCCTGTCAGAACCAAGTCGGCACCAAGATCCAGGGCCCTGCTTATTGGTTTTGCTCTTTGGGAAGTAGGACATCATTGTTTTTAATCCAGGTCAGATGAAAGCTTTTGACTAAAAGAAGCAAAATGGCCAACGTTATCATTTCATCCAATGACACAATATGTTTCAAGTAATTCCAGTCATAAAATGATGTGGGTAAAAACAGGACCTTGTTGTTTATCCATCCTATATGTAATAGTTTGCCTCTGCTAACCCCAAACTCCGAGTCCTTCCCTCCCCTTTGGCAACCACAAGTCTGTTCCTTGAGAAAGTCCTTTTGATACTCCTAAGAGTTCTTGCTGCTACCTGGGCGCCCTGAGAGAAAGGCTTTTTAAATGACCATCACTTTGAAGCCATATGTATCCAGCTACACTCTGAAGGGAGGAAGGATTGACAAGAGAGGGAGGGAGAGAAATAAAGAACATAAGAGAAGGCCTTGGGTAACCAAGGTACACATTCATGCTTTTAATAGTGTCTGGAAATTTCTTCCCACTCTCTATATCTGTGATAGCTGATCCTTGCAGAGTCTCCTTCTATAAATATTTTGCAAAAAAATGTTTAAAATCTTTATTCATAGAAATCTTACTTTTTATTATACATGCTAAAACAATAAAAACATGTAATATGTAAGTAGAATCCTATACATTTCATTATTGAAATAAAGAAATTAATATGTATTGAGAAAGGTATTCTGTTTCAGGGACTTTTCATTCAATGTTTCATCTAGGCAGGTATTACAACCCCTCACTCGATAGATGAGAAATGTGAACCAAAGAGAGGCTGAGGAAGCCAGAACCTTGCAGGCTCTGGACCTTGGGCAACCCCTGGCTTCTCCAAGTTGCCTCCTCTTTAAAGTAGGACACTGATAGTATCTGTCTCATAGGATTGGTGTAAATAGACAGATAATCTCTTCTTGTTCTTACAAAGTGATTTACCAAATTTGAAAGGTTCTATAGCAATTTATCTCCAGTAAAGAATCATGCTTCCTACAAAGTTAAGAATAAAAGTTACCAATACGTGTCCCTGAAAGATGTGAGTTTTGTTTTGGTATTTCCCCCCATAATCATCAGGTTCTGTGCTCAGGGACCCCTGACACAGGAATGTCTTCCCAGGCTGAGCACTGGAGAGAACATGGTTATAGGGGGATCTCTATAGCCTCCCCCAACCGGTCTCAGGCTAGAGGTATGGAAACCACGACAAAGGACATAGAAATTGTGTGAACCCCCAGAGCACCAGCTGAAGCTGCTTAGCTATGGTCATTCATATGCAATCGCGTTGCAGAGGCTCCAAAGCTGCCAAGGACACTGCCTGTTACTGTCAAGCCTGTGCGTGGCTCAGAGCAGCACCAAAGCCAAAAGGAACTCCATCACCAGAAGCTAAAGCTGAGACTGCTCCGCCCTAAGTGGAATCTGGTGTTATACACGATGACATATATGTAATATAAAACATATATATATAATACAGAACATATAAGAACATGTTATATATTATGAGAAGTATATTTTATATTGTGTCAGTTACCATTACAACAGGGAATAGGTTTAGGCTATGAAAGGTCAAATGTTGTTATTCCTAAGGGGGGGACCTGCTTCTCAAGGTATTACTGTTTCCATATTTGTTTTCTATAAACACATTAAATAAGTTTAAATCTCCCGAGGAGTATCTTCCTTTCCATAAGAGAGAAACATGCCTACAGTTTAATTCTCTTGGATAAGATTTAGCATGTTCGTCATCACATTGGGATTATTAAAACAGAAGTCTGGGCTTCCCTGGTGGCGCAGTGGTTGAGAGTCCACCTGCCGATGCAGGGGACACGGGTTCGTGACCCGGTACGGGAAGATCCCACATGCCGCGGAGCGGCTAGGCCCGTGAGCCATGGCCGCTGAGCCTGCATGTCCGGAGCCTGTGCTCTGCAACGGGAGAGACCACAACAGTGAGAGGCCCACGTGCCGCAAAATAAAAAAAAAATAAAAAATAAAAAACCAGAAGTCTGTCACATGTTAATGTTGCATCAGATTTAAAATATATCAATAGATAGTTATGGCAGCAAATTCACTCATAGCAGTTACTTTTTAAGTAGTGTAAAAATAAGAACCTCTGTTTTAGAAGAAGGACACAGATGAACTAACAATAATACACTATCTACACAGAAATAGGATGGCTCCCAAGGTTCTCTCCACAGCAATTTTCACAAATTGTAAATCTAACCCTGCAGATAGTAGATTTAGCAGGCCTGGCTCTAAGAAGATAAGCTAATGATCAGATCTGTTCTGTTTACACTCCAAAAAATGAGTCAATTGGTTTTCTGTGGGTTCCTGACAGCTATTACCAATATTACAAATATCCAAAGACCCACAAAAAATATTTGCATTTCACAAGTGGGATTTTACATCTTTTGCATTTTACCAGGAACCAAGCTCAGATGGTACTAAGGAAAGAGTGCCATGCAAAACATGATGCTTGCCTGAAACATCCAGCTTTTCACACTGAAGTGTTAATAAAAGAATTTATTAATTTAATTTCCCTTCGGTTGTGACACAGAATGTATCACTTGCAGCAAAATCCATCAGCTGTAATAAAATGATGGTAAGATTAGAGCGGTAGATAATGACTTATACCAAATAACTTTATGTTTTGTAAGAAGCACAATTTCAATTTAACCTTCATGTCCAAAGAAGGATCCAGAGTCATTTTAAACACTGCCTTCAATGAATCAATAAATCTTTCATACCACACATAAGTGGTTTAAACATAAATAACAGACATAAATGGATAACCAATCTAGGCAGCTTTTTTTTTTTTTTGCAGTACGCAGGCCCCTCACTGTTGTGGCCTCTCCCGTTGCGGAGCACAGGCTCCGGACGCGCAGGCTCAGCGGCCATGGCTCACGGGCCCAGCCGCTCCGCGGCGTGTGGGATCCTCCCGGACCAGGGCACGAACCCGTGTCCCCTGCATCGGCAGGCGGACTCTCAACCACTGCGCCACCAGGGAAGCCCTAGGCAGCTTTTATAGGCAGCTTTTATAGGCAGCTTTTATAAAGTAACAGATCAGAAAGAGATTTCTAGAGCTCAGTCCTGAGTTATACCGAAACCCAATAACTAGACCAAATTAAATGATGGTAATTGTTTACCACATGATATAACTTCTTGCTTAGGAGGTATCACATAAATGTCAGTAACCTCTCCCATGATGTCCTCTCCAGTGACAACTGCTATTTTCAAATTGACGCCAGCTTTCCTGGCCGTCTTGTCAAGGGCAGCAGCACACTCCAGAGGATTGGTACCCCCAGCATTGCTGACCATGAGCACACCTGCCAGAATAGAAACACCATGGCAACCACTCTGACCTGAGTCCCATCACCAGTTTACATTCAATGAACTGCTCTCTCTTCACATTATTTTTATGTTGTTTATGTCTTTTTTTTCCTTTTAGAGGCAAGCACACCACAGGCAATAGCATCCCTGTACAATATTTAAGTGGCTGCAGCCACTTCTGGTGTTTATGCTCCTCAGATGCACAGCTAGTAACTGATGTGAACCGAGATGTAAAAGTTAGGTCTTAATAAAAATATCTGTGGCCTATTAAAGAAATGATTAGTTTTTTTTTTTTTTTTCGGTACGCGGGCCTCTCACTGTTGTGGCCTCTCCTGTTGCGGAGCACAGGCTCCAGACGCGCAGACTCAGCAGCCATGACTCACGGGCCCAGCCGCTCCGCGGCGTGTGGGATCCTCCCGGACCGGGGCACAAACCTGCGTCCCCTGCATCGGCCGGCAGACTCTCAACCACTGGGCCACCAGGGAAGCCCAGAAATGATTAGTTTTAATCTTTAAAATTCTCTGGATTTTCTAAATAATCCTCTAGAGAGGACTGATCCAATCAACTACCTTTCAGAAGCTCCAATCTTTAACTCCATGTCTGACAGTGATTTGCTAAGACAGGCCATGTGGAGCACTAAAGCCTGAGAGGTGAACAAAATTCCAGAATTCTAAAGAAGACAGGACTCTAGTGATCATCTATTACACTAGTTCTTATCTTTCTAAGGTTCATTAGCCTTTGTGGAATCTGATAAAAGTTATGGATCCTCTCCTTAGAGGGGAAAAACATTTTTCTGTTTATAATTTAAGGGGAATCTCAGATTCCTTGAAGCCCATCCTTGGAAATTAGATTAAGAAACCTTGACCTCATCCAATCACATCATTTACAGATGAAGAAGGTAAGGTGAAGAGAGGCTAAGTGCCTTGTCCCAGGCCACAGCTTGTTAGTGACAGAGGCCGGATGAAACCCCGCTCGCTCTTCCCACTTATTGTACAACTGCTGCATCTGCGGGGTCAGACTCTCTATGGACTTTCACGTGTGGGGAGAGGTGGGGTTAATGACAAGAGCCATCAGACAATATCTGCAGAGCTTTGGGTGTTCTGCTAACCCCTCCTATTAACTGTCCAGAGAATGAGGAAGTATATGCAGTTAGAATTCATACCCACTCATCCTCTAATAGAGGACAACATTCTTTCTCTGTTTTCACACTCCTCAACATATTCAGCTACTTCTGAACCGATCCCCAACCTCCTTCCCTCCTCCCTCCACCCACCAACACTTTCTTAAAACTCCCTCCTCCTTGAGCTCTGGTGACTGCGCTTCCAGGTTCTTCCCCTGTCTCTGCAAGGGCTCACCACCTCCGCCCCCCTCCTCTTCCCAGGGGTTCCCTAAAGCTCAGCCCTACCTTCCTTCATATCCATTCTCACCCTCGCACAGAAATCCTTCCCAATAAGGGCTTCAATTGCTACTTCCATTGAATGAAGCTCCCTCCTCCAAACCAGCTTCTGCTTCCACCCTCTCCTCTGAGGAGAGTGTCTTGGGCCTTAGTTGTAGGGGAACATTGCTCTCTGCAACGTAGCAACAGCAGTATTAATTCTTGTGGATTAATAGACATTTTATTATTCCAGGATTAGACAATATAAATAACCAATACCTGGGATTCATGAGAAGTTTTGGTAAGTCTGACACCTTGCTTTGTTTTTGCCTTACTTTTTCTGGGTAACTAATTTTTTAAAACGGGATATAGCCCCTCCTGGTGGAAAATAATGATATTAAAAAACCAGACCCTCCTAACTGGTGTATTCTGAATTGCATCAACAATAAAGCTAATGGGCATAACTACATCCAGACTATTAATTATTCAAAGCTCTTCCTCTTATGATCTTAAATAACAACATACTCCAAGGGATTTATCCTTCTTAAGCAGAGATACATTTTCAGTACTTAGAAAAGCAATATTCAGTAATGCCACCTCTGTACCCAACTGTAAGACTTTCTTTGTTAGCCCAATAAATCACAGCACTGTGATAATGAGACCAGAGCCCTGGATTTGGTTCAAGTATGGTTGGCACCTTTTATGCGTCCTAAATCCACAAGTTTCACCCTGAGTCCAGCAAGTCATCTTAGTAAGATTTGAACTGAGCCGCAGAAGACCCAGGGTGAGAGAGAGCAAACAACCACAATTTTAACCCTCTGACTAGACGTCAACCCAAATATGCTGGTGAGTTAACAGTGGCCATATTTTAAGTATTCTAATGGCAACTGCCTTCTTTCCTCAGAACTACATCAATGTGGCTAATAAAGCTCTTTTAATAAATGTTCATTGAGTTATTTATTTACTTTCAGTGACTATATCAGTCAAACAGTTATATATATATATATATATATAAAATTTATTTATTCATTTATTTATGGCTGCGTTGGGTCTTCATTGCTGTGCGTGGGCTTTTCTCCAGTTGTGGCTAGCAGGGGCCAATCTTCGTTGCGGTGCACGGGCTTCTCACTGCGGTGGCCCCTCCCGTTGTGGAGCACGGGGTCTAGGAGAGTGGGCCTTAGTAGTTGTGGGCCAGAGGCTCAGCAGTTGTGGCGCACAGGCCCAGTGGCTCTGCGGCATGCAGGATCCTCCTGGACCAGGGCTCAAACCCGTGTCCCCTGCACTGGCAGGCGGACTCTCAACCACTGCGCCACCAGAGAAGCCCCTATATATTTTTTATATATAAATCCTCTCATTCTTAAAAGTTGACATGGCACTGAAAACAGGAAATTAAGATGATTTAATGACAAACATTTTTCAGATTACCTTTTCGATGAACGTCCTTTATATATGGAGCCATGGCAGTTTGTACAAAATCAGGAACATAGCCCATGTCCTAAAATATAAAAATAAATGTGCTATGCACTATAAAATGTATGTAATCAACTCAAAGGCAACAGACTAATCAATCTTTTAATTACTTGCAAAGCTACATTAAATATTAGGTAATTGTAATATTTATATTTACAATCAATCAATGAAAAGGTCTAACATTATGTTCAAAATAAATGGAACTTTCATCAGCACCGAAGTGATGAAATAAGGATAACTTTAAAAAGTAATCACTTCTCTTTTGTGATCTATCAGCAATTTTAATTCCAAAGTTACATTAAAATCTAAAATTTCCAACACTATACATGCCCTGAGCATTCATTATGAAAATCCAACACTAATTCTCAGTAGAAACCAATGAGTTCACATGTAATTGATAGATTATAGAAACAGATGCAAAAGACCAAAAAGGTAGATTGGGGTAAGAGTTACCAGGAGTGATGTAGTTATTAAAAAGTAACTCATTTTCAGTCAAACTATAGTTTAAAGCACAAACTAGATAATTAGTTATGTTACTATGGGTTCATTTTATAAAAATTAATTCTACCAAGTAAAAGCAGGTACTTACATAGACTAAATAACAAAGTTGTAGTAAGACTTTTACATATTCTCTAACAAGCTAAATCATGTGAATGTTTCTCTAGTCTGAATGGAATTTCTACTGGGATAATCCATGCCTCAGGCCAACATCTAGGCCCTACATATTAATATAAGAAAATTTAACCCACTGGAACTAATAGAACTAACAGAAATATTTCAAAGTTAAGACTAAGACATTTATCATGTTCCATACGTGACAGCATAAAAAAATTTCCTTGCTAATAAAGCTTTTCATAAACATAATTTTAGTGGGTATATAAGCTTTCATTGCCTTGATCTCTCATCATTTATTTAATCACTTCCTTACTGTTGGGCACTTAGGTCTTTAGTTTTTTGTGTATGTTATATATAAGGCTGTACTATCCATCTTTGAGAGCAAAGCTCTTCCGCAGTTAGCTATATTTCCTTAAGACAATTCTGACAAACTGATGGTAAATAGCCAAATGACTTACATTTTTTTCCCAATAACAAGAAGACCTCACATTTTAAAGTCTTACAATAAGTCACATAAACATTGTCTTGTATAATTAGCCATGTGTGGCTACATGGCCGTTAAAATGACCACAGTACTTAACTTACAGACGATTTTTCTTTTGTAGCAGTTAGCAGACACATCTCTGAGAGATAATCAAAAACAAATAATCCAGCTGCTCTCCGTATAGTAGCTGAGGAACTGGAAGTAAAGCACAAAGTGTAATTTACTTTTTAAAATTTAAGTTTAATAATAATTTAATCAAAATTGGAAAAAATGTGTAAGATCTCATTTGCTTTACATTTTCCAAATACAGAAGCTGTAGATATATACGTATGCTTTTGGGGGTTATGCCCTGGGAACCCTTTCTATCACAATGGGTTTTTGGTCATTGTACCTTACATCTAAGCACTGTCATTTTAGGGTGAAAATCCACATACTGAACCCTGCTGATTAAAGGAAAAGTAAATTATTGCAGGATAACAGAAAAGACAAGAAAACAGAAGCATATCTATAGCAGTGGTAGCAGATATTCCTATTCTCAATGTGTTCCAAAAATTATTTCCCTCAAATGGCAAGGATCTCTTGGTAAAAGAAATGATATATTTCTAATCCATCAGGTCTTAAATCTTTGCTATTCCAAGCTTATAATCAATTCAGGCAAAAATCAACACTGCGCCTCACGAAACTTTGTCTGATGCAAATATGAGAGGTCAAAGGGGAAATCTGCTCTGACCAAGCCCCTAGTTTTGCTCCTTCCATGGTTCTAAGATAATTGGCTGTCTTCAAGTTATTTCCTAATTAAAAACCTCAAAGGCAGTTCCCAAAATGCAAAACAAGAGGTATAAAAAGTCTATAAAGAAAAATACTATCAAAAGATATTGTTTTCTCCTAAACAGTGGCATGTTTAAAGGGAGGAACTTTGTCTTAATGTGGGGTCCCGAAATCTCCAGCACTGTACCCGATGGGCACTTAGCAAAAGTTGGTTGAATTAACGGCTGAATGAATAGAGAATATATTTCAAAACAGTTCTTCTTCTTAAAGGTTTCTTCACATCGTATCTCTCATTTTTCATAAGCAATTATGCATAACCAAGGGGTACTTAAACCTCTAATTTCTTATTAACTGCCATAGGATCCCTTTCTTCTGACCTGTTGAAATTCCCAGACCTACTGTAAATATTCTATGTAAAAGTTTTTCACAGGGAAACATTTTCCACTACGTCAGAGACCTTGGCATAGCAAAGCCTTATGCGAATACATAAAATAAGTCAGTGTAGAAGTATTGCTTAATTACTGAGAAGTCATTTACACATTTTCCCCTATATAATGAAGCTACAGTATGCTATAAGACAGATGGATGGCTTTTACAATCATAAGAGTAAATTCAGACATGATGTGATATACATACGAAAAACCCTTTAAAATATGAGGAGAAATTATTGAAAGACAAATTGTTCTATAATTAATTCTATGTTATTTCTCCAGGACATTTCAGCTCAGAAAGGTCAACAGAAACTACTTTGAGATGAGAAGCAGAACCATCTGATGAAACGTCCATCAATCTCCAATTAAACTGTTCTACAGACTGCAAGCAACAGAATCTTTTCATTAGGGATTTCAGAGAATGATGACAAATCTCACTTTGGGATTTCAGGTCAAGATGTTTAGTAAAAGTGCAAAATTCAAACAAGGCATAACAAGTGGTTGTGTCTGCGATCGTGGGAATATTGTGGGAAGGGAGAAAAGCAAGACGAGAACAAATGGGTGGCACATAGATCAGACAAAGCCCGCTTTGTGGCTGACGATAATCACATGACCACCATAGGCTGCAGAGACAATGCAAACTCCAAGATAGAGATGGAAACCACATTGCAAATGAGTATCATGTATTTTTAAATGTTTCCTTGTTCAGATTCTTAAATCATCATATCTGCCAGTGAGTGCTTCAATAGTCTAGAAGCAAATGAAGTGGCTCACGAAAAATGCTTTCTTGAAAACAGTATCTGAATAAGTGGAAGACATAGTGGAAGATTTCAAGAAGGAGCAGGACTGGCTGTCAGTCTGCCTTCCCCACAGTGCACAGGAACATGTAAGGAGCCCAAGCCAAAAAGGGAAGGTGCAAGGATGCAGAAGCATCAGAGACCTAGCTAGATGCTGCTCTCCCAAGGGCTGCAAGGCGTCCTCACTGAAGTCACCCTCTGTGGAGATAGAGCTGAGGGTCGGAGTTGGATCTGACTTTGTCCCACTCTAACTGTGGGGCTGAGGGCTACTGAAGAATTAAATGAATGACATTGCTTGTACACTGTGTTAATTAGAACTCTTAAAAAAAGTAAATAGAGATGAGAATATAAAAATAATCATCTTAAATTATTTCTCTATGGTTTATATTTACATTTTAAAAAGTTATTGTTGTTTGTTGAGAGCCCTGGGTTTTTGAAAGGTAAACAACATGTTGAATTTGGTATAAACCTGGAGGTAAAACAAGAGAGACCAATAGAAATGATCTTTGGTTCAGGAAATAGGTTGTATTCTGTTTTGTATTTCCAAGGCCCAGTACGGTGCTCAAGAAATATTTATTGTTAAGTAAATACTAAACTAAAACAATTCAAATTATGTCGATGTTCCAGAATTCTTGATGAATA
Source organism: Aethalodelphis obliquidens (assembly GCF_003676395.1). Classification (NCBI taxonomy): domain Eukaryota; kingdom Metazoa; phylum Chordata; class Mammalia; order Artiodactyla; family Delphinidae; genus Aethalodelphis; species Aethalodelphis obliquidens. The sequence goes on along the minus strand of NW_020837961.1, from coordinate 32,922,615 downwards.
AATATGAGACTCATAGATATTCCTAAAGAATAAATTGATGTACAATAAATGACTGATATACTGTGTGTGAGAGGCACTGTACCAAGCAAGAATGAATAAAATCTGGTCCCATTCCTGTGAGTGCTTACCAGGCCGTCTTTACTTTATTGAAAAATAAAGGCATTTATTGGCCATACCCAGTTTCTTTTTAATTAATTAATTAATTAATTTTTTGTTGCATTGGGTCTTCGTTGCTGCACGTGGCTTTCTCTAGTTGAGGCGAGTGGGGGCTACTCTTCGTTGTGGTGCACAGGCTTCTCGTTGTGGTGGCTTCTCTTGTGGAGCACAGGCTCTATGAGCATGGGCTTCAGTAGTTGTGGCACACGGGCTCAGTAGTTGTGGCTCGTGGGCTCTAGAGCACAGGCTTCAGTAGCTGTGGTGCACGGGCTTAGTTGCTCCGTGGCATGTGGGATCTTCCCAGATCAGGACTTGAACCCCTGTCTCTTGCATTGGCAGGCAGATTCATAACCACTGCGCCACCAGGGAAGCCCCATACCCAATTTCTTAACTGAAGAAGTCCCTTCTTCAAGTGTAATGTCCCAAGGTCAAGTATACCCATCTCTTCTCCAGGTCTAGGACAACTCTGTCCTGGTTGAACCCTCACATGTTGGGATCATCTCCCTCTCAACTCCAGGTGATGCACTCTGTTTGGGCCCCTAGGAAGCCTATCCTTGTTCAGGTGGGGCTGTCAGGGAGGTGGGGTGTGGATCTAGGGAAACCTTTGCAGGTACCTGGGTTCTTGAAGTCATTCTGAACCTGCATGTACTAAAGAAGGTGTTGCACATCACACCTTAAAAGGCACATCACAACCTAAGTAGGACTGCTTGGGAATCCTCAAGAAGGTTTTGAAGCTGTCTCCATTTATGTAGCCGTCCTATAGACTATGATTCTTAAATCTCCACCCATAAGAATACAAAACTAGGCCTGGGTCTCAGCCCCTACCCCCCACAGCAGTGCCCTAGAAGCTTCTAAACTTAGAGTCTTAAGAATATGGCCTATGGGCCTATGTAATATATAAATATTACAAATCACTTTACAGACTCATTCATTCAATAAAGATGTATTGATAAATTTACCTGCTGCTTTGGACTGAATGTTTGTGTCCCTATCAAAATTCATATGCTAAAATCCTAATGCCCACTGGGATGGTATTAGGAGGTGGGGCCTTTGGGTGGTGTTTAGGTCATGAATGGGATGAATGCCTTTATAAAAGAGACCCTACAGAGCTCCCTAGCCTCTTCTGACATGTGAGAATACAGCAAGGAGCCTTTGACTTGGAAGAGAGGCCTCATCCAACCATGCTGGCACCCTGGTCTCAGACTTCCAGCCTCCAGGAATCTGAGAAATAAACTTCTGTTGTTTGTAAGCTACCTGGTCTCTGGTATTTTGTTACAGTAGCCCAAAGAGACTAAGACATATACCAAGCACTGTTCTAGGCACTGGAGACACAGCAGTGATCAAAATTTTCTTTGGAGTTTACATTCTGGGAAGGGGGTGGGAAGAGGAAAAAAAAAATCCAACAGATATTTGGCAAGTGCGGTGGAGAAAGATAAGGCAAGGTAAGGGGTTCAGAGGTACCAAGAGGGATTGGGTAGAATTGTACCTATTGGATGTGCAGTGGTCAAGGGAAGGTGTGTTTTGTAAGATATTTGAGTGAGCAGAAGGAAGTGGAGCTAGCCATGATTTGTCTGAGAAAAGAGTGTTCCAGATGGGGAGACTAATAAGTACAAAGTCCCCAAGACAGGGATGTTCTTGGCCTATTGTAGTAATAGCTGGGAGGTCAACATGCCAGCAGTGTTTTTCTTTTTTTTTAAATTTATTTATTATTTATTTTTGGTTGCATTGTGTCTTTGTTGCTGAGCACGGGCTTTCTCTAGTTGTGGCGAGCGGGGGCTACTCTTCATTGTGGTGTGCAGCCTTCTCATTGTGGTGGCTTCTCTTGTTATGGAGCATGGGCTCTAGGTGCGTGGGCTTCAGTAGTTGTGGCATGCGGGCTCAGTAGTTGTGGCTCGTGGACTCTAGAGAACAGGTTCAGTAGTTGTGGCGCATGGGCTTAGTTTGTGCATGGCATGGGGGATCTTCCCGGACCGGGGCACGAACCTGTGTCCCCTGCATCGGCAGGCGGACTCTCAACCACTGCGCCACCAGGGAAGCCCCTCACATAGTCTTTTAGGTCACTGTAAGGAGTTTGGATTTTACTCTGAAGGAGATAAACCATTGGACAGTTTTCATCCGATGCAGGACATGACTAACTTGCATGATTGCTCTTGCAGCTGTGAGGAGAATAGATTGTAGAAGGGCAAGGGGAGACTAGGCAGGAGGCTATTGCTATAGTCCAATTAGAGGGACAGTGCTTTATACTAGAATGATGGTGAAAGACAAGTTTGACTGCAAAGGTCTTGGCCTGAGCATGGAGAGATAGGGTTACCATTTATGGAGATGGACAAGACTGGGGGTGGCGGTGGGGATCAGATCTGGGGTTGAAGATCAGGAGTTCAGCTTTAAATATATTACTTCTGAGATGCCTTTTACAAAAGATGTCAAAAAGGCAGCAGGATACCTGAATATGGATTTTACAGGAGGACAAGTCCATGTTGGGGGCATAAATGTGGAGTCTATCAAACCTAAAGAGTAGGTGAGACAGAGGAGAGGCCTGGGACTCTCCACACTTTAACTTTTAGAAATGAAGAGGATCCAGTCAAAGAGACTGAGAAGGAGTGGGCAGGGAGGAAGGCAGAAATCTTCACAAAACTTCCAGAAGAAAGCATTTTAAGGAGAGAGTGATCGATTTGGTCCAATACCACTGATAGGTCAAGAAGGGTGAGGGCCAAGATTGACCATTGAATTTCGCACAGTCATTGGCCAATGGATGGAGGTTAGTCGTACTACTAGCTTCCCTGAAATGAGAAAAACAAGGTTCTGAGAGATTAACTAAATTGAACAACCAAGGTCACATAGCCAATTAGCAACAGAACTGGGCCCAGAAGAAAACACTGAACACAGGCTTTCAGAAGTTAGCCCTGTTTTTTTGAATCCCAGACCAGGCTCTTCTACAGTAACCTATTATGATGCCATCCTTCCTGTGGTAACTGCCATGCATGAGGAGGGCTCTAAAAGAACACTAAGACCACAAACCAACAGGAATAAATGTCAGTAGAATTTTGGGCACAATGACAGTCAGACAACGGTTTGGCATTTCATGACAGAGACAATGGCCCTCAAATCAAATAGACAGACACTGTAACCAGGGCAGGCCCAGGTGTCAAACACACTTTGATGCAAAGAAATGCTGCATCTCCTCAAAATGAATTCTCTGTTCATTGTGTTTTGGTAGATGATTCCCATGTAAATAATTAGATGAATCAATACCCCCAGGCCTGATTACCATATGTTACTAATGCTACATATAATCAGGACTTGAATAGAGGTGAACAGATCCCCCATCCTCTTTCCTTTATTTGACTTATCAAGGTGCTCAAAAAGGGGGAGAGAGGGAAGATATATTTTCATTTTCAATTTAAAAAATTCAAACAAAATTTGTAGGGGGCCAAAGGCACAAGAAAGTCCTAAACCATTCAGGTATAAACAATCCCTTTCCCAACCCTCAAACTCACAACCCCCAACAGCCAAAGAGGCTGGATCGTTTAAGGAATCCACTCTGTTGCCAACGTCTGCTGAATGATTTTGCAGACTAGGAAGTGAAGTTTTCTAAAGGGAAGAAGAGCAGGGGATGAATGAAAAACAGCTGGATGAGGCTCAGAACAGGAAAGTCACTGAGGACGGGGTGGGGAGGGAGGGACTGACCATCACGGGGCGGGAAAGTGGGGAAGGCAGGCACTTCTCCAGGCCAGCGAGAGGCTGCACTAGGGTGCACCCGGCCGACCCTCCTCCAGAGCTGGGTGTGTGGTGAGGCTCTGGCCTGGCAGAGTCCAAGTGCCACTGCTCGGACTCGGGGCCCAGACCTGGGGTCTCTCTCCAGGGCCGCAGCCGACTCGGCACGCCTCCCTTCCCACCTCTCCTTCCGGGATCGTGGGCCGCTGCTCGGTTACCTGACGCTGCCGTGTGTCCCCAGAAGGCGGAGGCGCAGCTCAAGAGCACTGAGCAGAGCATGGCGCAGCCCTCCAGCCCCTACCGGCACCCCGCACCTGCCTCGGCCTGGGTGCCCAGTGTACAGGGCCCCATGCCTGAGGCAGCTGGCTGCGGGAGCCCAAGCCTGGGCGGGAGAGTCACCCTCAACAGGTGCAGCGCACAGGATCCCGCTCATGGCAGCGCGCTGGGAAGCCCAGATGCCTGAGCCCGTGCCCACGCCCTGCTCTGCCAACCCACGGGGTGACAACGCCCGCACGCCCCTGCTGGCCTGGCCCCACCACACCCAGCTCGGCTGTGAGGCCCCACGTCAGGTACCCTTAGATCGTTTCCAACAACCACGACTGCAAAACGTTGTTAACGGTTGCTGGCTCAGCTCCTTCCCTCTGTTTTTGGAGTTTGTGCCAAAAACTTAAAGATTCTCCCTGCACTCCCCATTCCCTTCCAAATTCTGAGTTTGAGAAGGAAAAATCCAACAATATAAAGATATGGGAGGCCCCAAATTCTCTTCCAAGGAGCTAGAGAACTATATGAAGGTCAGCTCTGTTTCTCCAGCCAGGACCATGAAGAACCTGTTTTGTTTTGTTTTGTTTTTGTATAGTTATAAATACCATCCAATCAAAGCCTGCTGGCACACAGGATGACTGTAAATGTTAATTCCTAGGTACTTAAAGGGATGCAAAAGAACCACGCACAGGGAGTTACAATCTAGTTAATTATTAGTGAACAAAGAAAGGGGAGCCAGTCTCCTTTTTTAAACTTAATATTTGAATCGTTTTATTACCATTAATGCACTTATCTTTCTTTCAAGTCCCCTGGTGCTGGCTCTCTTCCTAGTTTGAATTTAGCAAAGCAAGAGTTCAAGTTAGAAGAAGTAAAATAAAAGGAAGGAAACAGAAACCAGGCCTCGCTTCTTTAGAGATGATTAATAAATTTTATGGATTATCTGGGCAGTTATGTGACTAAAAATAAAATAGTTTACATTTATTGAGTTCTTACTGTTTACCAGAAACTGTTCTAAGAGTTTTATTTACTTTACAATAAAATAAGCTCTTATGAGTTTGCTTTAAATATTTTACATTTATTCACGCATTAACTAAAACAACCCTATGAGATGAATACTGTAATCATTCCCATTTTACAGTTGAGACTGAAACATAGAGAAGGTCACACAGCTAGAAGTCATAAAGCTGGAATTTAAACACAGGTGGGACAGAAAGATAGACTAGATGAAAAGGCAGAGGGCTATGTACCAGATGAAGGAAAAAGATAGAACTCCAGAAAAATAACTAAATGAAGTGGAGATAGGCAACCTTCCAGAAAACGCATTCAGAATAATGATACTGAAGATGATCCAAGACCTCAGAAAAAGAATGGAAGCAAAGATAGAGAAGATGCAAGAAATGTTTAACAAAGACCTAGAAGAATTAAAGAACAAACACCTAGAAGAATTAAAGAACAAACAAACAGAGATGAACAATACAATAACTGAAATGAAGAATACACTAGAAGGAATCAATAGCAGAATAACTGAGGCAGAAGAACAGATAAGTGACCTGGAAGACAGAATGGTTGAATTCACTGCTGCAGAACAGAATAAAGAAAAAAGAATGAAAAGAAATGAAGACAGCCTAAGAGACCTCTGGGACAACATTAAACGCAATAACATTCACATTATAGGGGTACCAGAAGGAGAAGAGAGAGAGAGAAAGGACCCAAGAAAATATGTGAAGAGATTATAGTCAAAAACTTCCCTAACATGGGAAAGGAAATAGCCACCCAAGTCCAGGAAGCGCAGAGAGTCCCAAGCAGGATAAACCTAAGGAAAAACACACTGAGACACATAGTAATCAAATTGACAAAAATTAAAGACAAAGAAAAATTATTGAGAGCAGCAAGGAAAAAATGACAAATAATATACAAGGGAAAAATGACAAATAACATACAAGGGAACACCCATAAGGTTAAAAGCTGATTTCTCAGTAGAAACTCTACAAGCCAGAAGGGAGTGGCATGATATACTTAAAGTGATGAAAGGGAAGAACGTACAACCAAGATTACTCTACCCGGCAAGGATCTCATTCAGATTCAATGGAGAAATCAAAAGCTTTACAGACAAGCAAAAGTGGAGAGAATTCAGCACCACCAAACCAGCTTTACAACAAATGCTAAAGGAACTTCTCTAAGTGGGAAACACAAGAGAAGAAAAGAACCTACAAAAACAAGCCCATAACAATTAAGAAAATGGTAATAGGAACATACATATTGATAATTACCTTAAACATGAATGGATTAAATGCTCCAACCAAAAGACACAGGCTTGCTAAATAGATACAAAAACAAGACCCATCTATATGCTGTCTACAAGAGACCCACTTCAGACCTAGGGACACATACAGACTGAAAGTGAGGGGATGGAAAAAGATATTCCATGCAAATAGAAATCAAAAGAAAGCTGGAGTAGCAATATTCATATCAGATAAAATAGACTTTAAAAATAAAGGATGTTACAAGAGACAAGGAAGGACACTACATAATGATCAAGGGATCAATCCAAAAAGAAGATATAGAAATATAGATATATATAGATATATGCACCCAACATAGGAGCACCACAAAACATAAGGCAACGGCTAACAGCTATAAAAGAGGAAATCAACACTAACACAATAATAGTGGGGGACTGTAACACCTCACTTACACCAATGGACAGATCATCCAAGCAGAAAATTAATAAGGAAATACAAGCTTTAAATGACACAACAGACGAGATAGATTTAATTGATATTTATAGGACATTCCATCCAAAAACAGCAGATTACACTTTCTTCTCAAGTGTGTACAGAACATTCTCCAGGATAGATCACATCTTGGGTCACAAATCAAGCCTCAGTAACTTTAAGAAAATTGAAATCATATCAAGCATCTTTTCTGACCACAATGCTATGAGATTAGAAATCAATTACAGGGAAAAAACTGTAAAAAACACAAACACATGGAGGCTAAACAATAAGTTACTAAATAACCAAGAGATCACTGAAGAAATCAAAGAGGAAATCAACAAATACCTAGAGAAAAATTACAATGAAAACATGATGATCCAAAACCTAAGGGATGCAGCAAAAGCAGTTCTAAGAGGGAAGTTTATAACAATACAAGCCTACCTCAAGAAATAAGAAAAATCTCAAATAAACAATCTAACCTTACACCTAAAGGAACTAGACTAAGAAGAACAAACAAAACCCAAAGTTAGCAGAAGGAAAGAACGCATAAAGATCAGAGCAGAAATAAATGAAATAGAAACAAAGAAAACAATAGCAAAGATAATAAAACTAAGAGCTGGTTCTTTGAGAAGATAAACAAAATTGATAAACCATTAGCCAGACTCATCAAGAAAAAGAGGGAGAGAACTCAGTCAACATAATTAGAAATGAAAATGGAGAAGTTACAATTGACACTGCAGAAATACAAAGCATCCTAAGAGACTACTACAAGCAACTCTATGCCAATAAAATGGGCAACCTGGAAGAAATGGACAAATTCTTAGAAAAGTATAACCTTCCAAGACTGAACCAGGAAGATATAGAACATATGAACACAATAATCACAAGTAATGAAATTGAAACTGTGATTTAAAATCTTCCAACAAACATAAGTCCAGGACCAGATGGCTTCACAGGTGAATTCTATCAAACATTTATAGAAAAGCTAACATCCATCCTTCTCAAACCCTTCCAAAAAATTGCAAGGGAAGGAACACACCCAAACTCATTCTACGAGGTCACCATCACCCTGATAGCAAAACCAGACAAAGATACTACAGAAAAAGAAAATTACAGACCAATATCACTGATGAATATAGCTGCAAAAATCCTCAACAAAATACTAGCAAACAGAATCCAACAACACATTAAAAGGATCATACACCATGACCACGTGTGATTTATCCCAGGGATGCAAGGATTCTTCAATATATGCAAATCAATCAATGTGATAAACCATATTAACAAATTGAAGAATACAAACCATACAATCATCTCAATAGATGCAGAAAAAGCTTTTGACAAAATTAAACATCGATTTATGATAAAAAACTCTTCAGAAAGTAGACATAGAGAGAACCTACCTCAACATAATAAAGGCCATATATGACAAACACACAGCAAACATCATTCTCAATGGTGAAAAACTGAAAGCATTTCCTCTAAGATCAGGAACAAGACAAGGATGTCCACTCTCACCACTATTATTCAGTTTTGGAAGTCCTAGCCATAGCAATCAGAGAAGAAAAAGAAATAAAAGGAATCCAAATTGGGAAAGAAGAAGCAAAACTGTCACTGTCTGCAGATGACATGATACTATACATAGAGCATACTAAAGATGCCACCAGAAAACTATTAGAGCTAATCAATGAATTTGGTAAAGTTGCAGGATACAAAATTAATGCTCAGAAATCTCTTTCATTCCTATACACTAATGATGGAAAATCTGAAAGATAAATTAAGGAGACAGTCCCATTTACCACTGCAACAAAAAGAATAAAATGCCTAGGAATAAACTTACCTAGGTAGACAAAAGACCTGTATGCAGAAAACTATAAGACACTGATGAAAGAAATTAAAGATGATACAAATAGATGGAGAGATATACCAAGTTCTTGGATTGGAAGAATCAACATTGTGAAAATGACTATGCTACACAAAGCAATCTACAGATTGAATGTAATCCCTATCAAATTACCAATGGCATTTTTTACAGAACTGGAACAAAAAATCTTAAAATTTGTATGGAGACACAAAAGACCCTGCATAGCCAAAGCAATCTTGAGGGAAAAAAACGGAGCTAGAGGAATCAGGCTCCCGCACTCCAGACTATACTATAAAGCTACAGCAATCAAGACAATATGGTACTGGCACAAAACCAGAAATATAGATCAATGGAACAGGATAGAAAGCCCAGAGCTAAAACCATGCACCTATGGTCAACTAATCTATGACAAAGGAGGCAAGGATATACAATGGAGAAAAGACAGTCTCTTCAATAAGTAGTGCTGGGAAAACTGTATAGCTACATGTAAAAGAATGAAATTAGAACACTCTCAAACACCATACTCAAAAAAAAACTCAAAATGGATTAGAGACCTAAATGTAAGACTGAACACTATAAAACTCTTAGAGAAAACATAGGAATAACACTCTTTGACATAAATCACAGCAAGATCTTTTTTGATCCACCTCCTAGAGTAATGGAAATAAAAACAAAAATAAACCAATGGGACCTAATGAAACTTAAAAGCTTTTGCAAAGCAAAAGAAACTACAAACAAGACGAAAAGACAACACTCAGAAAATATTTGCAAATGAATCAACGGACAAAGGATTAATCTCCAAAATATATAAACAGCTCATGTAGCTCAATATTAAGAAAAACAAACAACCCAATCCAAAAATGGGCAGAAGACCTAAATAGACATTTATCCAAAGAAGACATACAGATGGCCAAGAAGCACATGAAAACCTGCTCAACATCACTAATTATTAGAGAAATGCAAATCAAAACTACAATGAGATATCACCTCACACCAGTTAGAATGGGCATCATCAGAAAATCTACAAACAACAAATGCTGGAGAGGGTGCGGAGAAAAGGGAACCCTCTTGCACTGTTGGTGGGAATGTAAATTGATACAGTCACTATGGAGAACAGTATGGAGGTTCCTTAAAGAACTAAAAGTAGAATTGCCATATGACCCAGCAATCCCACTACTGGGCATATAAGCAGAGAAAGCCATAATTCAAAAACACACATGCACTCCAATGTTCTTTGCAGCACTATTTTCAATAGCCATGTCATGGAAGCAACCTAAATGCCCATCGACAGACAAATGGATAAAGAAGATATGGCACATATATACAATGGAAAATTACTCAGCCATAAAAAGGAACGAAATTGGGTCATTTGTAGAGACGTGGATGGATCTAGAGACTGTCATACAGAATGAAGTAAGTCAGAAAGAGAAAAACAAATATCGTATATTAGCGCATATATATGGAACCTAGAAAAATGGTACAGATGAACCGGTTTGCAGGGCAGAAATAGAGACACAGATGTAGAGAAAAAACGTATGGACACCAAGGGGGGAAAGTGGTAGGAGGGTGGTGGTAGTATGATGAATTGGGAGATTGGGACTGACATATATACACTAATATGTATAAAATGGATAACTAGTAAGAACCTGCTGTATAAAAACATAAATAAAATAAAATTCAAAAATTTAAAATAAAACAACAAAAAAACAGAGGTTGTCTTCGCTCCAGTGTCAGTGCTCTCAGCTCTCATGTTACACTGCCTCACTTAATCCTCACAGCAAATCTACAAGGTGGGTACTGTTATTGTCTCCATCTTACAGGCAAAAATGTAGGCACAGGGAGGCTAAGGAACTGTCCAGTATCACAGAGCTGGTAAGTGGTTCAGGCAAGACTGGACTGGTACCCATCAGTCTGATCCTTATCTAACCACAGGAAGAGAGATGCTATTTTTGTACCTTTAGCCATCCAGAGAGAGAAGGAATTGCCTGGAAAGCATGTGTAGCTTTCATAACCTTCAAATACTGAGCCCCTGGGCTTTAGATTCAGTCCCTCATGCCCTTTCTCAGGCTTCATGCTGAGCTGGACTTTCTCTCCTAGCAGCTCCATCATTCCTGCACTCCACGAGTAATGCTGAGAACACAGGTGCCCTTGACTAAATGCAGACTTATACAGTCCTGCCATTGTACACAGAGGGGACATCTCTTCCCTGAGGAGCGCACAGCATACTTAAGCACCTACACACTGAGCTTTCATCCTCTTTGTGGCCAGGCCCCCAGGGCACTTTGAAAAGGGACAGCCAGTACCACCAAGCCCTCTGGGCTCCTATTTGGGAAATACTGTTGTTTTCTGAAGGGGAACAAGACCGATCAAAGAGGAAGCACAGAGGATGTGTACGGCCATGACCATAAAACAACTTGCTTTATGTCCGTTTATGAAGCTCATCTCTTTCCCCCTGCCCAGGCAAGGCCTATCCTGCCCAATATAGTGAGTTTGAGGGATATTGGGTCTGATCAAGGAAAAAGAAAGGACCAAATGTTTGGGGCAACACTTTGATAGGTTTGCATGCAGGAGACGGGGAGGGGAGTCCCAAACAGCATGGGACCATCAGAGGCTCTGGCGGAACAGGGCAGCACCCAGAAGAGTAGGAGGGTAAGGGAACTCCCAGGGAGAGGGGGTGGGGGAGGTACTTACACATTTAGATGAGGGCGTTCAGCAGCCCCTCTGGGAGTCTCTGTGTCAGGGCTCTACCAAAGGGCAGCAGCAGAGCGAAGTCTCTAAGAGCTACGAAGTTTCTCTGGTCTGTGGCTCACGGATGCTGGATGCGGTTTTTCAGGGTATGCAAAGCAGGCCATTTCTAAACAGCTAAAAATCTGCTCATCTAGGCTGTGTTTAAAACAACCGAATTCATTGTAAATATGAAAATTTGGCTTTGGTGCCCACAGGCTTTTGAGTTCATGGATCCCAGCCTGTTGTCTTCACAAGTCAGGAGCCAATAAACAGGGGCCCTCTTTTGCTTATTTATGTAACATCTTAAGACCCAGTAGGAAGTGCAGCCAAACACACCCAGCACCCACCGCTCCACCAGGCCCAAACTGATGCAAACACAAATTCTGGATTCAGGGTTCTGACCTGAGAACCCATTTTGAATGCTGGTCATTGGCAGTGGCTGATGATTGATTCCCACCTCACCATCCCTTCATCAGCACAAAAGCAGAGAAATCTAACATTCAGACAATAAATAATATATATGCAAAAGGAATGTGTAGGAGGGTATTTTACCTGCAAGAATCTATGAGGCAGTTTGAGCAGAGAGGTGTGCGTCCACCCAAGTGTGAGTGTTGTTGTCTAATTTCACCAGCAGGTGACGCTATTACATTACATATCAGAGAGGGTCTACCTTCCACCCTAGGGTCTGAAAAGAAAGCATGCTTAAATTCCTTATACTCTGGTCACTAGCTCTAGCCAAGCCCTACGCAATCATGGACATCTACCATAACACGTGTGATATTAAACCCATTCACTATGCAATCCAGCAGATTCCTCCAAGACCCTCAGGAAATTCAGTACACGTATTTAATTTTTGGAAAACAAAACAAAATCTATTTACTAGACAGTCTACATGCTCCTGACTCCATAGGACACGAAATAAATAAAATGACTACTCCACTACTCATTCTGTATTGTTGAACATATTATCTAACAGAGAAGGTTCTCTCTATATAATATTGTTTTTTAATTTGAAAGCATTCCAAGGCCCAGATAAATGGGTGAACTCAAGTCCGAGGGATTTCACTTTGGAGATCTGAAAGTCTTTGTATGTCTGTAGGATTGGGGCGTGCGGCAGGAACAGAGCCATTCTTTCCTTATCTGTCCTGTTAGCCTGAAATTCAGGTCCAAGTTCTGTTCTCAGGCCCTTTTATTTTCACACCATATTTTCTTCTGGGAAACTCATTGTCTACCATCGACTCAAAGTCCATTCTCATGCCCAAAGCTCTGTCTCCAGCATTTCTAAGCCATCACCTATTACAGGTCTTGCTACTGCTCAAACTTAAAATGTTGGAAATTGGGCCCATCTTCTCTCTCTCCTAAACCACTTCCTTCTTCTCATTTTCCTATTTCTGTTAATGGCCTCCCATCTCCTCTACCCCTCAGTTATTATCTTTGACTCTTTCCTCCCTTCCACATCCTCCTAATTCAGTCCTTCCCTAAGTCCTTTCTAGTCTATTTCTGTAAAGTGCTTGCATCTCTCCAAACTATTTCTTGAGGCCTTTGTACGTGCAAGGACTCCTGTGCTGTGTTAAGGCCTTGGACTTGGCGCCAGTCTACTTTTCGTTCTTTTGGCAGCATTGAAGCAAAACTCATAAAGCAGTACATATCAATAAATTGAATTACCAAAAATCGAATTTTAACTTAAATAGAAGGAACTGATGCAGTTTGGTTTTTTATTCTTTTTGTCACAATAAATGATTTCACGTGTCTTCAGAATAAAATATAACAAAGCGGAATTATGTGAGCTTTGAGATTGCTGAGTAGAAATTGGATCCCTTATGTAAAGCAGGTGTGATGACTCTGCAGCCCAGTGTAAGTCAGGGAATTCCCCTACTTCCCTGGGCATAGTAATCATCTGGGGAATCTTGTTGATAAAATGCAAATTCCTAGGGTCCATACCCTGATACACCGATTCGGTAGATTTGGAAGGAAGCTGAGGAATCTGCATCTTTAAACAAGATACAACAGAAATCTAAGGAGCATTTTAAGGAAAAAGTCACGGAGAAGAAAATCCAAGTATTTAATATAGAAATAAAATATTGTCCTTACACCATTAAATTGCTTTATACAACTACTCTTAGTCACCTCATTTATGTTATTTGATCCCGTAATTCTCTCCCAAGAGCTGTTTCCTAAAATTCTATCTCTAGAAGCTCATATCTTTGGTTTCTAGTCGTATCTCAAGTTTAAATTTCAATCTTGGTAGAAGTAACACCTCAGCGTAGATCAATCCATTCATACCACATGAGTGTTTCAGACCCTGTTCTTGGAAAAGCAGGAAGTAGGCAAGACTCCTGAAAGGAGAAAGAAGGTGTCACAACACGCTCAAATAGGCTGGAGAGCTAACGTAATTTACTACATTAAGTAAATTATTTCAGGAATTTCCCAGGGTTTCCTCACAGCAGGCAGGGGTGTGGCAGTCTGAGGCTCATTGCAAATGGTAGTTCAGGAGTGGAATGGGCTCAGGAACCCAAAACCCTGCAAGTTTCCCAAATATAGGCCATGACCCCTCATATTAATGCTGGCCTGGGGCACAGGTGAGTGAGCTGGGCTAAAGCACGGGACCAGGCAGACAAGCCTAAGGGAAAGGGCAGGTGAAGGGCCTTTGGCTTTCCTTACCACACACACTAACCCAAGTCCTGTGTGCTCCAGACTTTCTTACGTTAGTGCAGGGGCCTAATGTAGCTTCCAAACACAGTGCTATTATAAACTCTTCTATTTCCCATCTTCTAGAATTTTATTTAACTTTTTAAGGTTTTGCTGTTTGGTTAGAACCCACTTGTTCCAGGCAAGTGTGAGTAGCTCAGAGGCCTGTGTGTAGCCTTCTCTCCTTACACTTCATAGAGAGGATCCAGAGAGGCAGTGACTGTCAGGTCCTGGAAGTTCTTCCTGGTTTTTGGCATCTGGGGACTTGTCCAGCCTATTTTATGGCCATCATTCAAACTTCTATTTGTTTTAAAGTGTTATATAGTTTTGCTTTTATTTGCCAAGAATTAAATACATGTGAGGTCCCCTTCAGTCACAAAGTCACAGTGAGTGTCTCTCTCCCCTCCTGATGCCACTCAAATGCAGACATAGAAGAATCCCCATGGTTCATCCATGGGCAGCTGCTCCCATTTTATAACTGACCCGTCCTGTGGTATCTGATTGTCTTGCTGCATCTGAGAAGAGATTTCACTCTGAAACAGATATTTTCAAGGCCGGTGTACTTTGTCTTTTCTTTTCTTGACTGACCTTGTAAGTCCCTTAATGGTCATGTGCTCTGCCTCAAACTGCATTTTAATATTTTATTTTATTGTTCCAGTAATATTTAGTATTTAGTAATATTTTCATGAAATATATTTTATTTATTCAACAGATACTCATTGAGTGCACTGTTTGAAGGGCTGCAGATAACAGTGGATAAGAATCCTTGCCTTCATGGGGCTTACATAAAATTTATTTTAATTAATTAGTTATTACATGATTATAATAATATCTTAAAATTTTATGGGATTGTGATAACCTCAATCTGACTTAGAAGGTCCGGCTGATAAGTTATAAGTTATAATATAAGTTATATTTTTGCAGAGAAGGTTAAATACAAGGTCAAGAAGTTTATATTTAATTGGGTAGGAGATAAGGAGTCCTTGGAGGCTTTTGATGAGGAAAATGGCATCATCAGAGGATCCCAGGCTTGACAGTAGTGAGTAGATGTGAGTAGATGGACTTCGTGGTGTTTTGGGGCTAACTTTCATAGGGTTCCTCTACTTTATTCTCACTCTGTCACTTACGTGGGCTTGTCAAATTTCTGACAACCCCAAATCAAAAAAATATGTATGTTGGCCCCAAACCAACCACCCTGCAGGGGACCTCCAAGTGGCAATGGTGAGCCAGCCATGCACTTGGCAACTCTCCCACCACAAAACCAGTAAAGTCACAGCACCCAGCAGAGTGCTTCCCCGATCACCAGACCTCAACTAGCACTGACTCCCTGAGGTCTTTTTTATTTTTGTTCAGTCTTTGTCACCGATTGACATTACATAATATGTTGTTTATCAGCTCCTTCTCTCCACTAGAGGGTAAACTTCTTGAGAGCAGGATTTTGTCTATTTTGTTTATTGTGTTGGACGAGGAGGGCCTGGTGTATAGTACATGCTCAATAAGCATTTGGTTTGAGATCCAGCGGAGGAGCATCATGGGAACGTGTTCAGTGACCCTTTAACCAAATTTTGGGGTGCATATTTGATTAAGCATCATTTCAGGAATTTTCCTAGGATGATGCTATACAGTCAGTGTGTCAGAGCCAGAGGCAGTTTGCCACATGAGGAGGACATGAGGAGCGGTGGAGAGAAGAGGCCTTCCACACCCATAATGCAATGATGCAGAATGAGATATCGATGAAATTAACCTAATATGGCATATTGGGTGAGATCCACAGCAAATGCTGAAATAATAATATTGGGTAGTTTTCTGACCTAGAGGGATGAATGATTAAGCAATTGGTTTCTTGGATCTTGGTTAATGGAATTTCCTCTGTGTTGTTTATAAAATATGAGACATAGTGTTCTGAATTTTGACTTATTTTGTTTCTTGATGGATAAGTTTGTCCTAGTTAGTCCTGTAGGCACAATAGTAATCAACCAAGGGTGTGGTTTACACTCTGGTCTTTCTTGCAAAACATTCAGTAAATATTTGGGCTTTTACAAATCGTATCTTTGTTTACTGATCAGAGGTCACTGCACCATCACTCAAGGTAAAACATACACAGCAATCTCTGCTTGAAGAAGGGTAGCAACACATGTCACCTTTCAGGGATGAAGCAACATCCTTCGGAAATGTCAATAAGAAGTTAGCCTTTATACACAGTGTATTCTTTGTGGACTTAACTTGGAACAGAAAGGATTATAGTACAATCACAGTAAGGTAGTAAACTAACCCAAGCAGTTACAATTTAAAACAAAGATACAAGTCTTACAAATGTTTATTTGCCCTCATTCAAGACAGAATGTTAAAGTAAATGTAGGCATTAAGTGAGATAAGATGAATCATTTTGTTGATCTGACAGCATTCTTATCTTCCCTCCTTCTTTGGGAATAGATAATTGTTTTTCTCCAAAGATAATTTGTTGGCCAAAAATGACCAGAGTTTCTCAGAGGAATGAAAATTAATAGTGAAAATTCTTTCATAGGGCAAGGGATCTCAAATTGCAAATTTCATGAAGATAGAAACAAACAAACACACCAGAAACTCAGTAATGGACCAACTTGGCACAGCAAACACTTAAATCTACCTTCTCCAATCCAATTAGTGTCAATCCAGGGCAGCCTCAGCACATTGCTTAATCTCCAGCCAGTATTAAAAATGGCTGATTCTTGGCCATTTTGGGCTCTGGATGTAATTCAGATTAGGATAATCCTTCTCTCTTAATGCACTCAGTTGCTTAATTTCATGCATAATTAATTAAATCCCATCCGTAGCACTTTTTGAACATCCCTGCCCTCAGCCAGATGCCTCCATGGACACATCCAACGAAAATTTCTTTGTAAAGTTAAGAAGCTCAAAACCCAACCTGTGACTGCTGCCCCACCCCCAGGGAGAACTCTATATTACATGCCCCACGTTGTTCTTCTGTCTTTGATTTACATAGTGAAACCAAAAGCATATTGTTCACAGACTATCAAGAAAACATTTTCATTTTCACTTTCCCTGGGCTATTTTTATAAACAAAGCAAATATTCTAACAGACAACTTAGGTTGGACTGATTTTCAACAGTGTCAACAGGTCATTTCTTTCTGCCTATTTTGAGGAAATCCAATTCTGAAGAGTAATCCTATAAATTAGGTCTATAAATGGTTTCTTATTAGAAAAATAGACATATCATTGTCAGCATTGATTTGAGCTTCCTTGGACCACCCAACTGACGTATCTTCCTTTAAGCTACTGAGAGAATTCAGTTCATCAACTCCTATTTACTTGAACCATGTGGTCAGCATTGAAAAACTGCTTCCATCTAAAACTGGGCTGAAAATACAAGCGTTATAAAATAAGTAAAATTCAGGTTTGAGAAAGACGGTAACAGCCAACCTTGTTTCTAATCCAGAGAAGAAGACAGATAGGCAGATTAGATAGATAAGATAGATGTAAATATATGTTCGTACAATCACACACACCTGTGCATATGCATACACACATTATTTTTTTAAATCCATAAATTCCACTAGCAACCCATTCCATCAGTGAATAAGTTTGGGTCTCATAATAACATTTTGTATCTGTGTATCACCTTAGATTAAGAAGTGTTTCATGATTCTATTTACAGTCATGGTTAAGAGTGCAGGCCCTGGACCCATGGGTTTGGAACCCCGTTCTGGCACAGTGACCTTGCATATATCATCATAACCTCCTAAAGACTCTCTTCATTCATAAGATGCAGATAATCAGATCTACCTACAAGGTTTGTTGTGAGGATAAATGACAGAATATACAAAACAACATCAACTAAACTACAGCATGACGTGAAACATAAAGATGATGCTCAGAATCAGTGGTTCTTTCTATTAATCCTTTAGGTCTTTATCATCTGTTACAGGCCAGGAAGTCTTAAATTTAACTCTACATAATCCAATTCAAATTCAGCAAACAATTTGGAGCAGAGGTGAACAAAACAGAAAAGGGGGCTCATAGGGTGCATGATCAATATACATGAAGACTGTTAGCAATATTTTGAAATATTTGAAAATTATATTTTCAAATCAGAGCACAAATAGTTGGATAATAGGTGATTTGGAAAATTATTATTCCAGTAAGCAAACTCATTGACCTCTGCATTAAATAAAATGATTATTTTGGCTTAAATATTACCTCTGCTATTTTCTCAGGAAACCAACTGGGGAGTAGAATAAATTTGATTTAAGAAATACTCTTCTTTCCTGGAATTCATTAATCATTTACAATTTATCAGAGAAAAAATGTGTCCCAAACATGGATGAGAACAACTAGTTAAAATTTAACAAACCTAAGTGACTGAATGCAAGACCAATGTAGGTCACTAAGTCACTGTTGGCAATTTTCTCTCAGAGAGCATCTTTTCTGATAGGATTCTGATTTAGGACTTGAAATTGTGGTAAAAAAACAAGTCTCTTCTATAAAATTCTGATAACACATATCAGATTCCAAGGCAAGTCAGCAAAAACCAGAATATACTGCACTTCTAAAACTGGATAAGATAGAATTTCCAATTTCCCAATTTAACTGTTTATTAACCTTGTGAGTATGAAGTTATATATATATTATATATATGTTAACATAAAAGGTAAACATAAAGCTATAAATTGTTACCTTACATTCAAGAAATCAATATTTTATGGTCTTCAACGAAAAGAACTACAATGACAACATGCTCTGCCCAACACACTTACTGGTACGACAGACACCTTTTCATACGGCGAGCAGACTGGTTCTATTATCATTTCATCTTTGATGGGTAGAATTAATTTAGGTGGCATTTCCACCTAAATTAGACAACAAGATGCTCTTTCCTCTGGGGAGCATTACAGTATCAACCTGCAGTTAGTTGCAGATAGCTTCCCAATTATCCTAACACCATACTAATGCCATATATTGAATAATTTTTTCTATCATCACTGATATGCAATGCCAACTTGATTGTACTAAACACCAAAATAAATTTAGGCTTATATCTCAACAATATTTATCTATCTACCTATAGTATTATATTGTTTAAAAATTCAATAGCACATTGTTTAAAAAATTATGGATTTATAATATGCTTTAATATTTGAGAGATAGTTTTGCCCTCATTTTTCTTCTTCTTGTTTAGAATTTTCCAAGATAATTTTCTCTCTTTTTTCATTTGAACTTTAGAAAATATCTTATCTAGTTCTTAAAAAAGGAAGAAAGAAAGGAAGGAGAAGAAGAAAAAATCTCATTTTTAGCTTTATTGCAATATCAATACAGTTCTAAATTATCGTGGAAATAATTGATACTTTTATTGATTCTTTTTATTTAGGCATAAAACATGAGTATTTTTCCAGTTCTTATTTTGTATCCTGATAGTATTATTTGGAATTTTTAATAATATCAATCTTCCTGCTTATTTCTTGTTAAATTTTTCCTTAGATATTTTATCTAGTTGAGTCTGTGTGGTGGAAATTATAAGTGCAATTTTTTCTTCCATTACATATTTTAACTGGTTGTTGTTTCTGTAGACGATGGCTATATTGATTTCTAATTAGTAATTTTTATATACCCACCTTACCAATAGCTACCTTCTAACTGATTATTCATTTACATTTACATAATTACCCTTTCTGAAGTCATTTATTTTTGCAATTTGGAAGTTTTAAGGGCTATTAGAAATGTAAACTTTATTTAAACTTTATTTATTTATTCCAGCCCAATTCAATTTAGTGTCATCAAATGATTATTGAGTGTTTAATATTGTTATGCTAGGGGCAATAGCCATAAAAATTAGTTTACAATCTAATAAGGTGGATGCAGCATGTGTATATACAATTCTAGGTTGCTATAAATGTTATGAAAGAGCTGGAGCTGGCCTCCAGAGCTTGGGTTTTGGTTTTGGAGGAAGCAGAAATCAAGACACAGCCAGAGATGCAGGAGTTTGTGTGAAGGCAATCTAGGCTGAGGGAGCAGCATGTAAAAAAAGAAACACATGTGAGACATGGGAAAATATGGTGCACGTTAGGGATATTATGTGATTCAATTTGGTTAGACTAGAGAGTGTTGGAAATAGAATCAAGAGAGAAAAAGTAACAGTGGTAGGAAGGGACATTTGTTATGTTTACATTCACTGTGATGGGATATAGAAAGTCATGGAAGGTTTTTGAGCAGGTGAATGTCATAATCAGAGCTCCATTTATAGGAAGATGAATCTGTCTGCAATATGACAACTGATTTGGAGCAGGAGGTAACTGAAGTGGAGGAAGGGAAATCAGTTAATAGGCAGCATAGACAAGCAGTCTAGACAAGAAATAAAAGGGTCTTCTCTAGGACATTGGCCATGGAAATAGAAAATAGCAATAAAACAGAAGTGACAGTGAAGGCTTCCCTGGTGGCGCAGTGGTTAAGAATCCACCTACCCGAATTCTATCAAACATTTAGAGAAGAGCTAACACCTATTCTTCTCAAACTCTTCCAAAATACAGCAGAGGGAGGAACACTCCCAAACTCATTCTATGAGGCCACCATCACCCTGATACCAAAACCAGACAAAGATGTCACAAAAAAAGAAAACTATAGACCAATATGACTGATGTACATAGATGCAAAAATCCTCAAGAAAATACTAGCAAACAGAATCCAACAGCACATTAAAAGGAATATACACCATGATCAAGTGGGGTTTATCCCAGGAACACAAGGATTCTTCAGTATACACAAATCAATCAATGTGATAAACCATATTAACAAACTGAAGGAGAAAAACCATATGATCATCTCAATAGATGCAGAGAAAGCTTTCGACAAAATTCAATACCCATTTATGAAAAAAACCCTTCAGAAAGTAGGCATAGAGGGAACTTAACATACTAAAGGCTGTATATGACAAACACACAGCCAGCATAATTCTCAATGGTGAAAAACTGAAAGCATTTCCACGAAGAGCAGGAAAAAGACAAGGTTGCCCACTCTCACCTCTATTATTCAACATATTTTTGGAAGCTTTAGCCACAGCAATCAGAGAAGAAGAAGAAATAAAAGAAATCCAAATTGGAAAAGAAGAAGTAAAACTCTTACTGCTTGCAGATGACATGATACTATACATAGAGAATCCCAAAGATGATACCAGAAAACTACTAGAGCTAATCAATGAATTTCATAAAGAAGCAGGGTACAAAATTAATGCACAGAAATATCTTGCACTCCTATACAATAACAGTGAAAGATCAGAAAGAGAAATTAAGGGAACAATCCCATTTACCATTGCGACACAAAGAATAAAATACCTAGGAATAAAACTAACTTAAGCAGACAAAAGAACTGTATGCAGAAAACTATAGCCACTGATGAAAGAAATTAAAGATGATACAAACAGGGCTTCCCTGGTGGCACCGTGGTTGAGAGACCACCTGCCGATGCAGGGGACACGGGTTCGTGTCCTGGTCCGGGATTATCCCACATGCTGCGGAGCGGCTGGGCCTGTGAGCCATGTCCACTGAGCCTGCGCTCTGCAATGGGAGAGGCCGCAACAGTGAGAGACCCGCATACAGCAAAAAAAAAAAAAAAAAAAAAAGATGATACAAACAGATGGATAGATATGTTCTTGTTCTTGGATTGGAAGAATCAACATTGTGAAAATGACTATATTACCCAAAGCAATCTACAAATTCAATGCAAACCCTATCAAACTACCACTGGCATTTTTCACAGAACTAGAACAAAAAAATTCACTATCTGTATGGAAACACAAGACCCTGAATAGCCAAAACAATCTTGAGAAAGAAAAACAGAGCTGGAGGAATCAGGCTCCCACACTTCAGACTATACTACAAAGCTACAGTAATTAATACAGTATGGTACTGGTACAAAAACAGAAATATAGAACAATGGAACAGGATAGAAAGCCCAGACATAAACCCACACACATATGGTCCACCTTATCTTTGATAAAAGAGGCAAGAATATACAGTGGAGAAAAGACAGCCTCTTCAATAAGCAGTGCTGGGAAAACTGGACAGCTACATGAAAAAGAATGAAATTAGAACACTCTCTAACACCATACACAAAAATAAACTCAAAATGGATTAAAGACCTACATGTAAGGCCAGACACTATAAAACTCTTAGAGGAAAACATAGGCAGAAGACTCTATGACATACATCACAGCAAGATCCTTTTTGACCCACCTCCTAGATAAATGGAAATAAAAACAAAAATAAACAAATGGGACCTAATGAAACTTCAAAGCTTTTGCACAGCAAAGGAAACCATAAATAAGACTAAAAGACAGCCCTCAGAATGGGAGAAAATATTTGCAAACAAATCAACGGACAAAGGATTAATCTCCAAAATATACAAGCAGCTCATGCAGTTCAATATATATTAAAAAAAAACCTAATCCAAAAATGGGCAGAAGATCTAAGTAGACATTTCTCCAAAGAAGATATACAGGTTGCCAACAAACACATGAAAGGATGCTCAACATCACTAATCATTAGAGAAATGCAAATCAAAACTACAATCAGGTATCACCTCACTCTGGTCAGAATGGCCATCATCAAAAAATCTACAAACAGTAAATGCTGGAGAGGGTGTGGAGAAAAGGGAACCCTCTTGCACTGTTGGTGGGAATGTAAATTGATACAGCCACTATGGAGAGCAATATGGAGGTTCCTTAAAAAACTAAAACTAGAACTACCATATGACCCAGCAATCCCACTACTGGGCATATACCCTGAGAAAACCATAAATCAAAAAGAGTCATGTACCACAATGTTCATTGCAGCTCTATTTACATTAGCCAGGACATGGAAGTAACCTAAGTGTCCATCAACAGATGAATGGATAAAGAAGATGTGGCACATATATACAATGGAATGTTACTCAGCCATAAAAAGAAATGAAATTGAGTTTCTTGTAGTGAGGTGGATGGATCTAGAGACTGTCATGCAGAGTAAAGTAAGTCAGAAAGATAAAACAAATACTGTATGCTAACACATATATATGGAATCTAAAAAAAAAAAAAAAGGTTCTGAAGAACCTAGGGGCAGGACAGGAATAAAGACGCAAATGTAGAGAATGGACTTGAGGACACGGGGAGGGGTTAGGGTAAGCTGGGATGAAGTGAGAGAGTGGCATGGACGTATATATACACTACCAAATGTAAAATAGATAGCTAGTGGGAAGCAGCCACATAGCACATGGAGATCAGCTCGGTGATTTGTGTCCACCTAGAGGGGTGGGATAGGGAGGGTGTGAGGGAGATGCAAGAGAGAGGAGATATGGGGATATATGTTTATGTATAGCTGACTCACTTTGTTAAACAGCAGAAACTAACACACCATTGCAAAGCAATTATACTCCAATGAAGATGTTAAAAAAAAAAAGAAAGAATCAGACTGCCAATGCAGGGGACACGGGTTTGAGCCCTGGTCCGGGAAGTCCCACATGCCGCAGAGCAGCTAAGCCCGTGTGCCACGACTACAGAGCCTGAGCTCTAGATCCCACAAGCTACAACTACTGAGCCCTCGTGCCACAACTACTGAAGCCCATGCACCTAGAGCCAGTGCTCTGCGACACTGCAGAGAGAAGCCACTGCAATGAGAAGACTGTACATCGCAATGAAGAGTAGCCCCAGCTCACCACAACTAGAGAAATCCCGCGTGCAGCAATGAAGATCCAATGCAGCCAAAAATAAATAAATAAAATAAGTAAATTTATATAAAAAAAAGAAATGACAGTGAGAAAATAGTTTTAATAATAAGCTTCGACAACTGATGAGATGAATAAACAAGGAGGATGACTGTGAGGCTTTAATTGGCTGGTGGTTGGTGATGTGATTGGCAATGATTGGTAAGTCAGAGAGGGTGACTGTTAAGGAGGAAAGAAAAGGCAACAAATCTGGTTTTGATGTACTCATTTTGTTATAATAATTATTGATTATTTACTGAGTAGGAACATTTATCTTTGTTTCAAATCAAAACAAGTATTCCTTTGTAAAGATTTAGGATTAAACATTGAAGCATTAGTATTTCTTTCAATTTAGATGTATTTCTCCCACTAAATATTTAATCAAAATTTGCAGTAAGCTTGCTTTCAGAGAATGAAATGAGGGATATTAAAAATAGGGGTAATGATACTGCATAATTGTAAATTATCAATAGGAGATGATGATAAGCATGTTGTCCCAATATACAAGGAAGCTCTAGGGGCAGAATGAAAAGGACAGCTCCCGCCTAATATTTCATTTTGTGCCCTTTCCTTCAGTTAAGCTCCCAGTCACATATATGGGACGCGGATTTTCCTAGCCCCTGCCTCCTGTAGCCAGGGTTTCCTCTGTGGTAACGAGATGAAGCCTCAGAGAAAACAAAGTAGGCTCCTGACTTGTTTCCCCTCTGTGGCAGGTGTGGTGCCCCACCAGCTGGTGCTTCCAGACAGAGGGAGGAGTTGAGCTCAAAAGCTCACTACACTGTGGGTGGGAATGTATTGATAAATTGGTGCAGTCACAGTGGAGAACAGTATGGAGATTCCTTAAGAAACTAAAAATAGAGCTACCATATGATCCTGCAATCCCAATCCTGGGCATATATCTGGAGAAAACTGTAATTTGAAAGGATGTATGCTTTCCAATGTTCATTGCAGCACTATTTAGAGTAGCTAAGACATGGAAGCAACCTAAGTGTCTATCGACAGATGAATGGATAAAGAAGCTGTGTGGTATACACACAATGGACTATTACTCAGCCATAAAAAAGAACGAAATAATGCCATTTGCAGCAACATAGGTGGACCTAGAGATAATCATACTAAGTGAAGTAAGTTAGACAGAGAAAGACAAATATCATATGGTATTACTTGTGTGGAATCTAAAAAAATGGTACAAATGAACTTTTTTACAAAGCAGAAATAGACTCAAAGACATAGAAAACAAACTTATGGTTACCAAAGGGGATGGGGTGGGGGAAAGATAAATTAGGAGTTTGGGATTAACATATACACACTACTATGTGTAAAATAGATAACGAATAAGGAACTACTCTATACCATAGGGAGCTATATTCAATATCTTGTAATAACCTGTAATGAGAAAAGAATCTGAAAAAGTGTATATATATATATATATATATATATATATATATATATATATACACACACACACATATATATATAACTGAATTACTTTGCTGTACACCTGAAACTAAGACAACATTGTAAATTAACTATACTGCAATTAAAAAAAAAAGGTTAACAAAATAAATAAAATGAGGGGGGGCATGTATCCTTAGGCTACCATCTGGGAAAAAAAGCCCACTGCAAACTGAGAACCTATGAAAATAGTCAATAGATAGGTGAAGGGGGTCCAAAGTTACAGACTTCCAGCTATAAAATAAGTCCAGGGGATATAATGTACAGCATGGGGATTATAGTTAATAGTACAGTATTGCATATTTGAAAGTTGCTAAGAGGGTAGATCTTAAGAGTTCTCATCACAAGAAAAAAAAGTTTTTTGTAACTATGTGTGCTGACAGATGTTAACTAGACTTACTGTGGTGATCATTTCATAATATATACTAATATCAAATCATGTTGCACAGTTGAAGCTAATATAATGTTATATGTTAATTATATTTCAATTAAAATAAAAAAGAAAATGGCCAACACAGTGGGGCAGGAATACATTTCCAGTGTCATTCATTCCTGTCAAGAGTGACATGCTGAGACCTGGTGGAAGGCAAAGCCTCCACCTACCATAGGCACAGGTTAAAAGTAATGATCCTTCATCGCAGGTCTAAGAAAGGACTTGCGGTAATTTGGGGTATTTGGGTTATGGTACCAGGCTCTGTCTTAAGGTTGGGGCGGTTTGTTCTGGCCAAGGTCAGCTGTGTGTTTGTTCTCTCCGCCTGTACTGGAAGCTGTTGCAACACACAGCCTCCCCGGCCCCCTCCCTCCTCATCGCAACTAAGGCTAATGCTTCACTAGCCTTTGCAGAAGAGTTGGCTTCGCAGGAGGGTTGAGCTGGGCCAGAAAGGAGGAGCTTAGACCTGTGTGCAAAACCTGGGAACCTGACTAAACATTAGTCCGGGGCCAGGATGAGGACAAAGAGACTGGAAAGACATCCCGCCCCCCTGGTAAGAAAGCCCCGTGATCACCTCCAGCCACTGGCGGTCCTGCCATCCTCGGAACTTAAATAAAGGGACAATTGGAGCCGAAATGTCACAGTTCTGACCCTTCAGGCTTGGACCACCAGGCACCCCCGACACCATGAGTTGGTCCTCACACCCCCGGAGTTTAATCCTCTGCTTCTATACTCTTTCATTGCTCTCTTCAACATGCCTGGCAGTAAGTGTGCTGTTTACAAAACGTATTTGTTTTAAATGGAAAGCTTAAAAATAAGAAAATATACGATAAACTAGTGAAATGTCTGTATTTTTCTCCTCTAGTATATTGCTACCAGAGACAACTGCTGCATCTTAGATGAAAGATTTGTAAGTAGTTTTTATGTTTCTCGCTGTGTTTGCACTGGACGTGGGCAGAGAAATAAAAGAAATTCTCTCGCAAATATCATTTGGCAGTTTAGACTTTTTTTTTTAATGGAGTCTAGGTTTTACCTATTTTGATTAGTAGATCTCATGTAGCTTTTTATCAGGATTTTAGAGCACTCTATTATTGTATTTTCAGGGTAGTTATTGCCCAACTACCTGTGGAATTGCAGATTTCCTGTCTACTTACCAAACCAGTGTAGACAAGGATCTACAGAATTTGGAAGGCATCTTACGTCAGGTTGAGAACAAGACATCAGAAGCCAAAGAGTTGGTCAAAGCAATCCAGATCAGCTACCACTCTGATGGACCAGCAAAGCCAAGTGAGAATCTAACCACCACTGACTGAGAACTTCATCTGTGAAGTTCTTTTGCTGTTATTTCAGTGGTTCTGTTTGTTCACGTATTTTTATGTCTCTGATCCCATGTTACAGATGGGATAGAGAGTGCTACCAAGATTTCCAAGAAAATGTTGGAAGAAATTATGAAATACGAAACATTGATTTCAACACATGAATCAACAGTTCGGTAAGCATTTTTTGTTTCAATTTGCTCTCCAAGACTGAGCTAGTGTTTACTCAATATTCCAAGCTTCAGTAGAAGAAATGTTTTTATTTTTTTCTACTTGTATCTAATTGACATGATGCCTGACCATCTTGAACACAGTGGAGATAGAAGTATTTAGGCAATATGAGTTGTATTGGATTGTAATTGCTTTTTAATAATGATGTAGAAAAAAAAATCATGTGGGAGAAAGATGTTTTAGGTGTCTTCAAATGCTTTATGACCGTATTTACCAAAATGTTTCCCCTCACCCCCATTTGTCTTACAACATAAATTCAAACTGATGGGAATATGGGTGTTGAAAATAAAATTCTTTTTATAAGAATGTCAACAAATGTGTGGTGAGGAATTTGTAAGCAGAGACATAGGAAGGATCTTGGCTGCAAAAGTAAATTATACTGAAGGCAGAGCAGAAAAAAATGTGTTTTAAGAGATAAGTGTAACAAACATTGTAAAGCTACCTGTTGATCATGGAACCTGCAATTACGTATTCTCCTCCCTTCTCTTGAAAGTAAGATGTCTCTGTTAACAACTTCCCAGGGACTCGTAGACTTTCTGAACATAGGGTCTCAGATACAGTTTTAGTTTCTTCCTCAATTTTTTTCCTAAATTTTTCTCAAAGTAGTATAAGAAATTGAGATGAATGATGGCTGAGGAAAAGTGGCCCAGGAGGGATTTATCCTCTTTTTGATATCAGAGGGCTATTATTATTATTGTGATATTATTAGCATTATGATTTGCATTATTATTGCCCATCATTGAAGTTGAAGGAGACTACAGTGTAGAAATTTTCTAAGGCGCAGTAGAGAAAAACGTGGTCAAATAGTTTGTCTATCCTGAACCTCAAAGAAAGAGATGAAAATCTATGTACTGTAGGTAGTTTTCTATCATTTCTGAATATGTACAAGCATCCCTGTGAGAAACAACAAAAGCAGGAGTTTTCACTTCCTCCAGGCTTTTGCTGAAGCTGTGTAAATAGAAACACTAAGAAGAAAGGGAAAATGTCTGTTATTTTATTTTAGGTAAGGTAGTGCCCCAGATACTTTTCCTATGTAAGTTATAAGATTGAAGTCCATAAACAGATCCTCAGTAAATCCACAAGTGAAAAGGAATAATGCTTCAGCACATGTGAATTTCAGAACAGGGCCTTTCTTTCCCTAAGAATATTGTCCCAAGAATAATCACCAGAGGGTCTTCCTATTAATCAGGGTCATCACTTGTGTACCTCATTATCTGCTGCCCTTTATGCAAAAGATAAATTCAGAAAGGCCACTTAACAATGATACTCTTTATTGGCAAGGACCCTGTTATATTCTTTTCCAAAAAGCTTAGAATTTTAATTCACCTCAATTTATTTATTAACGTCATTTTACACTTTTTCCAAGAATGGTGTAATTTATCAGGAAATAATTCTTGAGAAAATAAGGTGGTATTTTTAAAAGAATATACAAAATTATTCCTCTAAAAGGAATACTCGGTTATCTTATTATTTTGCTTATAGATTTTTGCAGGAAATATATAATTCAAATAATCAAAAAATCATCAACCTGAAACAGAAAGTGGTCCAACTGGAAGCAAAGTGTCAGGAACCTTGTCAAGATACAGTGAAAATACATGATACAACTGGGAAAGGTAAGTGAAAGTTTTATATTGGATTAAGTTCATCAAAGCAAATATAAAAAGTAAAGGAGATTGTATGTATTGGAATGTATACAAATACATTGGAAAATGTCTAGCTATTAAATCTAAACAGTCTGCTTAGACTTTTCTTGAGTAGCTAAAAAAAAAATACTTTAAAGGAATAATCACGTGAGAAGTAAGAAAATACTTCTCAGGAAGTGAATAGTTTACAACAAGTTAAAAATGTCATTTTCAAGGCTGGCACAGTCTTACCTGGATTTCAAACCACCACAAACATTTCTTCTTTTTCAGATTGTCAAGACATTGCCAATAAGGGGGCCAGAGAGAGTGGGCTTTACTTTATCAAACCTCTGAAAGCTAAGCAGCAGTTCTTAGTATACTGTGAAATTGATGGGTCTGGAAATGGATGGACTGTGTTTCAGAAGGTATTTTTTCCCACAACAAATGTATTTAATAGACACCTAATTGTTCTGCTATATGCCCGATACGTTTCCAAGCACCTTGTGAACATTAACTCAATTAACACTCACAACTTCCCTTTGCGGTAGTTTTTGCCTTCTTATCGCTATTTACGGAGGAGGAAACAGGCACAAGAGGCTGAGTATCAATAACTTGCCCAAAGTCACATAACTAATAAGTAACAGTAAGGATATAGTCTGGTTTCAGTCTGTGCTGTGACTCTCTACTATGCTGGCCCTGCTGTTGTAGATTCATGATGGCACATAATCACAATATCATAGTGACAAAGAACTTGAAGAGACCTCTCTTGACAGGTACATCAAGACCTAGGGCTGCCCATCACAAGAAGATGATGTCACCCAGAGGATACACTGAGGCTGTTCCAAGATCAGGACCCTCTATTGCCTTTGCCAGCTCCAGGCACCCACTGCAAATCCTCTTGCATTGTTTACCTTTGACCACTGTTACAACTAATCCTGCAGGGGGCACTCAGAGCCAGTGAGTGATGGGAGCTCTGGCTGGTAGACACAGATTGAGCAATAGGTTGATCTTTCTGCCATCAGTACAAGAATCAGCAATATCAAGCTGGTGTTCTGGAGTCTTCTAGGAGTCTTTTTAAGACGACTAGTTTTGGGCTTCCCTGGTGGCGCAGTGGTTGAGAGTCCGCCTGCCGATGCAGGGGACACGGGGTCGTGTCCCGGTCCGCGGAGAGGGTGGGCCCGTGAGCCATGGCCGCTGAGCCTGCGCGTCCGGAGCCTGCGCAATGGGAGAGGCCACAACAGTGAGCGGCCCGCGTACGGCCAAAAAAACCACAAACTACTAGTTCTATAACTACTAGTAGTTATAGTAGTTAAAACTACTACTAGTAGTTTTAAAACTACTAGTTTATAATTTATCATGTGCCAGTCGCTCTTTTAAGTACTTTTACATTCTCTGGTGTAATCCCTGCAACAACCCTAAGAAGTAAGCGTCATTATTGCTACTTGATAGGTGAGAAAACTGAAGCAGCTAGCCCAGGGTCACTTAGTAAATGATGAAATCAGACCCTCCATATTTTGGACAAAATGTTTATAATTTTTTTGTGTGTGCACTGATAATCCACTCTCTCCTTTTGCCCATACAATTGTGTAATTAGAGGCTTGATGGCAGTGTGGATTTCAAGAAAAACTGGATTCAATATAAAGAAGGGTTTGGACATCTGTCTCCTACTGGAAACACAGAATTTTGGCTGGGAAATGAGAAGATTCATTTGATAAGCACACAGTCTACCATCCCATATGTATTAAGAGTGCAGTTGGAGGATTGGAATGGCAGAACCAGGTACTATTAGAAAAGACTTTTAACTTTTTGCCGTAGAGACATTCTGGAGTATGCACTTTCCAGCTCTCAACAGAACAGTGGGGAAGACAGTCTGACAGATGAGAAGAGCACATCCAACTATGTTCCCCAGAAGTCAGTTTGATTCTTGGGCAGTCCAAGTTGCTAGGTCCTATTTAGGCAGGATCTAAGTGTTCTGGTACAATCCACTTACCCTGGAACCATACAAAATAATAGCTAGTATTTCCTGAGCATTTAATATGTACCATAAATTGAACATGAAATTATAATTTAATCTAATCCAAATAACTGTTTCAAGAGGCAGGAACTACTATTAATCCCATTTTACAGATTAACATTTCCACGGTCGCATCGTTGGTATAGGGTAAAGGATGGATTTAAACTTAGATAGGTTAACTCTACAACCCATCCTCTTAGTGATTATCCTTGTTGAAGAGTGAATCTAGCTTTTTCAGATTTCCCAGCGCTTTAATGATCATTCAGTCAGTCAAATCCAGAGCTACTTTAAAATGAAACCAGCTGGCTTCTTTGGTGAGCTAGAGCTGCCTGGGCACTTTGAGTGTTGTATGCCTAATTAAAATTAAAAACAATATCCAACCCTCTTGTTACGTCTATGGCATGATGAAATATAGTCTGTGCCCAAATACGTATTTTTACTTTTTAAAGTTTTTAACCAGAAAGTATAATACCATAGTCAGTAGACCTCCTATGAGAACATCTCCTATATCCCAAGTCCTAGAGATCAGGGAAGCTAAATGTTTTCTGGAAATCTCTGTTCATGCACCAAAGCCCATTCTTCCCTGAACTCCATAGAATTCTGGCCCTCATTCACAACTTTTTTTCCAGGGGAGAATCTCTCTCTGATCCTATAGCTCATGTTTTGTGGGCCATACAGGGAACTTCTTTTTTGTGATGCTTGAGGAAACCCTCCTTCTTGTCACTGCCACACTGCCTTGAGAAAGGAAAACCCCTTTAGGACTTCACACTTTAGATGGTATGAGTGGCTAATGGAACTGTAGCTCCTTCAAGTTTGCTGCATTGTTTGTCACTCACTGTCAGATAATGAATGTGGTTTATGAGAACTGTGTGTACATGCTACATACTGAGATAAAAGTGGAAAATATGAAATTAGTCAGGTTCATCCACATATCTGGATTGGATATTAGGATCTTATAGGCAAAAAGCATTCAGATGGCTGAAATGTTTAGTCTTCCTGGGACTAGAAGCCTTCCTTGAAGTCTTCTAGACCCATCCTGAGTGGTGTGGGTTCCCACATCCATTTTCCCTTGCCAGATTTGCAGAAAATTTTATTCAATGAGCACATTTCAGATTAAGAAGCAAAGTTAAAAATTCCAAACAATTGTCCTATGAAAGAGAGAACTTCTGAGATGCCTTCTGAGGCTCAGGGTCTAAGGTCTCTATTCCCTTCTTTGTAGTACTGCAGACTATGCTACGTTCAGGGTGACAGGTGAAAATGACAAATACCGCATGACATATGCCTACTTTATTGGTGGAGATGCTGGAGATGCATTTGATGGCTACGATTTTGGCGAGGATACTAGTGACAAGTTTTTCACATCCCACAATGGCATGCAGTTCAGTACCTGGGACAATGACAACGATAAGTTTGAAGGCAACTGCGCTGAACAGGATGGATCTGGTTGGTGGATGAACAAATGTCATGCTGGCCACCTCAATGGAATTTATTACCAAGGTATGCCTTTCTTCCTTAGATGCATGAATTTGTGCATAGTCTATATTTTTATAAAAGGTAATAAATAAATATAAGGAAATGAATAAAGATATTGAGAGCTTATTATATAGTTCTTTATTTTAAACCAGAATTGAATACTGCTAGCTTATACCTGAAATTGGTCCTTCTACAAGAAATCCAACTGCTGCAAACTATGCAGTGGTATTCATCGTGCCTCCATCAGAGTTGATACTTTGGGTTATGGTGTCTCCTCTAGGCTTACCATATATATGATCTGGATGGACTAACATTACCATGTTTATGCTTGTTAACACAGTAGCTTGGTTCAGCTTCCCATGAGCTATGTGTCAGATAGATCCAGTAAGCAGTGAGTAGGTGTCTGGAGGAATTAAGCAAAGAGCAGGGATGTATTGGTGAGGGCAGATGTCTATGAAAGCTTAAGAGGAGAAGAGTCCAGCCTGAGGAGTGTAGACACTTATTTTAGGACAAGGGGAGGGCAAGCTATAGTTTGCTCTAAGACTGGAGTAGTTCTGAGCACTGGTTTTACTTACTGACAAACTATTGTAACTACCCAACAGGTATGCATGGAGAAATCCTCATCCATTAAAATGAGCAATCTTCCCTCCTTAGGGCACTGTCCTAGCCAAGAGGTGACTTGGAATCCTCTTAAAAACTACTTAAACTTACCTTTTGGTTTTCACAATGTTTTCTTTTGAAACCTAACTTAGCTTTGCACCAACAAACCATGTAATTAGAAGAAGCTCTCAGGGAAGGTGCCTGACCCATATGGTCCAGAGTAGCCGTGTTGATAGCTTGTGGTACCCTCCAGTACTAGACTCTGACAATCCCTTACAAAATCACAGGAGATCTAGTGTCCAGGAACGAGGTGAAAGCACTTCAGCCTGGCCTCCACTTTATAATGCAGATGTAAAATAACATTCCAGAACTGAGCTCCTCGTATTTTCCAGTAAAATTGTGTTTTTCAGATGACCTGAGATCATCTGATGAGGAATTATGACCTGTTTTCAGAAAGGTGGTCCATCATAGCTGAATCCAGGATGGCTAAACTTAGGGAGAGAGACCAATTGGGGAAATTTGGGGCTCTAAGCCTGTTAGCAGTGAATACATTTAAAGTATGGATGTGACCAGAAAGCACAGCACAGCTGTAAGAGTTTGTTTAATAATAAGTTTATGTCAATTGTAAATGGAGATTTTAGGAGTCTTTAAGGATATTTTCAGCAAGTAGATAACACTATAAAATCTGATGTAAATGGCAATGGACTTCATAATAGACAGTTCTTTATAGACTTTCTGAGGGGAAGAGATTCAAGAGCAGTGATATGTGCATCTACAATTTGTTTTAGGTGGCACTTACTCAAAAACATCTACTACTAATGGTTATGATAATGGCATTATTTGGGCCACTTGGAAATCCCGGTGGTATTCAATGAAGAAAACCACCATGAAATTAATCCCATATAACAGAATCGCCATTGGAGAAGGACAGCAACACCACCTTGGGGGAGCCAAACAGGTCGGACCAGAACATCATGTTGAAATAGAATATGACTAAGTCATTTTACCCTGGGGATTAGATGTTCATTTCTATTAACCCACAAAGTTTCAGAAACTTTTATGAAATTTTCTTCCCATTTTCTCTTACTGTATTTATTAATTTTAAGTCTTTTATTAAGAATAGTTAGACTTGAATGACAATTAAAACTCACTTTGGACTGTATTCCCAAATGACTGAATGCAGAATTATTTAAATTTTGTTTATTTAATGAGATAATAATATTTTAGCTTATTTCCTGAAGATGTAATAAAATCATTGTGATAGTTTGCATTTTAATGATCACACGTCATTGTGTGTTGGTGATTTTTAAAATTATTTCTTACATAGTTTAGTATATGCTAATATAATAGGAGCAAACTCTAGCATTTCAAATGACTAAGTATTTTTTCCATATTTATTACCCCTAAATCATTCATATTTAATTATTCTTTTTAAATGGAGATAATTATATCTTTTTAATATATTTTTTGTTTTGGTCATAGGCTGGAGACGTATAAAAGACCATTTCAAAAGTGATTTACTTATGAAATGACTCTATCTAAAAAGAAAAATATAGTATTTTTCCTATGGGACAATGGACTTGCAAAGCCTCACTTCATTTTAAGAGTAATAAGAACCCATGCTGAAAACTCCACTAACAGTTTTATGCTGGTTGTAATTTATCTATACACCATTTCAATAAACATTTTGTTTCCTAAGACTAGATACATGGTACATTTTATTGACCATTAAAAGCCATCACTTTCCTTCAATTTAATATTTACAGTTGGACAATCATCAGTAGTTGCTCAGTGCTCACTTTATGCTAAACATTGTACCTGACTCTTGGGAAGTTATGAAGGAAATAGAAATCATGGCTTTTGCCTTCTAGGGGTTATAAGACAAATACAGAAAAATACAGTAACCCAAAATGACAAAATTTGATATAAAAACATAAACACATGTCACAATCACATAACTCAGGTTCATAGTACCCCAGTGCAGCTGGAGACATAAGGCTGTTTGGGGATTCTCCCAGTAAATCCTTTTAGCTCTGGGCTCCTGTGGCCATATGTGGGCACTTGGAGAGGGTTATAACTCAGAACAGAGAGATCCAGGGAACAGTCTGCTCAGCCCCTCACTGCTGAATAAGTTGAGCAGAATGAAGCCATTATTGCAGTAGCCAGAGATCAGGAATCGCTAACTTTCTGTAAGGAATAGCTGCATTTACATTAGTTGGCATAAGGCTGAACATGAAAAGTAATTGACTTATTTTATGGGGTCATGGGGGGAGGTCTGGTTGTTCTGAAGTCCTGAGCATTGGCTTTGGATTCTCTTCCTTTTCACAATTTCTTTCCTAATTCTTTCGCTTCCTTGTTCTCATAAGTCCTGATTTTAAAAGCATCCTATTGAGGAGATAAAAACCAGTTAAGTAAACTTCTAGGTATACAGCCAAATACTTGTGAGGCTTTGGGAAAATAGGAACATTGATTCATTGTCTGTAGCACTCATTCATTCATGTATGCATGAGGCATCCATTCAACTAACATTTATTGACTTCCTTCATTGTACTAGCCCCTGTGCTGGGTATATAGCACATAGTAGCATCCTCCTTTCTCCCAGTACTGTTCTATTCCGTCCAGTTCTCAAGTTCCAAAAAACCAGCAATAAGTCTTCCTTATTCCTCCCTCCCCATATCCTCAAGCCTGTCAAATCCACCTCCTAAATATTTATTATATTCATTTCTTTCTCTATGCCAACTGCCACCGTTCTAGTTGGGATATATATCTCTTGCCAGGATAATGGCAAATGCCTCCTTCCTGTTTTCCATCTTGCTTCCAGCCTTACCTGTTCCCACCTCATCATGCTCCAAACCGCTTCTAAATTCAGAATGCATATAGTCTACCCTTTGAGAATCTATAAAATCCTTTGGGTGAGCAATTTGGTCATAGACAGGACGAGTTATGTAAATATTCATAAGTTTAAATGCAATAATATCACTCTAGTGATTTATCCCAAGAAAATTATTTTTGAAAAAGAAAATAGCTCTTTATAGAAATATAGATAATATTTAAATATTAAATAAATATTTAATTACAGTGGGAAATTTAGAAAATATTTAACAGTGGAAAAATGCACAAGCAAGGTGGTTTATTAGTACAATGGAAGAGAATGCAATGATTACATAATAAGTATAATATCTCTGTATGAGCATAGAGACATTTACTAAATAATATGTGAAATTTTAAGATGAAAAACAATTCTACAATAAGTATGTAAAAGTATATATGCATATATTTTTGAACAAAATGTAATCTTAACATGCATGCATTATTTGTATGTATTTGTTTTCCCCAATCGATTTATAAAATTTAATAAAAATACTAAACAAAATAAATATAAACAAGTCCAAAAGTTTCTTATTTTTCCCATGATCACTTTTCCAATGCTTCTTCTGAAATATCATTATGACATTCTTTCATAAACATTTTGGAGGCCCCTGTTTTTGAGTGTCCAGAGTACATATATGGTCTGCATGCTGGGTAATTCAGGATTGATTAGTGGGAAGGGGCTTCTAACTTTCTCCTTCTATACCTCTGCATTGTTTGATTTGTTATAATGAGTACGTTGTTAGTTTTGTAGTTAATTTAAAACCCAATTAGGTAGAGATAAAAAGGTGAATTTCAAATTTTTACTTCTTTCGTTATTAATATTCAATGGTGAACATTGAAGGGTTGTAGCTTAAGAAATGAAGCAAGATATGTACTTCCACACTCAATTGGATCATGTCTCCACAAATAAAATAGAAATGAAAGGATTATCTTGACAAATCAACTTTTAAAAATTTACTTTTAAGTGAAACAAAGAGTTTGGAGCCTCCTAGAGACAGATTACTTTTCTGCACAGCTCAAATCACAGATAACTAATACCCAACCCTTCCCTTCACTTCCTGGGCACGCAAAACTCAGGTCACTGCAAAATAGGACGGCTAAGTACAAAACAGATGTGCATGGTCACACACTTTGAAAAACCCACAGAAGGAAGTTTCCAAAAATAAGGGTACTGGTACAGATGCACCTATACTATGACTTCAGGTCATGAACTACAGGGCAGAGTTCTTTAATCAGCAGACAGGAACAGTCATTTATTGGACAACATCAAGATTTTTAAATATACCTCTGAAGTGCTATAGCTTTTTCTCAATTCTTTGTTATGTTTAGTAGTTTGGTTTTAAAGATCATGTTTCAGATTTGTGGGTAGGCTGAAAGTGAGTGGGAAGTGAAAACATGTAAGTATAGACAGCATATTTGAGAACTTACAAGGTCTAAAGTTCTTAACTCTGAAGAGTATAAACTAAGCCAAGTTATACATAGTAGGTATCTTTGTAGATATAAATTCAGGTGATTGGAGTGAAAAACAAAATACACATTTAACCCTGGGGAAAATTAATCTACTGAAGATTTCTCATCAGTTTGATGTAGCTCAAAAAGATGGGGAAAAAAAGAGTTAAAGATAGTAAGATGGGTTAAAGTAGATGGAAAATACCAAGTTGATGATAAAGAGACCAAGAGTGTGGGAAAAACTGTTTCATATACCTTTCCCGTGTGTGTGTGTGTGTGTGTGTGTGTGTGTGTGAGTGTGTGTCCCCCAGAGACAGAAGTTAAATTAGTCATACTTCTGGCACACCATTCACATCCATATGTGCTGGGCCACTCTGATTCTTCCCTTTAATCCCTTAATAATCAACCATTGTAGTAGATTTGATGCATGTTTATTTGTACATATTCTTATAAATCATGGGTTGTTTGTGCTATGTATTTTTAAATTATATAAATGGCATCGTGCTATACATCAGTATTTCTCAGAATGCTGATCCACAAATTTTTTGTTAGTCAGCATTATAAGTAAAAAAATTGAGAATTAACAGGTAGAAACATTTTTCCTATATTGTGTATGTGATGATTGTATTTATTCAAATGTAATTATATGTCTTTGGAATCTAATAATAAAAAAATTGGCCTATATTTTTTCTTTTTTACATTTTATTTTACTAGAAATTATTTTTATTGCATTTTATAAGCCAATAGGTCTGTGACTGATTAGAAATTTAATAAAACTGGTCGTTTAGAACAAACACTTTGAGAAACACTACTAAGGTCTTCATTGTATTTATTACTTTTTCCATTCAGCACCATTAAGATCTACCCACAATCTGAGTATTTTGTAACTTCCTGTGATCTCCTTTTGAACTGAAGACTTAAAAAGTGAATATAATTTGGTTCCAAAGCTTGTGCTTTTTAAAACTGTATTTTTAATTAACATCTAAGTTCATTTCATTATGGTCAAAGAACATAATTTTGATGATACTGATTCTTGAGAGACAGTTCAAAAATTACTTTGGGACATAGGAATTATCAGAGAATTAATTGGCTCCATAAAATATACATAAATCATAACCACTCTCCAATAATGATCTGCATCCAATAAGAGTATTAATATATTTTTTTCCTTTAAGAAGGAAAATGAACTAAAGGTAGATAGTGATTGGCCTTGTAAACATGAGCTTTGGCCCAAATGGCCTTGTAGCCATGGCCCGTTATGAGCATCGATAATAGGTTTGACCACTGACTTGTAGAACACACCTTTGTTGCAGGTTTGAAAGCCTTTTGGGAAGGCTAGCTGGTGAAATTTCAAGCTCTTGTTCATCTCAGTTTCATTGGGAAATATTTGAAAGTCCAAATGGATAAATTCAGGTCATGACAGTTAATCAGATCTTCAACTGGCTCAAAACTGTCTTTTCCAAATCCCAAATCCAGTATTCTTGACCCTCTCTCCCATTTCCCAGATCTTCACCCAGGTTTGCTTCTGCTGTTAACTTAAAAGCATGAAGTAACCTGAGGTAGATGGGAATCCTTCCTAAATAAATCTGAATGTTGACTCTCCCTAAATAAACAGAGTAGGGCAGATTCCATTCTGTGATGAAAGTGGCCTCAGGGACAAATAGGTAAAGTGTGACTTTTAGAAAAAAAAATCATCTAACATTTAAGAGACCTTGGACTGGAAATGTTTTCCTTCCTAAATCGCTCTTTTTATATCACAAAGCTGTGGGAAGGGTCAAATGAGATTACATGTGAAATTTCTCCAGAGACAAAAACAAAACTGAATTGTTTTTTGCTGTTAAGATTGGTATTGCTGCATGAGATTTGAATCTAATGTCAGTTAAGTTTGGAAACATCATTTTAAAACTTTAATTTTTTGGCTTTTATATTTTAATAAATTTTAAATTTCAGAATACATTTTAATTTGCAGAAAAGAAGATACAGAGAGTTCCCTACCCCTGTCACCCAGTTTCTCTAATGTTAACATCTGACATTACCATGGCTCATTTGTCAAAACTTAAGAAACCAACCCCAGTAGTCACTCTTTTCTAACTTCCATGCTTTATACAGATTTCATCAGTTTTTACACTAATGTCCTTTTTCTGTTCCAGGATCCCATCCAGGATACATTACATTTAGTTGTCATATTTCCTTAGTCAGCTTTGGTAAAAATTTCTTAGTCTTTCCCTGTTGTTCATGAACTTGACTGTTTAGAGTATATTCTGGTGGACTGGTCAAGTATGTGTAAAATGTCCCTCACTTTGGGTTTCTGCTCTGTTATGCTCAATAACTTTTTGTTGAATTTTATCTAAGCAAAATTTTACCAAAATGCCTTCTTTAAATTGCCTTGGTTTTACTATAGAATGGTCTGTTAAAAATAGGTTTCAAGAAGAATCACAGAGAATTAAATGGATCTTGATAATTAAATTACCCCATAATTTTCATATAATTCCTTGCTGTGGAAAGTCTAAATACCTCACAGATACTATTTCCCCAGGTCTCAATGCATCCCTATTTAAATAAATACCAACTGATAGATCATGTTTGCTAACCTTTAATAGAAGAACCACAATGAAATCGGCAGTGCGCCAAATTAAATGGATTTAAGCTGTATGATGGTGGAATGGATTCATGTTGTTGATATTAATACATCACTTGATTATTCATCTGCATAATGGTTTTACATTTCAAAAAAGGATTTATACTTTAATACACATTCAACAAAGAATTTGATAATTCCAGTAAAATTTAGTAAAGCACATAAGTAAAATTGATCTATCTTGAAAAATGAATTATTTAATTGATAATGCAGTTAAAAAACAAAGGAAGTAAAGCGGTGGCAAAAACTCAGGGACGTCACCTTCACCTCTCTTTCTCTCATACACACTCATCACACATACATACATACATCACACACACACATAAAGACTTAGTGGAAACTTGATTAAAAGTGCTTAAGTAGGGGCTTCCCTGGTGGCGCAGTGGTTGAGAGTCTGCCTGTCGATGCAGGG
Organism: Aethalodelphis obliquidens; assembly: GCF_003676395.1. Taxonomy (NCBI): domain Eukaryota; kingdom Metazoa; phylum Chordata; class Mammalia; order Artiodactyla; family Delphinidae; genus Aethalodelphis; species Aethalodelphis obliquidens. The sequence continues at coordinate 32,882,250 of NW_020837961.1, read as the reverse complement.
GACACGGGTTCGTGCCCAGGTCCGGAAAGATCCCACATGCTGCGGAGCTGCTGGGCCCGTGAGCCATGGCCGCTGAGCCTGCGCGTCCGGAGCCTGTGCTCCGCAACGGGAGAGGCCACAACAGTGAGAGGCCCGCGTATCGCAAAAAAAAAAAAAAAGTGCTTAAGTAAAAGACCATGAAAATCATGCATAAAAACAAAATAGAGGATGATCATTCTATTGTTGGAACATTACAGAATTTAATTCCAAAAATGTTAAAAAATTATTCAATTAAAAGGCTACTCGTCCTGGAACAGTTTAATTACAAGAAATAAAGTAGATTTCTTTCCTGAATAAAGAGATTAAAGAGAAATGCAGTGTGATAGAATCAGGAACCATCAAGAAAAACTCTTTTATTCCTTCCTCATTTTCATAAGTGTAGTTCAGAATTATTTCTGTGTATTTAAGGAAATTCCCAACTTCTTTCTACAGCTATAACTTCCAGGAAAACCATCTGCAGTCAGAGTACTGATGAGTTCTGAAAGTAAAAGTCCCATTAGTTCCTCTCAGATCAATCATCATACTATCCCATTCACCTTTCACAGTAAGCAGATTGGTTAAAAACAAATTTCTGTAATACTCTTGAAATGCAGGAGACAAGGAGAGAAAATAATATACACAAAGCTAAGGAGCCTTGCCAGTGTTTTCCAGTAAATCCTTTATAGATCTGTCACTGCTGTCCAAACTTGAGGCAGAGGCCCTGAAAGAGTAGTATACGTGCCAGAACCTCCTATATATTTATAATTCAGGCATTTCAAAATTTAGAAATTAATTCTGGTACTTTCCAGTTGTACACTTAATATTATTTTAACAAAATATTTCCTGTCAAGGTACCATTATCTTCTTGTTATTAGGAGAATAATAAATTTATAGATTCATACAGATTTTTATGCTAAAAGACTTACAATTAGTATTTTTTCAAAAGCATCTTTCATTGTTAGGCTTGAATTAAATCTGATAATTTAAGGAACATTTTACACAAAATGTGACAGAAAACAATGCAGAAACAATATTTCAGCCTCTACTCTGTGCTCTAAAAGTACTTTGAACTTACCTCATGGAATTTTTTTCATTGTTTTATATCAGATTAAACCATATGAAATTGCAGACATTCATCATTTTGATCTACAAAAATGGCAATTTTATATGGTTTAACTTCTTAGCTGCACATGTATTTATTTGCTCCCCAATTGTAAGCAACTTGAATGTACAAGTCTATACATTATTTGCCTTTCTATCTCAAGAACACGGCATGCAAGGCTGACAAATAGTAGACATACAATAAATGTTTGTTATAGTCAAACGAATGAATAAGTGAACTGTCCTCAGAATTCAGTACATTTAAAATAAATTGGTAAAGAAAGGGATGTTCTTTTACTTTCCTGGGATGTAGCTCCCCAGAAGGACAAATACCCCATTCAAAAGAAAGCTGAGGATTGTTTTATTTTGTTTTGCATGTATTTTATTGTTTTTGGTTTTTTTTTTTTTTTGCGGTATGTGGGCTTCTCACTGTTGTGGCCTCTCCCGTTGCGGAGCTCAGGCTCCAGGCGCGCAGGCTCAGCGGCCATGGCTCACGGGCCCAGCCACTCCACGGCATGTGGGATCTTCCCGGACCGGGGCACGAACCCGTGTCCCCTGCATCGGCAGGCGGACTCTCAACCACTGCGCCACCAGGGAAGCCCTATTTTGCTTGTATTTTAAAGTTATGCTTACACAGTGGCAAATATTTAAATGACTGGATCTGTATTTTACTCTCATGTATAAATGTTGGTGTGTAGATACAGTTTAAAAGTGAAACATAATTACAGCTATAGAATTTCTATTCTTTTTACATACATTATACATCATACAAATAAAATCTATTCCAGTGCTGCCTGATGTGATGGCATAACAAATATGTGAATCCCTGAGTTTAAATACTTATAATTTGTGAGAAATTATATTAATTTCAAAGGATAAATGAATGAAACATTCCTCTCATTAGAGCTAAGGAAAATAGGATATAGTCATCTGTGGGAAAAATGCAATACACAGTGGTTTTGGTCTAAGAAACTGGAAATTTCTTAATTTTTTCCCACTTTTACACTTGTAAAGTTATCCTTATTGTCACATGCTTTTAAACAATGATACTCCTATATATTGTACAACACAGGAATATAGCCAATATTTTATAATAAGTGTAAATGAACTATAATCTTTAAAAATTGTGAATCACTATGTTGTATACCTGAAACTTATATAATATTGTTCATCAACTATACCTCAATAAAAAAATGATATTCCTTGCATTATTTGTTGCCTATTCACCTGCATGGCTTTCTGTCTAAACAAAACCTACTTCTCCATAGCTGATAATAAGGCTTGCTTGTGAGGTAAAGAGCCCAGCCTGGTGCTCATTCCTGCAGTGCTGGGCCCAAAGAGAGCCCCAAAGCTGCCTGGTTAGGGAATTGTGGCACTGGAGAGATAACATAGGAACTTTTTATTTAGGAACATTGGAACATTCTAGGAGCCATTTCTGGAGCTTGTAATGTGTATGTCGAACATGTTACATAGTGTCACATTTTATGTAATCCTCACAACACTTCAAGATAAATATTGTCATTTCTACACTGCAAGATAATTATTGTCATCTCTATCTTACAGATAAACAAGCTGGTTCAGAGAATTTTATTTGTCCATGTCACTCAGCTGGTATGCAGATCTCACTCTCTACAAAGCCCACTGTCCTTCCACCACACTGTGCTGCCACTGTTACAGCCTTCCATCACTCCAACAAATACTTACTGGTACTTACCCTATGCCTGGCATTGTACTAGACAATGTACCTCGGCTTCAGGAAACTTAGTGTGGAAGAGACAAAAAATAAACAAATAACTTTCCCATATATACTGTCCAATAGTGATAAAGTAAAATGAGTGAAAACCAACTCAGGTTGGGTGGTCAAAGGAAGCATTTCTGAAGAGGTGCTATCTGAGCAGAGCCCTGGATGAAGTAAGGGAGTGAGACACGCAGATACTTGAAGGAGCCATGGAACAGCAAGGATGGTGCCACAGGTGGTACCTTGGAAAAGCCCAGACATGGCACCAGAGTGCTGGCATTCAGTCACACTGGTTTCTGTTAACTTACTTTCAATCAGATTATGTCCAGCCAAGTCAACTGAAACTCACCAGATTACTGTCTGGGAACTTCTTCCATATACCATGTTTACCCCTAAGAAAGGCACTTCTTGTGGGCAGAGGAAAACATCTGGGGAAGTCAGTCTCGGATCCTATACATTCCTGGCATTTCGCTAGTTCAACCACTGTGGACAAGTGTAACCCAGCTTTCCATGGAGTCATTGCCCTTCATAACCTGGATAAGACTCTAGGGTTCTCTCTGAGCCCTGAAGCTGCTTCAAAAAAGCCACATCAGAGGTGAGCTTGATCAGACAAAGAACCTTCCATGGAGCAAGCAGTGTAGGAGGGTGCTGCCTTGTACCAGGGCTCTCACCCATTTACAGCAAGCTTCACATGCCCGCAGAGCCTGTGACAGGGCTCAATTTCACAACAGTGGAACCCGCTCATGCTTTCTTGCTCAATGAAGCCCCACACCTTTTGGGGAGAATATAAAGACCATTAAAACATGTCAGTTCTCAAGTTTATGATCTAGTGGAAGAGATGGACAATGTTCCTGCAGTAATAAATGTCCTGAGTGGTACATGGTCTAAGGAAATATGAAAGAACAAGAGATTGCTTTCAATTGGAGACATGAAATCAGGTACTATGTAAAGTGTCCAACAAAGTCCCCAGCACTTAGTAAACACTCGATAAATTTTGGCTGTTATACTATGATCAGGATTGGCTTCACATAGGAAGCAACATTTGAGACAAGGTAGGATTGGCAGTCATATTACAGGATGCCCAGTTAAATATGCATTTCAGATAAACAACAGCAACACATTTTTAGTATGAATACGTCTGAATATTGCATGGGACAAACTTACACTAAAATATATTTGCTGTTTATCTGACGTTCAAATTTAACTAGGCATCCTGGTTTTTTATTTGCTAAATCTGACAACTCTTAGACAAGAAAATTTGATATGGAGATGAAAATCGGGGAAAATAAATTAACATGTCCAAAGGTACAGAAACTGGAAAGAAATAATAATTGTTATTGGAGAACATAAAGTGCCATGAAAATACTATTTCCTTCCAGTTTCTGTACCTTTGGATATGTGGCAATCTGAGGGCTTTACAAGGATTAACTCATTTATTCTTCATAAAAACATGTGTGATAGGTTATTACTATCCCCACTTTAAAAATGAGGAATCTGGGGTATAAAGAAGTAAAGTAATTTGTCCAAAAGCGGAGCTGGGAAATGGTGTAGCTGGAAGTATGAACCTAGAATGGTTGGCTCCAGGGGCTGCTTGTTTTAACCATTCTGGATAGAGGAAGCTTATCGAAGGCCTTCAGGATCAGCTCATCACCACAGTCAGTCAAAAGTCAGATCAACCAACCATAATTCCTGCATAAAGTGAAATCTCAGTTGTTAGATCTCTGCTGGTGGGCTACAGCTAGCCTGCCTCCACCACCCTCTATATTCTTTCAAGTACTCGAGTAGAGATAGGTCCTCCCATGTTCCCCTTTGCATTCCCAAAGTCACCCTGTTCCTGGAATGTGGGATCTTCCACGAACTGGGCTACCTTTGCAACAGCTTATCTGAAGCAAACAAGCTTAGGGAATTGAGCAAGAACTTCTGGGACACCAACTTTACAGAAGGAGCAAGGGATGCAGGGTGCATGTTGACTGTGTCAACGGGACAAAGATAATGATTAATCAGACCTCCTGCAGACTTAAATGGGATGGAAACTCGGTGTGGAGGCAGTCCTCCTTTCTCTCAGCTGGAGTGCTCCTCTTGAGCCAGCCCCACCCACGGCAGAGATGGATTCTGTGAGGGTCCTCTTCCTGGTCCTGAGTGTGATGGGCGCAGTTCAGGTATGGCCTTCTTTATTTCCTCTTCTCTTTCTCTCTGGTGTTTATTCCACAAAGAGCTTGCAGGTCTGAGTCAGCCATGTGTACGTCCTCACACACTGTTAGCTTTATAAGCTGTAGCCAGTGGAGGCAAGTCCCTAGATGGGCTTGACACCTCAAGAATACAGGGTAATATCACCCTCAGAGGGAGACTTAGTGGGACCAAAGTGTAAAAATTCACAGGGGAATCTTCGACACCTATAGCTTGGTCTTACATTGGATTTTTTCAAAGAGAAGAAATTTTTGCCATCTTTGTTGCTGTAAAGCCTTGGGATTGCTAGTTAACAGAACAGATCATTCTTATGATAAGAGTTTTTAACCTAGTTATTATTTTATTGCTATTTGTCCATAATAAGCAGAACAGTGGTTTAATGTAGCTTTTCTGAAAGGTTGTTTTTGTGTTTCTTTAAGACAAATAAAAAGCAAATTAGTTATTTTTGAAAACATATTACATAGCAAAATTGGAAGAGATTAATTGATAGGCAATACGTTTTTTGGAGGCAATTGTATTCTTTTAAGATAATTACAAATATTGCAATAATTCCTAAAGTTTGACTCCAGAGACCTATGCAAAAGAAGAGAAACTTCATTCAACAAGATTTTTCAACTTCTATCTTATAAAAACATGGTAAATATGTTCCAAAATCTCAGTTACTTCCAGACTGTGAATTATTCTGTTTTATTTCTTTTCCTTTATTGCTCATAAACCCTAATACCAGAGCAGAAGAAACTAAAGAGTGTTTCTAACATAATTTTCTCCCTTATACAAATAATAAGTAAACATTTTTATGGGAAACAAGACTAACATCATTTGTTAAGGTTATACTTTGCATAATGCATGTTTCATTTATTTCTCCCTTATTGGTATAAATATTTAATTTTTGCCTGTTTTTACACTTTTTCCAATGTATGTTTGAATTTATGATTTTATTTCTTAGATGAAAAGATTGTACTTGTTCACTTAAATAAGTTGTTCTTGATTGCTTGAGTTAATATTACTATTATTGGGGTATTTTTTTGAATGAGACAGAAAATGTTAACTAATTATAAGAATAAACTACTGAGATTGATGGTCATAAAAATCGTTGTAACTTGGTGGTACAAAATAAAAATAGCTAAAACCTAAAACCAACATTGATTTCTTAGGATATAACATCTTGTTGGAAGAATATCTATATATCTTATTTCACTTGATCACAACAGAAATTTTTCTCTAAAATCTGTATTTCTAATTATAAGGTGTTCCAAAAAAAGTATCTTTCATGGACCTTTTTATATTTTTTTGCTCTCAGTGTTCTTTTTTTCATTTCAAATAAAAATAAATTATTATGTGAGTAACCCAAAAAAGCATTTCTAAGTATGAATTGGCTACATTTGTGTCCTTGTATATACTTGCTCAAATTATAGACCCATAAGGTCATTGTGGTAGATACTTGAAGGAGAGACAGACCTTAAGCTAAGATGGTGTAGGTTTTTTTCCTACTAAAACAGAGTTAGAGGAGAAAGAACTGAGTTTTTCCATTATTTTTCTTTCTCCAGACATGAATGAAAATGTAAAGGCAGTTTTAACTAAGCTTGTTGATTCAAATAATTTTCCTTTTATAATGGATCCTTTAAAGCTCCTAACATTTATTAAATGCTTGTTTAGTGTAGAACACAGTTGAGATTTGTACACTCATCTCCTTTAATCTCACAACTCCACGAAATAGGCTTTAGGATTTTCATTCCAAAGATAAGAAACCTGAAACTTGCAGAGCCCCTTGGATCCCTTGCTGGGGATTTACAGGCATGCCAGCATCTCCTCCTTATCTGCTTAAAGACCTCTCTTTTGTGTGTTTATGAATCCTTAAAGGCGGCAGATCCCAGTGAAGGTGAATTTCTTGCTGAAGGAGGAGGTGTGCGTGGCCCAAGGCTCGTGGAAAAACAGCAGTCTGCCTGCAAAGAGTCGGACTGGCCCTTCTGCTCTGATGAAGACTGGGTGAGCCGTGGGCACAGGGAGTGGAGCAGGACGGTCCTTTGCTGTGCTGCTGGCAGCTCACACAGGCTGATGCTTTAGGTCACAAAAAACTTGTCCAGTGGGAAATAATCTAATAGCTTCTTACATATCAAATTAAAGAAGACAGATGGAAAGGAACTTAGTCCTGAGAGCACTGTTTATATTACCTCTGAGACTCTGGGTCATTGGTGGGATTAACAGATTGGATTTTAGTTGTACGTTCAGGCAAATACTAGGAACCTGAGTATTACGACCTCTGGATTTCATGGGTTCTAATTTATGGTTAAGTGGACCCCCATTCCAGAATTTCTTTAAGATCTCTGACTAGCCCTCTTAAACTACGTTTAGGTCAAGAGATGATCTGAAGAGACTGGGGAGGGGAGCAGTGGGGGCTCATAGAAACCTTCAAATTTATACTGGATCAGAGGGATAGACTCTTTTATTAATTTTATTTTTAAAAATTTTATTGAATATAGTTGATTTACAATGTTGTGTTAATTTCTAGTGTATAGCAAAGTGACTCAGTTTTTTTTATATATATATATATATTCTTTTTCATATCCTTTTCCATTATGGTTTATCCCAGGATATTGAATATAGTTCCCTGGGCTATATAGTAGGACCCTGCTGTTTATCCATCCTACATATACTAGTTTGCATCTGCTAATCCCAAACTCCCAATCCTCCCCCCGACCCTCCCTCCTGCTTGGCACCCATATGTCTGTTTCCAAGAGATAGACTCTTAATGTAATTTTTCCTCTTCATTCCAGAACTACAAATGCCCTTCTGGCTGCAGGATGAAAGGATTGATTGATGAAGTCAATCAAGATTTTACAAACAGAATAAATAAACTAAAAAATTCACTATTTGATTATCAGAAGAACAATAAGGACTCTAACACATTGACCAGGAACATAATCGATATTTTGAGAGGGGATTTTGCCAATTCTAAGAGTAAGTATTACAGTTAGTGCTTTGACTTTATAGCACACAACCAAAACAACAAAAATCAGAAGTAGATATGATGTCTCCTTATTACAACTGTGATTTTATTCCAAAGTACTTTATGCAGAAAAATATACCTTTATGATATCCCTGAATTTTAAGGAAGGGGCTTGTTTTTGTTATTTATATCATGTAAAGGAGGTTGGTTTAGAATTGCTTTAAGGTCACAAAGTAAGTCAGCATTTTGGACCAAAGACTAGAATTTAAGTGTGTTCTTTTTTAAGAGTATACATGGAAAATAAGATGAGCCCAAACTTTTGAGTAGATACTTCTGTTTCTGTCTAACAAAGGAGGAAACTGAGAGGTCAGGGGACTTTCTCAAAGGCCAAAGGCACAAAGCTATCATGTGGTGGGGCTGGGAGTGCAACCCACAGACTCCACCTAGCTTTTATGAAGTGTTTTGCTTTGTTTTGTTTTGTTTAATTTAAAATATAGAGCCATGTTGTCTCTTTCTCATAGGTCTAGGACTAAGTCTCATTAGGACTAGGAAACTCTGGACTCACTCTGGACATGGGCAGTGAGCTTAGTAAGGCCTCAGCTCCTGAAACCTTGCCTTTACTCTTTATATCCTTGGGAGGCACATGGCTAATTTAAAGTTGATGGTGCAAGAGCAACTGGCAAGCGCATGATCTTGTTGACCTAAAAAAAGCTTAGGAACAATTTCCAATCTATAACTGTGAAGAAAACCTTTTCAGTAAGAAAATCCAAGAATATATTCACGTCCCTTGATTAAGGATATAATGAAATAATTGGAATGTAATCAAACTGATTATTTTATCTCAATTATGCCTTTAAAATTTCAGAGTTCTTGTCTTCTGCATTTATTTGGATTACTAATAAGGCATCTTAAGTGATATCCATGGATGACTGAAGGATATTGTCCAAATATCAAACGCCTAATAGATTTAGAAATCCCAAATTAAATGTCCAAACTATTATAGAAGTAAAATGGGGAATATCCATAAGCAAATTTCCTTCTTTTGCTGGCTATTACAAGCAAATCACTCAGCAGCTACTTCAGTACCCATATTTGCTATTTCAGACAATGAAAATACATTTAGCCAAGTGTCAGAAGATCTGAGAAGCAGAATTGAGATCCTGAAGCGCAAAGTTATAGAACAAGTACAGCATATCCACCTTCTGCAGAAAAATGTCAGGGATCAGCTGATAGATATGAAACGACTGGAGGTGAGTAATTATGTGGCTCTGACCCCAGATTTCTTTGTTTTTGAATAGCAGGGAAAGGAAGGCAATAGTCATTCATTAAATGCCTACTCTATGTAAAGCATTGTGTTATAGCCATCATCTACCTACAAAGTAAGTATTATTTTCCCCACTCTACAGATGAAGAAAAAATCTCAGTGCTAGTAAGTAAAATTTCCAAGGGCACGTAAAATGGTAAAGTTCAAAAGCAAAAACTCAGTCCTTGCGTCTTATTCCAGCCCCTGCTTGTCCCCGACATCACTGTGTCTCTGAGTCTTCAGCCTCAGTCTCACAGAGGATCACATCATCAGTGTCTCCTTTCAGAGGGAATAGCACTTCACTCTTGATCTATTCTAAGATAAATCCAGATGCTCCTATTGCTTATCCTGACCAGCCTTAGAATTCCCAACCTCTCTTTCACTGAGGATACTACATAAATGAAGTATTGGTTGGTAGGTCTCCAAGTCAAAGAAATGAAACCAGTTTCCAAAAATTAAATTAACTACTAAGAACTCAATAGACCTAGTTTATTATAGCTACCTTTTTTCTTTATCTTCCCCTCCCCCTCTAGGTGGACATTGATATTAAGATCCGATCTTGCAAAGGGTCATGCAGTAGGGCTTTAGAACATAAAGTAGATCTGGAGGACTATAAAGATCAGCAGAAGAAACTTGAACAGGTTACTGCCATAGACTTACTTCCCTCTAGAGACAGTCAATATTTACCACTGATAAAAATGAGGCCAGTTCCAGGCCCGATTCCCAGAGAGTTCAAGAGCCAGCTTCAGGAGGCCCCTCCAGAGTGGAAGGCACTGCTGGAAACGCAGCAGATGAAAATGGAGTTAGAGAGGTTTGGTGGAGATGGGCAAGCCAGAGGAGACTCTGCATCTCATGGAACAGGATCAGCATCAGAAAGCCCCAGGAGGCCTGCAACTAGTAGTATTGGAAATGTGAACCCTGGGATCTATGGACCTGGAGGTTCTGGCACGTGGAACACTGGCCATCCTGATCCCGGAAGCGCTGGCACTTGGAACACTGGACGCCCTGATCGCGGAAGTGCTGGCACGTGGAACACTGGCCATCCTGATCCTGGAAGTGCTGGCACTTGGAACACTGGCCATCCTGATCCCGGCAGCACTGGCACTTGGAACATTGGACGCCCTGAGCCCGGAAGTGCTGGCACGTGGAACACTGGCCATCCTGATCCCGGAAGTGCTGGCACTTGGAACACTGGACGCCCTGAGCCTGGAGGTGTTGGCACTTGGAGCTCTGGAAGTTCTGTGTCTACAAGTTTTAGGCCAGATAGCTCAGGTCATGGGAACATCAGGCCTTCCAACCCAGACTGGGGCACATTTGAAGAGATGTCAGGAAATGTAAGTCCAGGGACAAAGAAAGAGCTTCACACAGGTAAACTGGTCACTACTAAAGGAGATAAAGAGCTTCTGATTGGTAGTGAGAAGACGTCTGGTTACACAGCCACCACTCGCCGTTCATGCTCTAAAATCGTCACAAGGACTATTACACATGCCGATGGTCGCACAGAAACGACCAAAGAAGTGGTAAACTCCGAAGATGGCTCTGACTGTTCTGACACAGATTTAGACTTGCAGTTGTCTGGCAGGGGTAACCTAGATGATTTCTTTCATAGGCACAATGATGATTTTTTCTCCTCTACGTTTAAAGAGCTTGACAGTAAGATCCATTCTGTGGGCTCAGGCTTAGGGGATATCAGCTCTCACCCCCTCGGCCTACCTGAGGTCTCTTCCAGTAGTAAAACTTCAAGTCATGGCAGAGAGTTTGCAAGCAGTAGCAAGACTATCAACAGAGGAGGCTCCACGTTTGAAAGCAAGGGCTATAAAATGGCAGATGAGGCTGGAAGTGAAGAGGATCTTGGCTTCAAAGGAGCACATGCCACCAAGAGAGGCCATGCTAAAACTCGCCCTGCCAGAGGTATCCGCACTTCTCCTTTGGGGAAGCCTTCCGTGACCCCCTAGACTAAGTTCATTACTCCTACAATATGTCTCCCATAGCACCTTTTACTTCTTTCTTAGCCCTCTATCATGCTTTATTGAAATTACAGGCTTTTGCTTATTTTTTTGTGCTAGACTGTAAGTTCCATGGGGGCAGGGACTTTGTCTATCATGTTCATCTCTGTATTCCCAAATGCCTAGCAGTGTGGAGTCAGCACTCAATAAATACATGTTAAATGAATGAATGAATGAATCCCTCTGGAACTCAATTTAAAATTTGTTTAACCAAATTCTTTTACCATTCAAAATGTGTGCCATTGGAAATTGTCACTCAACTGATTAATCATATTTTTAGTGTGTGTCTCAGTTGACATTGAGATCAGGTTAGAAACAAGTGATATTAGTATTAAATGATGCTTAGATATCTTTGCTGGTTACTTGCCATTAATCAGGATGTGCAAGTGAAGTTCCAAATTCATTGAGAAAAATCCCCCTTGCAATGTGTATGTATAAATGCTACTTACTTGCATAAGTTCCATCCCAGTGTAAGCACATCCTTTCTCTATAAAGGGAAGAAAGGAAGGAAGGAAGGAAGGAAGGAAGGAAGGAAGGAAGGGAGGGAGGGAAAGAAAGCCAGTATCTGCCTTCATTTAATCTGGGCCATTTAACTTTGTAAAGTTAAATGAGAGTAAGTTCTTCCAACCAGCTTAATTTTTTTTTTTAGACTGTTATGATGCCCTCCAAACACATCCTTCAGGTGCCCAAAGTGGCATTTTCAATATCAAGCTACCGGGATCCAGTAAGATTTTTTCTGTTTATTGTGATCAAGAGACCGGTTTGGGAGGATGGCTTTTGATCCAGCAAAGAATGGATGGCTCACTGAATTTTAACCGGACCTGGCAAGACTACAAGAAAGGTTTCGGCAGCCTAAATGACAAGGGAGAAGGAGAATTCTGGCTAGGCAACGAATACCTCCACTTACTAACCCTGAGAGGCTCCATCCTTCGGGTTGAACTAGAAGACTGGGCTGGGAAAGGGGCTTATGCAGAATATCACTGGAGGGTAGGCTCTGAGGCAGAAGGCTATGCCCTGCAGGTCTCCTCCTACGAGGGCACGGCAGGTGATGCTCTGATTGAGGGTTCTGTAGAGGAAGGGACAGAGTACACTTCTCATGCTGGCATGCGCTTCAGCACCTTCGACAGGGATGCAGACAAGTGGGAAGACAATTGTGCCGAAGTCTACGGAGGAGGCTGGTGGTACAACAACTGCCAAGCAGCCAATCTCAATGGCATCTACTACCCCGGGGGCTCCTATGACCCCAGGGACAACAGTCCCTATGAGATTGAGAACGGAGTGGTCTGGGTCCCCTTCAGAGGTGCGGATTATTCCCTCAGGGCTGTTCGCATGAAAATCCGGCCTTTTGGGACACAATAGGCTGAAGGAGTGGCAGTGAGAGCACTCTGTTTTTGTGTTTAGTGAAGAGGAGAAAATATTAAGGAGGCTATAGGAGTCGAGATTCTTTACAGCCTACTAAAAATTCTCGGGTGCTATTTTATTATTCTTTGTACTGTAGCTAAATGTAACTGAGACATATTAGTGCTTTAAAAAATAAAGATATATGAACTTTAAAGCTTTAAAATAGCTCTGTGGGTTTTAAAATTTTTATTAAAATGCACCAAGGGACATTCGGTACATCAGGAAGGGGGTGTTGAGTGGAAGGTCCTCTCTGCAACACTTAAGGGTGGAGTTCTGAGAACGTCTCCATTTCCCACACCACCCAAAGTCATCGGGTCATTGTAAAGTAAAAAAGTAATTTCATCCATTCTACCTGAATGGTTTTAAGCCAATATCTTAAGTTGCGAATCATTGAACTGAACACTGGCTGGACTTTGTATAGGAATTTACACATTACTAAGTACATTCATCTCTTCTGTTGGCAAGCAAATCCAGCAAGGCAGGAGAAGCATTCTTTCCTAACAGAAATAGAGATCTATCTACTTCTTAAGTCTTCCAATGAAGACCATAATGTACATAGAATTTTTTCCCTAGAGTCTAACCAATTTCTTTCAGAAAAATACACGAAAAAAAAGCATTTAAAATCTTTTAAATATTTACAAGTAGTCCAAAAACATTGAACTTACACATTAATAAAAAATCCCCACAGCATTCATTTGACTTCATTTTTCACCAATCATAAAGTATATCCTGTGATGTAATACCTGTTATTAAAGTAAGACATTCACTTGAAACCATCTCACTAAATATGATCTATGCCATATCCATAAATTCAACATGTTTACATTGGTCAGTATTTTATATGATCTAAAAATAGATCATCTTTGATCTTGGTGAACTTAGCTCCTGGCCCCAATTTTTAACTCACATTTTCTTCTAGTGAGAACCACTTGTCACTTACCCTTGGAAATGTATGAAAATATTGCAAGCATATTGGGATCCCAGTACATTGCCCTCACTTGCACAGTTTCTATCCTAATGTAAATGCATCCTTTCTCCTAGGAAGGAAACAAGGGGAAGGAGGGAAGGAAGGAAGGAAGGAATGAAGGAAGGAAGGAAGAGAGGGAGAAGAAGAAGGAGGTAGGGAGGAGGGGAGAGAAGAAGGAAAGACACCAGGGCTCTTGTCCAGTGCCTGGGGAGCAGAAAAAAGGTGAGTAAAAGAACTTGCAAATGAGTCACATATGAAGCCCCAGTATCCTTGCATTTCCTTATGTGCTGTTGAAAACCCTTCATACAAATAAGTGAAGTCCCCTACAACTTTGTATAACTGGATATGAACTTCTTCAAAATTAAAAGGATTTTCATTCATTTCAGACATTAGAGTGCCATAGTATTTCTTGGCCTACCACCTTTACACCCACACATCTGCCTCCACAGAATTGGAGTTGGAAGTATTTTATTTTCCAGAATATCACACTATTAGGGACAGAATTGGGTCCCAAAATGAAATCAACTTTGATTGTGAAGGGCCATTCATTTCTCATTTATTTTGAAGGCTTTGAGTTTATTAGCAAAGAATAAGCAACCTCTTAACTTAATAAACAATAGCCAATATTAGCAGAATCATGATAATTGGAGATACAGTTTAGTTGTGAGAAAAGACACCAAACATCTCTTTTTCCACTTTATCTTATCTTTAACCTATTGCCCTATTTCCCTAATTCCTGAAATTAAATACTAATTCAGCCTCTCTGACTCTCATTCACTTAGAAGCCCACTTTAACTTAGCTTTCACTCGGTTACCACTCTCTTGACATTGCTCTCTTAAAAGTCAACAGGAATTTTGGAGTTCTAAATTTAAGGTCCTATATTCAAGTCCCTTCTGCCTGATTTTTTTCAAATATCTGCCACTATTGTCTCCATCTACCTCTTCAAGCTATATTTCTCTCGTGCTTTCTAGTATGCCCTGCCCTTCTGTTTCACCTTTCTCAGTCTTTGCAACTGGCAATTCCTTCTCAGATCGTTCCTTAAATGTAGGAGTTTCTCACTGCAATAACATTAGTACTCATTTTTATTAGTTGGGATTAAGTTTGACACAAGTGGCTTAAATAAGATGGAAAACTCTACAAGAATATGTTCCCATGGTCTTTAGGAAGGCTGCATCATAATAAATAACTTCCATCCTCAAGTTTACATCATGTCCCAAACATTCTGTCCTGCGCAATCTGGAAGAGGAGAGACAGAAGAGAAAGGAGTGCCTTGCCTCTTTTAAGAAACTTTCTAGGACATTCCATAGAGCACATCCTCTATGTCCCATAAGTCACACAGGCCAAGCTGCTGAAGAAGTCAAGACACCTTGCCTGTTCTCTTAGACACAAGATTAAAATTAGGAGGAGACGGAGGATAGAGGTTGAGGGAAGCAATTAGCAGTCCATCTTTTCTCACTCTGCAAGTGAGTATATTTTCTCCTTGGATGATTTGACAATCACTACAGATCCAATTACCATCAATAGGCTGATGCTAACAATCTAAAACTTCAGCCCTGACCTTCAGATCCATATTTTCAACTCATACTGAACACATCCAGTTAGATATTTCTCATTAATCTAAGATTAACTAATTACCTTCCCATCAAAACCTATTGTATCTCTCTATTTCTTATCCTAGTCAGGGGCCTCATTAGCTCTCCTATTTCCTAATCTAGAAAACTTGGGCTCCTTCTCAGCTTCTATTCTTCCTTTAAATCAACTATTTGATCTACTCCCAAACCATCTCCTACTCTAAAATTGGCCATTCTTACAACACTGTTATGCTCTTATGTTATCTTGTGTTAATCTTTTCTCATTTGAGCTGTTTAACAGTCTCTTAACCTCTCACTTTACTACCATTCTTTACTTTTTTATTGAAGTACAGTCAATTTACACAATGCTGTGTTAGTATCAGGTGTACAGCAAAGTGATTGAGATAGATATATATGCGTATATATATATATTCCTTTTCATATTCTTTTCCATCATCGGTTATTAGAAGACATTGAATATAGTTCCTTGTGCTATACAATAGGACCTTGTAGTTTATCTATTTTATACAGAGTAGTGTGTATATGTTAATCCCAAACTCCTAATTTATCTCTTCCCCCTCATCCTCTTTGGTAATCATAACTTTGTTTTCTATGTCTGTCTATTTCTGTTTTGTAAATAAGTTCATTTGTATCATTTTTTTAGATTCCACATATAAGCAATAACATATAATATTTGTCTTTCTCCATCTCACTTGCTTCATTTAGTATGTTAATCTCTAGGTCCACCCATGTTGCTGCAAATGGCATTATTTAATTATTTTTTTATGGCTGAGTAATATTCCATTGTATATATATATATATATATATATATATATATACCACATCTTCTTTATCTATTCATCTGTTGATGGACATTTAGGTTGCTTCCATGTCTTGGCTATTGTAAATAGTGCTATTATGAACACTGGGGTGCATGTATCTTTTTGAGTTAGTTTCCTCTAGATATATGCCCAGGAGTGGGATTGCTAGGTCATATGGTAACACTATATTTAGTTTTTTAAGGAACCTCCATACTGTTCTCCATAACAGTTGCACCAATTTACATTCCCACCAACAGTGTGGGAGGGTTCCCTTTTCTCCACACTCTCTCCAGCATTTATTATTTTTAGACTTTTTAATAATGGCCATTCTGACTGGTGTGAGGTGATATCTCATTGTAGTTTTGATTTGCATTTCTCTGGTAATTAGCGATATAGAGCATCTTTTCATGTGCCTATTGGCCATTTGTATGTCTTCTTTGGAGAAATGTCTGTTTAGGTTTTCTGCCCATTTTTTTGGATTGGATTGTTTGTTATTTTGATATTAAGCTGTATGAGCTGTTTATATATTTTGGAAATTAATCTCTTGTTGATAGCATAGTTTGCAAATATTTTCTCCCAATCTGTACGTTGTCTTTCACCACCATTCTTTTGCTCATTCCTCCTCCACAAATTACCTTAAAAAATAGATCCAAACAGGTCTTTCTCCTGCTTAAGGACTTATCTCAAGGTTGGGTTAAAAGGTTTTATTTTTGCATACAAGCTGTTTCGCAAATTGATCTCCTTAGGTCTCTACAATCATTCACTTTACACTTCAATTACATTGAATTTCTCACTGGTATTGGGATACCAGCTCCTTTAAAGATTCTGTGTCTTTCCCTATGCTTCCTAGAAGCCTCCCCTTCATCGCTTAAAATACAGCTCAGCAATGTTCCTTCTGTCACCCTTTCCTTAATGCCTACTACAGAACATAGGACCAGGAATTGTTCTCTGAACCCTCATAGTTTTTGTGCACATCTCAAAAATAACACAGTCCATCTATAACTCTGCCATATTTGTTTATGTTATTATGGCACCAGATTGTGGATTCCTTTAAGCCAGTGCTCATTTCTAGTGTCTCCTGCCATGAACAAGAATGACTCAACGAGCTAAGCTGGTAGGAACCAAGATGGCAGAGTAGAAGGACATGCTCTCACTCCCTCTTGTGAGAACACCAGAATCACAACTAGCTGCTAGAAAATCATCGACATGAAAACACTGGAACTCACCAAAAAAATACCCCACATCCAAAGACAAAGGAGAAGCCACAGTGAGATGGTAGGAGGGGTGCAATCACAGTAAAATCGAATCCCATAACTGCTGGGTGGGTGGCTCACAGACTGGAGAACACTTATACCACAGAAATCCACCCACTGGAGTGAAGGTTCTGAGCCCCATGTCAGGCTTCACAACCTGGGGGTCCAGCAATGGAAGGAGGAATTCCTAGAGAATCACACATTGAAGCCTAGTGGGATTTGATTGCAGGACTTTGACAGAACTGGGGAAAACATAGACTGCACTCTTGGAGGGCACACACAAAGTTGTGTGTGCATCGGGATCCAGGGGAAGGAACAGTGACCCCAGGGGAGACTGAACCAGACCTACCTACTAGTGTTGGAGGGTCTCCTGCAGAAGCGGGGGTAGCTGTAGCTCACCATGAGGACAAGGACACAGGCAGCAGAAGTTCTGGGAAGTACTCCTTGGCGTGAGCCTTCCCAGAGTCCATCATTAGCCCCACCAAAGAGCCCAGGTAGGCTCTGGTGTTGGGTTGTCTCAGGCCAAACAACCAACAGGGAGGGAACCCAGCCCCACCTATCAGTAGTCAAGTGAATTAAAGTTTTACTGAGCTCTGGCCACCAAAGCAACAGTCAGCTCTATCCTCCACCAGTCCCTCTCATCAGGAAACTTGCACAAGCCTCTTAGATAGCCTCATCCACCAGAGGGCAGACAGCAGAAGCAAGAAGAACTACAGTCCTGCAGTCTGTGAAACAAAAACCACATTCACAGAGAGATAGAAAAGATGAAAAGGCAGAGGGCTATGTACCAGATGAAGGAACTAGATAAAACCCCAGAAAAACAACTAAATGAAGTGGAGATAGGCAACCCTCCAGAAAAAGGAATTCAGAATAATGATAGTGAAGATGTTCCAAAACCTCAGAAAAGAATGGAGGCAAAGATTGAGAAGATGCAAGAAATGTTTAACAAAGACCTAGGAGAATTAAAGAACAAACAAACGGAGATGAACAATAAAATAACTGAAATGAAAAATACACTAGAAGGAATCAATAGCAGAATAACTCAAGGAGAAGAACGGATAAGTGACCTGGAAGACAGAATGGTGGAATTCACTGCTGGGGAACAGAATAAAGAAAAAACAATGAAAAGAAATGAAGACAGCCTAAGAGACCTTTGGGACAACATTAAATGCAACAACATTCACATTGTAGGGGTCCCAGAAGGAGAAGAGAGAGAGAGAGGAAATATTTGAAGAGATTATAGTTGAAAACTTCCCTAACATGGGAAAGGAAATACCCACCCAAGTCCAAGAAGCACAGGGAGTCCCACAGAGGATAAACCAAAGGAGAAACATGCCGAGACACATAGTAATCAAATTGGCAAAAATTAAAGACAAAGAACAATTATTGAAAGCAGCAAGGGAAAAATGACAAATAACATACAAGGGAACTCCCATAAGGTTAACAGCTGATTTCTCAGCACAAAGTCTACAAGCCACAAGGGAGTGGCATGATATACCTAAAGTGATTAAAGGGAAGAACCTACAATTAATATTACTCTACCCTGCAAGGATCTCATTTAGATTCAGTGGAGAAATCAAAAGCTTTACAGACAAGCAAAAGCTAAGAGAATTCAGCACCACCAAACCAGCTTTACAACAAATGCTAAAGGAACTTCTTTAAGTGGGAAAAACAAGAGAAGAAAAAGACCTACAAAAACAAACCCAAAACAATTAAGAAAACAGTCAGAGAAACACACATATCAAAAATTACCTTAAACACAAATGGATTAAATGCTCCAACCAAAAGACACAGCTTTGATGAATGGATACAAAAACAGATCTATATGCTGTCTACAAGAGACCCACTTCACACCTAGGGAAACATACAGACTGAAAGTGAGGGGATGGAAAAAGATATTCCATACAAATGGAAATCAAAAGAAAGCTGGAGTAGCAATATTCATATCAGATAAAATAGATTTTAAAATAAAGAATGTTACAAGACACAAGGAAGGACACTACATAATGATCAAGGGATCAATCCAAGAAGAAGATATAACAATTATAAATATATATGCACCCAACATAGGAGCACCTCAATACATAAGGCAACTGCTAACAGATATAAAAGAGGAAACCAACAGTAACACAATAATAGTGGGGGACTTTAAAATCTCACTTACACTAATGGACAGATCATCAAAGAGGAAATCAAAAAATACCTAGAGACAAATGACAATGAAAAAACGACAATCCAAAATCTATGGGATGCAGAAAAGCAGTTCTAAGAGGGAAGTTTATAGCTATACAAGCCTACCTCAAGAAATAGGAAAAACTGCAAATAAGCAATCTAACCTTACACCTAAAGGAACTACAGAAAGAAAAAGAAACAAAACCCAAAATTAGCAGAAGGAAAGGTCATAAATTCAGAGCAGAAATAAAATGAAATAGAAACAAAGAAAACAATAGCAAAGATCAATAAAACTAAGAGCTGGTTCTTTGAGAAGATAAACAAAATTGATAAACCATTAGCCAGACTCATCAAGAAAAAGAGAGAGAGGACTCAAAGCAATAAAATTAGAAATGAAAAAGGAGCAGTTACAACAGACACCCCAGAAATAAAAAGTATCCTAAGAGACTACTAAAGGCAACTTTATGCAAATAAAATGTACAAGCTGGAAGAAATGGACAAATTCGTAGAAAGGTATAACCTTCCAATACTGAACCAGGAAGAAAGAGAAAATGTGAAGAGACCAATCACAAGTAATGAAATTGAAACTGTGATGGAAAATCTTCCAAAAAACAAAATTCCAGGACCAGATGGCTTCACAGGTGAATTCTATCAAACATTTAGAGAAGACCTAACACCCATCCTTCTCAACTCTTCCAAAAAATTGCAGAGGAAGGAACAATCCCAAACTCATTCTATGAGGCCACCATCACCCTGATACCAAAACCAGACAAAGATATTACAGAAAAAGAAAATTATAGACCAATATCACTGATGAATATAGCTGCAAAAATCCTCAACAAAATACTAGCAAACAGAATCCAACAACACTTTAAAAGGATCATACACTATGATCAAGTGGGATTTATCCCAGGGATGCAAGGATTCTTCAATATACACAAATCAATCAATGTGATACACCATATTAACAAATTGAAGAATAAAAACCATATGATCATCTCAGTAGATGCAGAAAAGGCTTTTGACATAATTCAACACCCATTTATGATAAAAACTCTCCAGAAACTGGACATAGAGGGAACCTACCTCAACATAATAAAGGCCATATATGACAAACCCACAGCAAAAATCATTCTCAATGGTGAAAAACTGAAAGCATCTTCTGTAAGATCAGGAACAACACAAGGTTGTCCACTCTGACTACTATTATTCAACAGAGTTCTGGAAATCATAGCCATGGCAATCAGAGAAGAAAAAGTAATAAAAGGAATATAAATTAGAAAAGAAGAAGTAAAACTGTCACTGTTTGCAAATGACATGTTACTATACATAGAGAATCCTAAAACTGCCACCAGAAAACTACTAGAGCTAATCAATGAATTTGGTAAAGTTGCAGGATACAAAATTAATGGACAGAAATCTCTTGCATTCCTATACACTAATGATGAAATATCTGAAAGAGAAATTAAGGAAACAATGCCATTTACCATTGCAACAAAAAGAATAAAATACCTAGGAATAAACCTACCTAGGGAGACAAAAGACCTGTATGTAGAAAACTATAAGACACTGATGAAAGAAATTAAAGATGATACCAAAAGATGGAGCAATATACCATGTTCTTGGATTGGAAGAATCAATATTGTGAAAATGACTATAATACCCAAAGCAGTCTACAGATTCAATGCAATCGTTATCAAATTACCAATGGCCTTTTTTATGGGACTAGAACAAAAAATTTTAAAATTTGCATGGAGACACAAATGACCCCGAATAGCCAAAGCAGTCTTGAGGGAAAAAAATGGAGCTGGAAGAATCAGACTCCCTGACTTCAAACTATACTACAAAGCTACAGTAATCAGGACAATATGGTACTGGCACAAAAACAGAAATATAGATCAATGGAACAGGATACAAAGCCCAGAGATAAACCCATACACCTATAGTCAACTAATCTATGACAAAGGAGGCAAGAATATACAATGGAGAAAAGACAGTCTCTTCAATAAGTTGTGAGGGGAAAACTGGACAGCTACATATAAAAGAATGAAATTAGAACACTCTCTAACACCATAAATAAAAATAAACTCAAAATGGATTCAAGACCTAAATGTAAGACCGGACACTATAAAACTATTAGAGGAAAACATAGGAAGAACACTCTATGACATAAATCACAGCAAGATCTTTTTTGATCCACCTCCTACAGTAACAGAAATTAAAAAAAAAAAAAAAACAAATGGGACCTAATGAAACTTCAAAGCTTTTGCACAGCAAAAGAAACCATAAACAAGATGAAAAGATAACCGTCACAATGGGAGAAAATATTTGCAAACTATCAACGGACAAAGGATTAATCTCCAAAATATATAAACAGCTCATGCAGCTCAATATTAAAGAAACAAAAATCCAATCCAAAAATGGGCAGAAGATCTAAATAGACATTTCTCCAAAGAAGACATACAGAAGGCCAAGAAGCACATGAAAAGCTGCTCAACATCACTAATTATTAGAGAAATGCAAATCAAAACTACAATGAGGTATCTTCTCACACCAGTTAGAATGGGCATCATCAGAAAACCTACAAACAACAAATGCTGGAGAGGGGATGGAGAAAAGGGAACCCTCTTGCACTATTGGTTGGAGTGTAAATTGATACAGGCACTATAGAGAACAGTATGGAGGTTCCTTAAAAAACTAAAAATAGGATTACCATATGATCCAGCAATCCCACCACTGGGCATATACCCAGAGAAAACCATATTTCAAAAAGACACATGCACCCCAATGTTCATTGCAACACTATTTACAATAGCCAGGTCATGGAAGCAACCTAAATTCCCATTGACAGACGAATGGATGAAGAAGTGTACATATATACAATAGAATATTACTCAGCCATAGAAAGGAACAAAATTGTGTCATTTGTTGAGACGTGGATGGATCTAGAGACTGTCATACAGGGTGAAGTAAGTCAGAAAGAGAAAAACAAATATCGTATATTAACACATGTATGTGGAACCTAGAAAATGGTACAGATGAACCAGTTTGCAGGGCAGAAGTTGAGACACAGATGTAGAGAACAAACGTATGGACACCAAGGGTGGAAAGCTGCAGGAGAGTGGGGATGGTGGTGTGATGAATTGGGCGATTGGGATTGACATATATACACTGATGTGTATAAAATTGATGACTAATAAGAATCTGCTGTATAAAAAAATAAAATAAAATTCAAAAAAGGGGCTTCCCTGGTGGCGCAGTGTTTGAGAGTCCGTCTGCTGATGCAGGGGACGCGGGTTCGTGACCGAGTCTGGGAAGATCCCATGTGC